>NC_042519.1:5471250-5775208 GCF_900963305.1 Echeneis naucrates | reverse complement strand
ATTCTACTTTTAATACTTTAAAGTGAAATAAACTCATATGCCATCTTTCATCTGTGACAAATTGTCACATAAGTAGATATGCTCATATTGACAGGATATAACAATTGGACTATTTCTTTTTAAATAAAGCAACTATTATGCAACTATTTTCATGATTAAGTAATCTGCTTAATTGTTTTGGAATGAATCAATTCAATTTGTCCCTACATATTATTGTTATACATGGACCAAGAACCTTGTTCAACCAGCAATCCAAAACCCTAAAGTATTTCTTTTATAGTAATGGAGGAGTCAGAATCAGCACATCTTCAATTGTACAAAGGACCCACAACATTTTTTTAAATTATATAATTAATTCTAAACATTTTCTAGAATTTGCTTTATCAATTAATCTATGACTTGTTCTTTCAACATTCACAAAGTAATTGTGTTGAGCAAATAGCATAATGTTGGTGTCACTTGTTAAAAGGACATGATATTGTATTGTTGTTGTTGTAGCGTGCTATTGGAGACAAAGAACCTCACCGCAGACTCAATCACACCGCCTCAAAGAAAAGTTAATCAAATTACCTGTAGGGGGCGTATGTTTACAAGGATCTAGTTTTTACCAGAATCCTGTCCTAGTTTGCTCTGTGCTTCAGTCTCTGAAGTGTGTTTGGAACCCTCCATTGTGGCTTTATTCAGGGTACTAGCTCTCTGGCACGTTATAACAGATATAAGTTGGCAGCGTGCAGCAAGTCTGACTATGAGCAAAATGTAAAACAACATTCATTAGTCTATTGTGCTCCTTGCTTGCTCTCACAAATTGGCAGATGAGCAACTTAAAGTCTCAATTAATTGGTAATCATACCTGTCTCTTCACTCTCACTTTTCTGATCACTTAATTTATAGTTTCCTCTTGATCACTCACTTTCCCATTCCTTTTTGATTAAATCACGATTCATCATTCCTGTGTTTGTTTCCCCTGTGTCCCTGTGGCTATGACACTTTTCTCTCTTACGCTGCAAACTGAATCGAGCTGGAGCAACAGAACCGCAGAACATATATCATCTTCCCCTCCTCTCTCCCTCCAGCTCTGAGCTCTGAATCAGGGACCTCCCCTTCTCTCTCTTTCACTCTCTCTTTCTCGCTCTCCCCCCCGACTCTGTGACACACTCCCTCTCTCCACCCAGTTTCTCCTTGACAGTGAGTCCTGTAGCACTGAGTACAGAGAGCAGCACTGCTGACGCAGTTTCTCCTGCCTGCCTGTACCTGCAGAGGAAGGCAAGGACAGGACCATTTTCTCAGTTCCTCTTTTACTTTACCAAAGTACTCCCTCCTGTTTCCTCTGTCGGATACCTTTTGTGTTGTCCTCTGGTTTTCCTTATGGAGTGTGAATGACAACAGCGGCTATCCTGGACTGCCACCTCTCTTGCTGTCCTGCACCATTTTTCCTCGCAGCTTTGTTCCTGAAGTTAGCGTAATACCACATGCTATGGGAATGTAACCTTGTTGGATGAACGGATTTCTCAATTTTTTCCCTGAGCTTTGCTTTGGAACAAACTAAGCAATATTATCTCTGGAGGAGCTGTCAGGTCAGCTGTAATTGAGGCTGGGATCAGGACAGAGAAGCTCACACCTGGAGGATTGACAGTAGTGTTAAAATCCAATTGTTATGCTTAGTAACTATACTAATTTGTACAATCAGCCAATAGAATGGTAATAGAATTCTTAATGATGTGCCAGCCATACATGGTATGTTAAGGGTGTGATTTTTATCTATGTTGTTCATATTTGTATGTAGTTTGTACATGAGAAACATGGTGGATAAACCTGTTGGTTGACAGTGCAGCAGTTTTTTTCGGCTGTGTCTGCGACTAGTGCCCGGCATTACTAGCTATCTTATCCTAGTAAAATCTCACCCTACATAACCTTTGCATGCCCTTTTCGGGTGATGTGCCAGGCATATAATAGCTAGGATATGTTGTGTGTGCGCTGAAACTGGCATTCGACAGCTTCGCAATTAACTCAATGCCGACAGCCTGGAGCCTTGACAGGGATGACTTGAAATTGAGTCCTGATGGCTCCAGTGGGACTGCACTGCAGAGAGACCATTAAGGAGTGAAACCGAAGAGAGGCTTGGTCCTCTAACAGTCACGGGGCTGACTGTCCGTACTGCAGTGTTCTGAGCTGCAGACACCACCAACATCACCATATCGAAACAGCTGAGCTGTGCTGTGTTTTCTCTGTCACCTTTTTTACTGCTGCAGTATTGACCCAGCGACGCACATCATTGAATACCTAGGACACTGTTTCTGGACTGCCACCTCACCAGCGGAGCCAGACTCTGATGATTCCCTGCTGCTGTGATATCAAGAGTCACAGCAAAGTTCACAGACGTTATTCTAACACAGCAGGTCTCGCTACTAGTAGGCTTTGATGGAGTATCTGGGGGACAAGCTATCTGTGGCTCAGTCCCAAATGTCAGGATGGGTGGGAAATGTGCGTCGCTCCCTTCACGGGGCGCTCAGCTTTTTATCCAACTCAGTAGAAAGGGGAGGCAGGGGAGAGGACGGGACTGGAGACTTCAAGAGAACCAATTCCCTGCACTCCCTGGCCTCCCGAAGCAGGGAGTCTATCCGCAGGTTCTCACTTCGCAGCCAGCAACGTCTGTCCTTACGCAGGCGCACCGCACCCAACACCCCCACTGCTGTAAGATAACACACAGATTTAAACACACGGCAGTGAAGCACTGGTACTGCCTTCTATTGCTGATACCAGTTGCAAACAATAGTTATAAGTATTGTCCAGCCACAAGTGTGACTCATTGTCCTGTAGAGTCAGTCTTTACTGTAGATATGTGCCCAGCAGTGACTTTTAACATCAGTTTATCAGAGTTAAATAAAACAAAAATTATATTCAAATTATTTTTGCAGCAGTTTCCAACTAGTTTTTAATGGCACTGTTTCAACAGCTGCTCCTTTATCAACTATTTGGTCTCTTGCCAAAGATGTCAAGAACTTATCCTTCTGCATCGTTATGCACAGCCCCTGCTGCTCCTCAAATATCTCTCACCATGCTTTCGTCAACTTTTCCATCTTGTATTGTCCTTGGCACAACATAAATCTCTCTTTGTTTAGTAAAGCAGTTGTTATACTGGTTCTTCAGGTCATCATGCCATTTACCATTTGCCATTGTGTGTTCAATGATGAAATTAGGTATGAGAACTAATTTAAAGCATCCTGTTACTTCATCTGCCCAGCCAACTCACTTGCTTTGAGTAAGGGACGTGTGTAGAAACCCATGTAAGGATATAGATACTTTGCAGTGATGCTGTTCCTATCTTTAGGTTACGCCTGTTTGCTGAAGTGCTGTGCAACACCTCATGAGTCACAATTGCTAAAGATAAGAGGTGTTTTCATGACGTCTGTGAGGTGATCAGTTGTGTTGACATGTCTTAGTTAGTCTTAGACATCACCAACTGTGATTGCGGTGTCTGGGAGCAGCTTGTGTTCCTGCTGGGGCAGTAGTAACTTTGTGAGTGACAAACAGCAGTAATGATTGCATGAGATGGACAGCCACAGGTGAAGGGAAAAGATTTTAAAAGACTGACCTTCTCTGTCCGAGTCAGAAAATATTAGAAATCTTTAATCTTTAAAAATCCGGAGATGGACAAAAATGACCATCTTTCCCACATTCACGGATCTTGGCCTTTTCAGTCGTGTCAGTACCACAGTCTTGTATTTGATATTAGGTTGTGAAAATGTTGTAATGGAAATCTTAGGGTATCTGTGAATTAGCCGATAGAGCTCTAACGCGTTGCAATTATTGTTTTTTTGTTTTTTTGTTTTTTTCTTTTCCCAACAGACTTGAGCATTGCCCCCACTGAATCTCAAAGTGAATGGTTGATCTGGCACTGGCACTCCATGATCATTTTCATTTTCTATATTTCACTAATACATAAAAATGTATATTGACATCTGATAGCCAGCAGTCATTCCTCATCTCAGATAACTTTGCAAGATGACAGGTTTCCAAATATTTAGACCATTTAAGCACTCTGGCATTTGTCTCATATCAGAAGTTGTGTAAATATAAACTGCCAACTGTTGAACAGACACTGAAATCACAGTTTAGTATGGTGAGCGTAGATACAAGTAGTTTAAGTAATGTAGGAAGTATTAAAAAGCACAATGTCATATTCACTAAAAATATTTAGTTGAAATTTAATTTTCATTATCACAAGTGGAAATAAATGGGCAAATAAATAAATTAATTCACATATAAATGTTAGATTTAGAAAGCAAAGATAGAAACAGACAAATCAAGAAATGTCTCTAAGTTAGTGGTGGATTTTATTTGTTTTTTTTTTTTTTTTTGTTTGTTTTTTTTTTTTATGCAAGTGAAAAAACGTTTTAAAGAGCAGCATCATTCTTAAACAAAACCATTCATTTAAATTTTATGGGGAGCAGTGTGGTCTGATGACTGATTAACAAAACTGTCAGTGAAAAGTTTGTCATTGTTACCAGAAAATATATTATTAATATATTGAAAGCAATAATTAGAACTATAACTACAGTGTCAGAGTAACTGTATTTGCAATTAGAGCTTGTATTATACTTCATCATATTTGGGTTTTGACATTTTATATATATATATATATATATATATATATATATATATATATCTCCATCCAGGAAAACAAACCATAGACTGAAAATAATGAGAGTAATCCTTTAAGTCAAGTCCAGCACCCTCTGGACTAAGCCAAGTCAGGTTCTTACATTCTTCCCCTCTGTTCATACCAGATACTTTGAAAAGAACTGAGTCCTCATCAGTATGTGCCACTTATGTAATGAAAGAATTACACAGAGTTGCTGGGTTTGGCTTGTGGACTTGGTCTTAATGTAACCCCTTGGACAGGGATGGAATATCAGCCTGTTGACATGAACTCTGGGCTCACGGGAGCAGTATATTTTGAATATCTGTAGGATATTGATCTTGATTATTGCTTTGGGCATGAGTGCATGCAGAGCATATTTTCCCACCCCACCCTGGCCAGATTGACTAGAGCAGATGAGTAGAGAAAGGAGAGCAGCTATGTGCTGGGGAGGGCTGATGTTTTTTAGGCTCAACATGTTCATGTGTTTATAGTTGTTAATAGTCTCACAGTATTCATGGTGGTCACATACCTCGTTCAATAACCTGCAGTATGTGTTTTATTCATGAGGCAGCACAGCTGAACTACTTAAACATGTTAACAGAGATTTTTATGGTGTGGTATTTTGAAAAATTCTTAGATACACACACATTCCTCGACAGTGTCATATACTTGTCCTGAAAGGTGTGTTCATGTAAATACATTTACCAGATCCCAAGGAGCTGCTCACTTTGTTCTCCACTTTGATGTCACACCGTGTGTGTGTGTGTGTGTGGTGGGTTAGGTACTAGTTCTCAGTGATCAGTGTATTATCAGGTAGAAGTTTCCAAGGCCTCATTCCAGCCCCTTCCTCCACAGATTGTCAGTTAAACCCTATTTAATGATCAGCCCTTTCTCTCCTTCATCCTTCCATTCATCCGCTCTTTGTTATGTTATTTCCTCCCACACACCCTTCCTGTCGAGGGGAAACTGACTATTGCTAATGTTATTAAGGAACGGCCTTCCTCATGATAGTTATAAATCATTGCAACTGGACCCGTTGGTTTAGTAGGCCTCTATCATCAGCCACTTTCTCCACATTCATGGTAAATAGCAGAGCCTACACCTGCGAGGACCCATTCAGCAGAGCAATTGAACAGTCTTAGTACTTCCAAGTTTTTTGTTTCCTTTGTTTGGCCAATAAACCTGTTTAATCAGACATTGTAGGTAGATGAAGGCAGACTGTGCCAAAAAAGAAAGCCAGCTGAGGTTCAGTATGCAGGATGTTAAAAGCTCCTGTTTTACTGAATAATAAATGTCCTGAGGTTATGAATGGGTCTCTAAAAGGCTCATTCTGCTTTGAGCAGCCTGCCGCAATCCCCCCCCCCCCCCACACTACCTTTTTTGCTGCTGTATAGTGATCCTTCTCAACATGTTCCAGCAAAGGCAGAGTTCCTCTTCTATGTTGATCAGGTCAGGGTGTGTTCGGGGAGTGTTGTGGTTGTGTAACACACATGCCCGAATAGGATAGGAATTTTTATCACCAGAATTTTATGAGGCCAGGTTTGAGATGTTTTTTGACAACAGTGCTAGTGGAAAGAGTTGAGGATGAGATGATACAAAGTCACCCAGGAGGAAATGGAAAGGCGGTACCAATACATGCTTGTCTCACAAGGAGGCCCATTACTGTAGCTGATTCTTTTGGGCTTTGTGTGCTACAAGCTAGGTTATCCAAACAAGTTAAAGGCAAAAAGTCTTTATATCATATAGGCATTACAAAATTTCTGCAATAAATAGGTGGCATGAAATGCCCAAATTGCCAAATGGTAATTGGCCTTTCTATTTTGAAAGTTTTTGAAAATTTTAAGAAAGTCAGGAGGGCGGACCCCATATGTTTAAATCTCGCTTCTCAGTATGGCCAACCACCTCTGAATGAGGCCTGTTAGGACATTTACAAACACTTTTCCCTTCTAAGTGGTCAGGTGAGATGTCTTACAAACCAGTCAGTCACACCCACCCCTTTGATAATCTAACACATATTTTTCAAAAACATATCCCTTTACCCTTATAGCTTCGGCTATTTCTGTACCACGGTATGCTCTTCGTAGAGTTAATGAAAGAATTAACAAGGCTGGTGTTTTTACAATTATTGATGTGAAAGTTGTTACTTGTAGCTCCACCCAGGTATTAGATGTTATTGATCTCTTGTTCATACAGCAGTAGCAACACGTTTCAACGTGTTCAGTGAGATCTCTCTGTGACCTGTTCTTACAGGGAGGACTTCTCATTTGGTTGCATAAGCTGCTGTGTATAAATGGCCTCCAGACCAGTAGACAACTATAGTATGTAGCTACTTTTCCTGCTTGTTCAACCTACAGTCTTGTCATTAGAATTAGGGATTTTGTTCATTGTTTTCAGTGGAAGCAGTAGCAGTGGTAGCAGTGTATTTCAGAGTAAGTGGTGTGACCCTGTGATGTCAGCTGGAAAAGTGAGAGTTGCAAATCTTTCAGAAGAGGATGAACGGGAGTGAGTGCTCCCTCAGACGCAGAGAGTTGCACTTAATGACGTTCTTGTGTTCTGTGGTTTATTTTTTGTCGTCAGGAAAGGCTTAGCTGATGAATGACGCCTTGCACTGCTGTTGTCTGTTTTTTTTATGCTCCCTCAGTCATAATTTCTCACAGTCACACTGCACCTCAAATGTTGTTTCTGCGTCCATTGTCTCTCCCAGTCTTTTTTGCGGTGCTCTTGAATCTCTGCTCCCACATACACAAAGAAAACAAGGATAGCATTCATGAAGCGTTAAGAATGAGGGCCCTGATCTTTAGTCGCTGCACATATAAACATTGCTAGTGAACTGTTCTCACAGTCAAGGAACCTGGGCAATTACAGAGCCAGGTGTATCACTTTTCTGTGTCCACCCATCAGGCAATATCTGAGGACTGAACGATTTTCTGTAGTTTTTTCTTATATAGGCCAGGGTTATCAGTTCATGCGCAGGCGTGCCTCTGTGAGCTCTGTGTGGTTTTCAGACAGTATGTCCTCTGTACCAGCCTCATTAAAAGAGACATGGTTCAGTAGACAGCAAACACACTCTCAATCACTCAAGCACCCATCTCTGTCTTTGTCCCCACTCTTGTCCTGTGTCCATTAACTCATCCCTTCATCTTCTATTGTGCATTTTACCACTGCTGTCTTCTGTAAACTTGACAGCCTGCAGCTCAATCCACAATACTGCTGTTAATAGAGATTATGTAGTTTAACCAACTGCTGTATTATTCATTAATGTATTCATTGTCAGTGAAGCAGGCTTGTGACCAGCAGATATATTTAAGCAGCAAAAATCTAAAATGGACTAATCAGTTATTTACCAAACTCAGCCTGGTTTCAGATTGTTAGCTGTTAAAGTGAGAACTCTTTGTGATGTCACCCAAGTGAGTCTGTTACAGAACGTGGATCCAATTTGATTCCTTTGCATTCATTAATAATCTCCACGTCTCTCCTCTCCCTCACTGTGGTCTCCAGGTGCAACAGAAGCAAAGTGTCAGTAATGGAGAGGAAGGGAATGATTCAGAAACTCCAGTCCGTGAGAGTGACAGTCAGTATGGCACCTGGGAGACAGGACTGCGCACTGATGACAGGTAAACACTCACATCAGCATTTTTACATGCATATAAATCCCATCATATCAGAGTTGTCCACTGCATACAAGTATGACTACCTTAGCAGTCTCACCAGTAACACTAGTGCTGCTGCACAAGAAATCAGTTTTTGTTTTTTTAACTCAGCACAGCACAGATTACCATTTCTATACACAATAACTGAGGGTATTTATCTGCAGTCATTAAACATTGAAAGACGGACAATGGACTCCTACTCAACTAAAAAGATTATATTAGCTTAAGTCTTCCAAGAGTCCACTGAAGTCTTAAATGAATAACACTATTTGTTTGCAAAAAAATTTATATTCATTCATGGGAATCATTACATTGCAGTCTGTTACTGACCTCCTGTGGCCACAAAGTAATATCAAAATATTAACCAACAATAAAAACAAGGGTTGGTTATTTGTAACTTGTGTGGGGCAAAAAAGTACTGCAGAGTCTGAGATGCATTTTGATATATCATGGTGATAAGGAAGGGGCTGTTTTTTCATGCATCATGTAAATCGCATCATGTGCTAAGTTGGCTGGGACAAAAGCAAAAATGTGACTCAGGTTCAGACTATTTCATTATAACTGTGATTGAAGCAACAACACAGGTGCACCTTATTTTATCAAGGTATCCTGCGTTCTATTTCTTTTGTTTAACCTATTTCAGCCTCACCCCTGCTACTCCCAGCTCAGAGAGCAACGTCAGCCCTTCACCCAAGAAGTCCACACCTCCACACACACCAGGTGATTCTGCTTCACCGTGTGAAACTGACACTCCAGATAGCGTCCTTCCTCCTTCCTCATCTGACATCCAGCCCCTCTCTTTCCCTGATGTAAGTATCACCTGGGTTAATCAATGCTCTGTTCTTTTGAACTTACAGGAAGCCTTTTATCAACCTGTCACTGCTGACTGTGTGGTTTTGGTCTGTGTGTGTCTTTGACACTTGAGTTCCCAATTAAACCTTCATGTTAACTCATGTTAAGTTATTTGTTCTCTTTCTGTGTTCCAACATCCAGAATCCGATCACTTTGTTAGACACCAGGGTTCTCCGCTCCAGAGCCCAGCTGGTTAAGAAAGGAGCTCCGCGGTCACGGCCCAGCAGAGCTGCCCGTCAGAGTGCTGCACGGGGAGAGGGAGGAACCACTGATGACTGGCTTTACCAAGACTCCACAGGTTAGCACTTTCTCTGAAAAGTTGATCATTTATTTCCTTCCTTACACCAACAAAAAAAAAAAGCAAAAGTTGATGTTCTTCTATAAGGGAAAATCCCTTTTAAGGTGACAATACACAGATGGCAAAAATGATAAACCTTTAAGTTTAATTTCGTATTGAAATGCAGTTTTAATGGAGGACTGAATTTTCTAACTGGAACTTGATGCTTTTCCTCTGACAGAGGCAAAATTAAGAGAGAGTAAGGACAGTGACTCGGATTCTGAGGAGCAGGCCAGAGGAGCTGACACCTCTCCAGCTGTTGCTGCACAACCACAGAGAGTCGCCCTGTTCCCTGGGATGGACCCCTCAGCTTTAAAGGTGATCAATCACTTGTACATGCAAACAAGGCTGAAAAAATTTCTCCTGGCACCAACATTTTTATCATTTTCAACTCACCTGAAAGTTAGGATACTCATTCTTGTTCTCAGGCCCAGCTGAAAAAGAGGGGCGACTCTGACAATCAGACAGATGGACCTACTCTCTCTCCTTCCCAGCTGTCCCGCTCTCCAAAGTCACCCTTTCTCCCACGTGCAGCACGTGTACTGCCCCCAACTGGTGGGAAAGAAAATGGGTAGGAATCACCATTTGATTGGTTACTTTTTCAGGGGACAAATGTTTCTTCTTAGTTCTTTGTTTTGTTGCATTAACCTTCCAGATCTAAATACTTTCTCATATGTCTGTAGTGAGGAGGACTCACCACAGTGGTTGAAAGAGCTGAAGTCCAAGAAGCGCTTGAGTCAATATGAGAATGAGAGCTAAGAAAATTATGAGGTGAGACTGTTTTTGTTGTTGTTGGTTTTTTTGTTTGTTTGTTTGTTTGTTGTTGTTTATACATTTTTTTTCCTGTGTCTTCTCAAAACACATATGACACCTCTTCCTTCTCACTGTCTCCTTAAGGTTGCCTTAACAGATGAATCTATATGAAACAGAAGCCTTAATGTTTGACCCAGAGTGAAGGAGAGGTGAATCTACAGCTGCTGATGTTTTTTTTTTTGTTTGTTTGGTTTTTTTTGTTGTTGTTGCTTTTCCCTTCCTCCCCATCTGGGTCGATAAATGTGCATGGTGCCTTTTTTATGGAGTGTCTGTCTTAGGAAAAAGAAAAAACAAGCAAGGAAAGAGAAAAACATTTGGCTTCTCTTTATCCATTTCATTCTTTGAACCTGTGGAGGTCTCATGCACCAGGAGGGTTTCACAGGGACCAGGGACCAGGAAAAATGGAGGAGAAAAGGAAGTTCTTGTAGGACCACAACACCTCTTCATCATTTGCTGGTTTACAATCCAGCAGATCTTCTGTAAGATGTTTTTAATTAGTCTCCATTCTTCACTGATATGTACAACTTGGCTGTATCTGCGTCGTCTGTGCATGCGTTATCTGTGGAGGTTGTTGTGGAGTCTCACAGGCATTGCCATAGGATAACATTTCAGATGCTAATGATCTTTGAACAAAGAGAACAAATCCCCTTTGGCTTGATTGTCAGTGGGAGTGTATATCATGTTAGTAGGTGTAATCAAGAGATGTTATATTTGTATTATCATGATTTAACAAAGACAGAGAGCTAGTTTTGAAAACAATATTGAAATGTAACACTACAGTAGAGGCCCCAGGGCCTTTTACTTTGGTAGACCTTATACAGTGTCACAGTTGCTGCATACTGTACTGTACTGTACTGTACACCTTGCGTCTGAGTGTGTTTAGTCTTTTGTGGAAGATCTGTGGGAGACATTCGGCCAATTAAGTTTAGTTTCTGTCAATCATGCACACTTTTTATCAGCACAAATGCATTCTTCAGTCTTCTCTGAAAAACTAATCAGCCCGTCTCCCACCCCTCCTTTTTTTTTAAGAATGATTGTAGCTGAGAACATCCATCATAAGCCATACATGTCTTCTTCACACACTCCTCCATCGTGTTTTGACATGATAGATGTGCAATTCTCCCTCTATTTTGTCTACCGTTAATGTGCATGCACAATCTTTACTGTCAAACCAGGCTGTGCTCAGACTTGCTGGCTCAGAGTTGGTGTGTTGGTTTACTCCTGTGGAGGGATGGCTCATTCACCACATTGTTGAAATGGCTCTACTCTCTATATGACTCAGAACAGATTTAACTGTTTGCACCTGCTTTATAGCTGAACTCCTTGTGTTTTCTATCCTCCTACTTTCTCTGCGCTTCTGTAAAGCACTTTGTCACTTGATGCACTACAGCACTGACCTCTACCCCCATCTCATTGGCCATGTTTTGTCTCCTGTATTTTTGGGGTGCTCATGCAATGCCAGTGAATGTGTTGGTTGAGTCTCTGGAGTGACTGTCCCTGGTTTCTATGTACATGGATGTTTTACTTTGTCATAAAATTTGAGGGTTTATTTTTATGTCCTCCTTTGTCCTTTTTTTATTTGAAAATAAAGATGTAAATTGCACTGTGTTGTACTGGCCAGTGTCCTAAAAGCGAATAAATTCTTATTAAAAATGTACTTGACTTGAGCTACAGTCTCCATGATGTCTTTTCTGTGGTGGATGAGTGCCTTTTTTATGTGAGCTTAAATGCAAGTTAATTAAATCAAATTAAAGTCTGAAAGTAATAAATGTTGCCCAGGTTTATTTGTCAAACATGTGACTCGACCATATCAACGAGGGGGGTGTGGGGTGGGTGAGGAAGCTTGGTTTAGAGATGGGGTGTAGTCGTGTGTGTGTGTGTGTGTGTGTGTGTGTGTTTGTTTGTGCTGAGTGGGGCTGTTTGCTGAATCCTCTTGGCTCTCTCTCCCTGTGCCCGCACACAGTGCTCGCTGGCAGCCAGGCGGACGGGCAGGGCAGTGTGTGCCAACACAGCTGCCTATTGAGAGGCAGTGTTATGGACACAATGTAAGCGACAGACTTGCTGTATCAACAGCTCCCCCTTTTCTGCTGTTGTGGCCAGAAATAAACTATAAATACCCCCCCGTCCCTGCCCTCTAATGGCTCAACCCCACCAAACACCAAGTGGTACAAAGAAAGACGGACGCTACCACTTCCTAGCAGGCATATCCAGGTAATGGCTCATTCTGGACATGGGAGTCAATAGCAGTGTTGTATTATTTCCAATGCAATGGCGTTAGATGGTGCTGCATCAGTGAAGACCCAGTTTGGAGGACTTATGGATTTTAACTAAACCTGATAAAGGACTGATGAATGTGTACTTTAAGGAATTAGGCTGTAATTCTTTATATCAGTCTCTTGATATCATGTTACCAGCAATGGTATGCACACGTTTACTTCATCTAGACCAAAATGAGTGCAATATTTCTGTTCAAGGGTGAGTTAAAAATTGCAACGGTGACATTGAGCTTTTCTCTTGTGTCTGTTCCCATGTGTACATACACGATGGATGGTGCTTTGTCTCTGTGTGTGCTGCTGCCAAAAAGTGGAGGAGCAGTGGATCAGGACGATGTCGGAGCAGCAGAGTGCCCCGGAGCAGCTGGCTGCTGGGAAGAGCCAGGGTGGAGCAGGAGCCACATATAAGGTGCTGTGCACGGGGGGTGCGGGGTCTCTCCCCCACTGCATCATATCATCACCACATTCATTCTTCATAGACGTCAAGTCGTCTTTCTCCTGGTAACACTCATTCTATTTCTCTCTGATCCAGGTGGTGCTGTTTGAGTTTGAGAACTTCCAGGGTTGCAAGACGGAGTTTTCTGCGGAGTGTAAAGATGTGTCAGAGAAGGGACTGGAGAAGGTTGGATCTGTGATAGTTGAGTCAGGGCCGTAAGTGCATCTTCCAGTTCATTTGGCCCGGAGAAGACATACCCCCCGCCTGCCCCTCATTTATACACAGAGGAATGTGTTATTAACCGCTTCATGGTGTCGGTTAAGCCTTACCATCTGTGCTCTCCTTTTTTCCTCACAGCTGGGTGGGTTATGATCGACATGGGTTCACAGGGGAGCAGTTCATTCTTGAGAAGGGGGAATATCCACGCTGGGACACCTGGACCAACAGTCAGAGCAGCTACTCTCTCTTGTCTTTAAGGCCACTTAAAGTGGTGAGTGACTTCTCCCCATAGAGAACAGATTTCACAAACTTATCCAGACACCATGTGCAGTGTTTTAAATATAAGATGCCTACACATTACCTCACAGTTTTTTGTAGATTCTCCTACACTATTCATTTGAATGGGAAAGTGTGTCCAAACCTTAATTGGTAGTGTACATTATTATTTTATGTGCTAAGTGTTTACTTGGAAGTATTGATCTGTATTTCCCTTCAACAGGACAGTGCAGAACACAAGCTATATCTGTTCGAGAACCCTGGATATACTGGTAGAAAGATGGAGATTGTTGATGATGATGTTCCTAGTTTGTGGGGCCACGGTTTTCAGGATCGTGTAGCGAGTGTCAAGGCACTTAATGGAACGTAAGAGCCTCCCTAAATCCTTCATTTCATCTGTTTTTTCACTGCTTAACTGCCAAACTTTAAACTAGCAAATAATTATAATTCTCCCTCCCCCCAGATGGGTTGGCTATATGTACCCAGGCTACAGAGGCCGCCAGTTCATCTTTGAGCAAGGAGAGTTCAAGCATTGGAATGACTGGGAGGCCCCTGCGCCCCAGATTCAGTCAGTCCGCCGTGTGCGGGACATGCAGTGGCACAAGAGGGGCTGTTTCACCATTTCTGACCCCGATCCTGCTCCCGGGCCTGAGCCTGACCCTGCCCCAGCTCCTCCTGCTCCCCCTGCAACAGCTGGAGCCAGCTGAGCAGGATCGTCACCTCCCTCACTGCCAACAATGCCTGACCTCTGCCTTAACCTAACCACGCCAAACGCCGCTTGTGCCCTGCGAGGAGTGAATGTTTCAGTGGCGAATAAAAGTTGTTTGACCTGGAATCATTTGTCGATGATGTCATGCTTGCATGTCAAAATGGAAATAATGTCTTTGACTGAGATAGGAGATTTGGAAACACCACTGTGAGAGATGACATGGATGTGGAAATAGTGAGCGAACATTTGGCAGACATTTTTCCTTCAGATAAACTGCAGAGGTGGTTCGAGCTGAATTCATTTCCCAGGTGTGTGTGTGTGTGTGTGTGTGTGTGTGTGTGTGTGTGTGTGCCCCTTTTACTGCTTGTGTTACCCCACTTTGGTCAGACAGCTCATCCAAGCAGCAGGAGCACACGACTTATTTAGATAATATGCTGTCATACATCTGCTCAGCAGCAAAGGAAATTATGTCATACTCTGTGTATGCTCACTATTAAAGCAGCGTGTAGCATTCCCTCTAATAGTCATCATTGTGCACTGATCACTATTAGGAGCAAACATGAACTATATCAAAATCACAGTTATATGAGTGATTATCAGTTGAATAACGGCCCTCTGATAACATGTTGATGTAATATTCAAAACTATAAATTATTCATTTCATAGCATGACAATAGAAAGATATAAAGGTTTATACTTGCTCAGTACTTGTCTGCAGTGATCTTAAATACAGAGAATGCATGTGACGCAGATATACACAAGACTTTCTCTCTCTGTGGCACAGTTTTCCTTCTAAATTTTTTTTTTTTTTTTTTTACCATGCAAATACTAAATTTAAAAAAAAAAAAAAAACCAGCAGCGCATCTGTAGCATCCTAACCTGTTAGTGTGCTAAGTCCAGAAGAGAAAACTCTTAAAGAAGCTCTGTTTGGGATCAAGTTGTTTCCAAGTTTAGTTTAATTTATTTTACAAGGTAAAGGTTATTTGGATTCCTAACTCTAATTTTCAGTGTATTTTTCATTCAGTTCACTGAGGCACAATACACTCTATTTACAATATACATACTGTCGTATGTATCAGTCCGGTATCAAACATAGCTGTGTTATTTACCTTCCTTTAGCTATCTGGGTGTCTTGAAATTGCAAAGATAACTACCACAAAATATTTATGGACGTCCTCTGGACACAGATCAGGTCAGCATTGCTGGAGATACACAAACGGTGGGAGTGGTGCGACAAGAATTTCTGATATTGCTATACAAGGCCGATCACAACTGAGTTTGATAGACAAAGCATAGAATCAGAAAATTAATATAAGTGCTATTGAATTATACTTTGAAAAAGGCATTTTCATGGCATCACATGCCTCTCATGCCCACTGAGCTGTGCCTTTAGGCCAATGCAGACAGCATTTGACTGTTACTTGAGCAGGAGAAAAGTGTATTTTAATCTGAGCGTCAGTGTTGTTACTGTTGTAATTGCATCACAATTTACTGTACACCCAAAGCATACAACCAAGTTACTGTAGTCTACCATATGTATGTAGAAAATTAAAAAAAAAAAAAAATATATATATATATATATATATATATTAATGGTAGTGGAGTAAAGTGATAAAACATCACAAAAATAACAGAAAAGTGCAGTACTGGAGTGCAGTACTTCAGTAGACACATTTCTTATCTCTCACATGAGTCTTTCCATTGAAATCAATCATCATGTTGCTCCATAAAACCTCTGACTCACAATCTCAACTTTCTCATTCATCTGTTCTCATGAGTCACACTTAAATATCTAAATTTCCCTTCAGAATATGACTGTTGCATAGAGATGCCAGACCATTGTAACCAAATAAAAGAAAAAATCTATTTCGCCAGTGTAGAAATATTCAAATTTTTTACCTGTTGAAGTTTAGTAATACAGAAAAATAAATACACTTCACCACGAGAATCCATAGTTCCATATGAGCAAAGTCTAAAGTCTAACTGGTAAAATGTTACAATTTAACGTGGCGTATCGGCGAAGAAGCTGAATCAGCTTCCTCTAAAAAAGCACCTGATGGTTGTAAGATTAATATAGTGGTAGAGACGATAACTTCTTAGCATCATAGTAATTTTGGGGCTTGTGCCTTTGCATCAAATATTAGCACATTTGACCTTGTTGGCTCCTAAGCAGTTAGTAAGTTGACACATTTGAGACTTTTAGAGGGAAACACAAACCACTTGAACTGATTCCTTCTGAGCTGATGTGAAGATTAAGTATGATGCTATTGAAATACCCAAGAAAGCAAACTCAAAATTGTACTTTGGCACAATCCTGCAGTACAAGAATTGAATTCTGCCAAAATGCTCATATTAAATAAAAAGATCTTTTTTACTGGAATACTAAATGAAATGTGGTCCATTGATTTAATGCGAATCCAACATTAGGAGATGCTTTCTGTCATCTTTGCAAACAGCAGCAGCAACTGCTTGTCACACTGAACGATTCTACGGTTTTCTAGAAAGGAAAAACTAAATAAATGCACACTTGTGTAAATATTCAGCAGCATTTGGACTGTTGTTCAGTTCAGTTCCAATCTCTCCAGCACAGTAAACCCCATCTTTTGCAATCCTTCTCTTTCTCTCTCCCTCTCATTGTAGGTGTGGGACTCTTGGCACTGTTTGTGCTGAATCATGTGGATATCGCACAATGACTGGCTGGACAAAACTGACAACTAATGAAATAACTTTGTGGCCCCCACACCCTGGGTGGGGGGGGGCTACACGGTGACCCCTCATTTCAGCCTGTTGGGCCTATGGCAAGCCGATCTGCAGGCCAGTTTGGACACTGTGGGTACTGTTGGCAGAGTTTCCACCCCTGGTCGTCCTGTATATATTGAGCTGATCATGCCATCACAAACACACTGGCACAGACAGGTACTGGTAAGAGGTTCATGTACGCTGTGTTGTATTTTATGTTTACAACTAGTATCTTTAATCACTTTTTTTATTCTGATTATGTTCATCTCTAGAAACTGTCTGCCATCCTGCATTGTGGTAATCCTATGTCCAGAAGCCCGAGAATGTGTTTTTGACGGGAAGCAATGGGCACAACAGATTAAGAGCAATTTTAACTGATCAATTTTAGATTTAAATATAGAGTTTTTATTCTCGAAATCATGTGGACATCCATAGATTACTGTCCGAAACAATGACATTATAAATCTCTGTGTACATTTCCAGTTTCATCCTTTCCGATCCCTTCACTATGGCCACAGATCACCAGAACCCTGCATCCAAGCAGCAGCAGCCAGGCACCAGTGCATTTAAGGTGAGAAGAAATGCAGAGGTTCACTCACAATTCACTTTCCAACTTCCTCAATGGTGTAAGCACATCCTATTTAGATTCATGTGTCTCCCACAAGTGAGATTGACAAACATATTCTATCCTTTCTCCAGCTGGTCATCTATGAGCAGGAAAACTTCCAAGGACACTGCCATGAGCTGACTGGCCCCTGTAACAACCTCCAGGAAGCAGGCGTGGAGAAAGTGGGCTCCATACTGGTGCTGTGTGGACCGTGAGTGTGGGACAGAAACAATCAGAAAACAAGTTATTTTATGAGCCAATAGACAGAGGAAGAGGGGCTGACTCTTCGATGAGCAGAGGGATGAAATAGGACAGAAAAACAAATGAATGTATGCTCCATATGTATTAAACTAGCTTCCTTCACCCCCTGCACCAACCACAACCTTCCATCTGTGTCCCCTCCTGTGCCCTCTCAGATGGGTGGGATACGAGCAGGCCAACTGTAAGGGGGAGCAGTATGTGTTTGAGAAGGGGGAGTATCCTCGCTGGGATTCCTGGACCAACAGCAGGCGTAGTGACACCATTGTTGCATTCCGCCCGATTAAAGTGGTAAGAAAGTACACTGTTCTCTATTTTTACATCCCATTCACATCCCATGCATCCCATCAGTGGCTTAACATATCACCCATTGGATTGTTTTTGTGTTTTGTTTCTCAGGACAGCCAGGAGCACAAGATTGTCCTTTATGAAAACCCCAGCTTTGCAGGGAAGAAGATAGAAATCATCGATGATGATGTCCCCAGCTTCCATGCTCACGGCTACCAGGAGAAGGTCTCCTCTGTCCGGGTTCAGAGTGGCACGTGAGTAGACTCTGCAAGCAAATGTTGTCCAATAGTCTTTCCACTGTCCCTTGACCTCTATGTGTGCCTTTAATCTTTTCCCTCTCTGCGCTCTTGGTGCACTAGTTGGGTGGGCTACCAGTATCCCGGCTATAGAGGCTTCCAATACCTGTTTGAAAAGGGGGAGTATAAGGACAGCGCTGAGTTTGGGGCCCAGATTCCTCAGATCCAGTCAGTCCGTCGCATCAGAGACATGCAGTGGCATCAGAGAGGGGCCTTTCACCCCGTCAACTAAGCTTGTGACTCTTTCCAGCATGATCCCTGACCTCAGCCGCCTGAATCCCTACCAGCACCAAATCCCTTTGCCCTTCATTTACACCACACTGCATTAGATATCTATTGAAGCTGCTGCAATAGAGACATTCTTTGAAACAAATGAATAAACCCTTGTTGCTTAAAATCCATTTAGCTCTGATTTGTCTGTTTATATCCTGGACCCTTCCCATCGCTGTTACCAGGAAAGCCCGCATGGGTTTAAAGCTGTGTTAGTGTCAAGCTGTCCGAGAGATGACTGACAGCCATCCCAGGGCGGTAACATGTGCAGTGGTCACCTCCGACCGGCAGGATGCGCTGCAGAGGCTGAACTACCGGCACTTCCGGTCCGGTGAGGAAGAGCCGAAGACACACGATGAAGCAACATGCTACTTTACTCAGTACCGTGAAACTTAGGCTATTTAAGTGAGAAAGGTTTAACTTTACTAACACTTTTCAGATTTTTTTTTCATCTCCGCATTCTCAATTCAGACATCGGTTCATCGGAAACTTTGGTTCGAACGTTTATTCAACATAATTTTGGCCGTTAGCTTCACTTGGCTAGCAACACCTGCTAACGAGTGCATTTTCCGTATCATTAGACTGCAGTCCTGTTTCTGAGGGTGAATATTAAGTCAAATTTTTACCTTTCTCCAGTTTATCAAGACAAGCCAGACTGTTATATGAAATGACTTAGATTTCAGTGAGTCTATATCACCGGGAACAACAGAAACAAGCTCAGGGCTAGCCGAGCTAGCAAGGATTCACTGTCAGTACTAGCCGTTAAACGAGTTTGGTTGTTTAGTCAAATTACATTTCCTGCTGGACAACGATCAAAGACGTTTTGTGACTGATATTCAACTCTTGAAATCGTTATACCTTAAACGCCCAATTTTACATTTTATTCATCTGTATTTTATAACAAACTGATTCAGGCAAAGTGCGCAGCTGTGAGCTGTCATGTTTTTTGTGCAGCGCATCGTGAGACAGTGGCATAGACGTACAACACAAGTCCATTCAATCAATTCAGTAAATAAACAAACATGGAATATGCCGACACGTACATACTACATAATCAGGAAGGGATTGAATCCCTATGCAATGTTGAATTGAGACTCGGGATTGTTTTCACCTGTATTGAGTCACGGAGTTTAAATGTTGCACAGAGAAATCTCCCATCTGGCTGATGGGAGATTTTCCCTGATGTAGATATATCCAGGATGTGCTAACTGACAGACACTTTAAATCACTCATAATAACTGGAAGTACACTAAAACGACTTGAAAGCTGATTAATGAAAGACCAGTTTAATCTCACCATCAAGAAGTTTACTAATACACTTGCAACAAATCAGGAGATTTATGTTTTGGTCAAGTTCATCTATTCACGGCAATCATAGCTAACTTAAAACAATTTCCTCCAACAGACAAAATGCCTGTCCTATGCAGCAGCTGTGCAGAGAAACGGGCTGTGCTGAAACGTCCAAAGACGGGCCACTCGCTGTGTAAAGAATGCTTCTTCTGGGCCTTTGAGGAGGAAGTGCATCAGACAATTGTGGCAGCAAAGCTCTTCAAACAAGGCGAAACAGTCGGAATTGCTGCCTCGGGAGGGAAGGACTCCACGGTACTTGCTCATGTAATGAAACTCCTCAATGAGAGATACAACTATGGCCTTGAACTTATGCTTCTCTCTGTGGATGAGGGAATCACTGGTTATCGAGATGACTCATTGGAGACTGTAAAGAGGAATCAACAG
Source organism: Echeneis naucrates (assembly GCF_900963305.1). Classification (NCBI taxonomy): domain Eukaryota; kingdom Metazoa; phylum Chordata; class Actinopteri; order Carangiformes; family Echeneidae; genus Echeneis; species Echeneis naucrates. The sequence continues at coordinate 5,754,809 of NC_042519.1, read as the reverse complement.
CAATATGAGCTGCCGCTAAAGATTGTGTCTTATGAGGAGTTGTATGGCTGGACTATGGATGCTATAGTGAAGCAGGTGGGACTAAAAAATAACTGTACCTTCTGTGGAGTGTTCAGAAGGCAGGCACTCGACAGAGGAGCCATTATGCTGAAAGTGGACAAGATATGTACAGGTAAGTAAAAATTCACATTGCATTATTTTTCATCATTGAAATTGGATTGCAGCATCAGTTTGAATGGCAAACATTAAATATTCTGTTCAGAATTTTTCATCAATAGCTTCCTTTTTTATTTGTACAGGCCACAATGCTGACGATGTGGCAGAGACGGTTTTGATGAACGTCTTGCGAGGGGACATAGCTCGTCTACGTCGCTGCACAGCTATCTCCACAACCAGTGAGGGTGAAGGGGTCGTACCACGCTGCAAGCCCCTCAAATACGCGTATGAGAAAGAGATTGTTCTGTACGCTTACTTCAAAAAGTTGGACTACTTTTCGACAGAATGTATCTACTCTCCCAATGCTTATCGTGGCCATGCAAGGACTTTTTTGAAGGACCTGGAGAGTATAAGGCCCAGCTCGATCATGGATGTCATTCACTCTGGTGAGAACCTGTCTGTACGGGAGGGGGTGAAGATGCCCGTGCAGGGGACATGTAACCGCTGTGGCTACATCTCTAGCCAGGCGCTGTGCAAGTCATGTGTGCTGCTGGAAGGGCTGAACAGAGGCCTGCCAAAGCTGGGTATAGGCAAACACCACCGTTTGCATGACAAAATCCTCTCCCAGCAGCCCCTTACTGAGAAAGAGGAGAGGAAGCTGAAATCAGTAGACTTTTGACAGTTAATTTCACCTGTTTTATTCATAGGACTGAAGATATATCATGAAACTTTAGAATAAAGAAACATTAAATTTTGGTAAACCTGAGAAAATGTTGATTAACCTTGATGACATAGAGATATGACACAGAAAGTTGTGTTGACCTTATGGCATTAGTCAATAATAGCTGAATGCTGCACGTATCCAGGTTTTTGTATAAATTGGTAATCTGCACAACACACAGGTGATTGAAAGAGTGGAAAATTTTTGTTTTTAATATGGCATGAAGTTCAGTTTTTTCTCTCTGTCTTTTTGTTTTATTAAATGTATTAAGTTTAGGATTCAGCATAATTAAAATATCAAATATGAATTATTTACACACTAAGTATAGTGTGCCAATTTGGTATGTAAGATGCAGAGACAAAGGCTTTTTTAAGTGTGGTTGTTATGGTCATATTTTACTGAAATCTTACCCTGACAGCTGTTTTTATTACTCTATTTCATGCTACCTCTTTTATTGCACTCTACCCAGCTCTCTAGAGGATAAAATTACTTTCATGGTTGCATTTCAAGGAGTTTTTTTATAATAAATGTTTTGTCCCATATCACTGGTGTCAGTGTTTCTATTGTATGGATTCTGATAAGGATGCAGAAGTGGGAGCTAAAACTTAGAGGTTTTATTAACAATGCTACATGCTACTATTAAGAAGGTAACAAACTATGGGCGTAATGTTGCAGCAATGCTTGGTTGTCAGTGAGTTTAAAGTCTTAGTTAAGCAGACAGTAAGCATGTTGAAGGCAGCATAGTGCTGTTGCCTCACAGTAAGTGGTGCTTCAGAGTGGGTTCACTGGGTGATGTTCCTTGGCTGGAGTCTTTCTGTGTGGAGTTTGCGTGGGTTCCCTCTGGGTACTCCACTGTCCAAAGACATACACGTTGGGCCTGAGGATGAACTGGCAACCTCGCTCAATGTGAGCTGGGATTTGCTCCACCACCCCCAGTGACCTGGAAACGGATAAGCAGAAGATGAATGAATGAATAAACATGTTGAAACAATTATGTCCTTTTTCACTTTCAAATTATAAACATTAAAGTTTTGCTTACTATAACTACAAATGGGGCAGCATGGTGGCAGCGCCCCACAATAAGAAGGTCATGGATTCGGTTCCCGGCCTGGGGCCTTTCTGGGTGGAGATTGCATGTTCTCCCTGTGCGGGTTTCCTCCCACTATCCAAATACCTTCATGTCTAGGTTAACTGGTGACTCTAAATTAAACGCAGGTGTGAATGTGAGCATGAGTGGTTGTTTGTCTGTTTGTCTCTGTGTGTTGGACCTGTGATGGACTGGTAACCTATCCAGGGTGTGCCCCGCTCCTCGCCCAATGTGAGCTGGGATTGGAAAAAGAGGTAGAAGATGGATGGCTGGACCTACAAATGTCCAGATTTATTTCATACCTGCATATGTTTCTGTATTTTACATAACTCTGTCTATACAAAATATTTTATTATGTAATATGGCTGCACAGGTACGAAATATTACCAAAAATGCAACAAGGCCTATTCAAAATCATAGGGGCTGCAATTTTTTTGGATGAATAAAATATGTTTCAAGAACATATTCAGCTCTATCTATCTGTCTATCATGGTGTATAAATGTGCAGTTCTCCGCTCTGCCCACTAGATGCCGCGCATTAATTAACCAGACCGCGCGCTCTAGTGAAGTACACATGCACATATCTAGGCGCGTTCACGAGAGGACTCTCCTGACCAACTTGCAGCGGTGAAGTTCTGGGAGGAAAATCCGGACCTGGTTTGGAGTCCAGAGGCTCAATAAACACCGAACGGACGCGGGCCACGACCAGGCAGCCACCATGGACGATTTAGGTAAGGAAAGGAGCAGTTTTTAGGTCCCCCGTGTTTCCCCACAGCGGCCGGACAGCAGCGGGCAGCAGGGCGGAGGAGTCAACGTTACGGCCAGACTTTGTGTAGAAAAGCTGCCACTTTGTGGCCCGCTGAGGTCGCTGAGCTCGGGAGCAGATAGGTGGTGTCTGCCAGGGTGTTACAGCAAACTGTGGCTGACTGTTCCCATTTGAACACCTTTTTTTCTGGTTTTATTTGATTTAAGTGGCGTAGTAACTTAGCGGCTGGACATCGTTAGCCATCCCCTGCTGTAGGTGAAGCTTTCTGATAATCCCTCCACATCCTGCCCGAGTTTCATCGATATGTGCGCCACAGGGAGGAGATATTTGGCTGACATGTTCACACCGAGCTTTAACATTTACCTCTTCAACTTCGGCCCCCGGGCTGCTCATTCCAGCTTTGAGGTGTTGGAGTCGGCAGGCCTCCTCATTTAGACTGCTCGGTGCAGCACAATGTGAGCTCAGCCCTGGTCTCAGCCGGTGATACTGGATCACTGTTCTGTGTTCACGGAAAGTCCTGAAAGGTGCGATCTGAACTTGCACTTCCACTAAAATCCAGCCAGCATGTGGGAGTCACAAGTTGAAGCAGAAGGGGGAAGAAAACGCCCAAAGGAGACCTATCGTGGTATCTCAGTGAGATGTTGACAACACTTTCTGCTTGTGAAAACAGTGACCTGACCTTGTTGATGTTAATTCCTGCTCTAGTATAGGTGGGGGTGTTTGGGATATAACCCCCCCCCACGCAATTTAACATTAATAAATAGAAGATCCATGATATAATATCTACTGTACTATTCGACTATTTATTCAATTGTAACATAATTAGAATATGACCTGACTCCTTCGGAAACTTATCGAAGACAACAACTAATGGCAAATGGCTATTATTAGTTGTGAGCTACCAGTGACCTCTTAAAATTTGTCTAATAGCATAACACTAGAAAAGTAGTTGCCGCTTGCTGATGTATAGATGGGAAAATATCAAATACTCACATTTCAGCAGGGATTCTATACCTTCTTAATAAATGTCTTAAGAATTAATTAATTAATCAGAATTGTTGCAATTACTTTTTAATGTCTTGTCAGCTTTGCTATAAAATCACTCAGATCACATCTACGTCTAATATCAGTGTTAACAATAATTTATCCTGTTGTGACTTGATGCCAACTCTGTCTTTTTTTTTTTTTTTTTTTTTTTTTAAGTACATCTTTAACCAGCCATCTCTTCAGTTGACCTTTGGTCCTGAACCGCTGAACCTCCTATTTTGTTACAATTTTCACCAGCTGGTCACTTTTTTATATTTACCTTGCTGATTCAGAATAAATCCTCTTTAGCCTGAAAGGTATCAGTAGGAACACTCCCATTGTCCTGGAATCCCAAAGTAGAAAAGCAATAGTTTTTTGAATTGTTTAAGTGGAGAGACAACGGCCTGCATTTTGAGCCTGGCCTGTTGTGAGTATACCTCGAGGGCACATTAGATGCTCTGGCTGCGACAGGCCAGTGAAAGGGCTGATTGTTGGTTGAGAGGGAGCCTGCAGTCCTACTGAAGTAGTGAGAACAGCAGGCTGAAGAAGGGGGCGAGGCTGGAGAGGAATGTTGAACATCATTCTGTGTCAGGGTACAAGGCCAAATACTCTCTGGGTCATGACTCACCTCCAACCCCTACCACAAGAGAGAGGGCTGTTGGTTTCAGTCATAATCTTCAAACGTCAGTAGTCTGGTAATTTCAGAGACGTAGAGATTGTTTTAAAAAAAAACCTTTGAGCTCTGTTTGCATGAGGATTGCAAAACCATTAATTTAAAATGTCGTTGAGCTGCTCTGCTACATTAAAATGTTGTACACATCATTTAGCACCCACCCCCTTCCAATATGCAAAAAGAAACCAGGTCAAATGTTTGTAAATACTTTATGACTGTGGTCAGTGTATTTCCAGTAATACCCAAGCAAACAAGCACCAACAGGTCCTTGCCCTATGGGTCAAGATGCAGACTGACAGGTCTACACGGAGGTGTTTGGAAACCTGATGGCGATGTACTCTTTCCCTCTTCTTTGGGTCTTAATTGATTGATCTGCAAAATCTGCTGAGCATTGAATGAAGGGAAATCCCTCATCAGAGGCTGACTCAGAGAAACACACTGGAAGAGTACTTAGAGTTTTCCCAAGGTTTTCTCTGATCCGTCTCATACAGTTCAGGCCAGGTGGCAGCCAGGCTGGATCTCCATGCTGTTACCGATGTGGCCTATTGGACCAGTCTTCATCCAGATGTGGCCCTGAAACCATATGTGATAGTGTCCTCTCTGTTTGCCTGTTTTGCTTCTGTGTTTTACTTTTGTGGGCTAAGAATCTGACACTCGACTCTCTGTGAATTCCTCAGGATCGTGAGAGATGCAAACAGACTGACCTCATCGGGCTGTGCACGCCCTGCTTTTATGTCTGCAGGTTAACACTGAAGAAAATGGATTACTTCAGCTGAGGGGAGGGTGGTATCAGCTAAAGGGAGAATAAAACCAGAACATGAGCTACTCATATTGTTTGTATATTCTCTATATCATAAAACAAGCAATGTGGGTAATTAGCCCAGGAGCCTCAGGTTCGCTGTATGGCAGTTTGACGACCTAAAGGCAGCTCCTGAATTTTATGTAGATCTTAGAATGAAATTTTAGTTGGGTATATACTACTGTAGTGAACAATTGTACATTTAGCCAAATTAAAAATCAAACTAACTTGGGAAACCTCTGTCAGCCTGGGCCCCCTTTCTGGTTAATCCAGCCCAGATCAAATTTAGATGCTGTTTAGATGGATCATATTTCAGAATGTCCCCAAAAAATGTGCTGTTGCAGCAACATGCATAAGTAAATATATTCACTCATTTATTGTTTTGCTTTTTCATTCAGACTGCAACATGACTAGGCTCAGCAAGAAAATATCAACAAAGGAATGGATTAAATAATTTTGAATAGTTTTGTTTCCCACTTACCTTTTGTATATTATATTGTACAAACACAATTTATTCTATGAATCATCTGAGGAAATCAAAATTTGCCATAGACAGGCCTCACAACAACATGAGCCGCTAATCTCTACTTTGCACCCACTCACAGGTCTATGCGTGTCTACAGGCGGTGGCTACGAGGGCTGAAACAGCAGCACCTGCTACACATACATGCCTTTTGTAAACACGCAACGGTCCTGTCAGATTTACTGTACCCATATCAGCTGATCACTTTGCAGAGGAAGGCCATTTTCTGCAGGCAGAAGTAGGAGCTGGCTGTTATCGAAGCAGCATGGTCTTAAATGTTTACAGTGTTGTACGGCATACCAAAAGATCTTAGAACGTCTTTAGCGGTCTCTCTGTTCCAATGTGTCGGCAGCACAGAGTTAGTGTTACCAGACTAGCTATCATCACCCTGTGAGAGCTGCAAGGTTAGTGCATACCGGCCCTAACCAGCAGGCTCGCCTGCTAGGCCAGAGGGAAGCTCAGGACTGTAAATCAGTCTTATTGCCGAGTTCCACACCCATCCTGTTCTGGGCCTGGGGAAGAGAAAGCTACATGGCTGACCTCATCGCTTAGGCAACAGACCCTGCCCCACATCCTGAGGAAACAGGAGAAAAACAATGAGCGGAGTCAGTGTTGGAGGCCAGCAAACATTGGTAATGGGGGCAGTGCTGGGCCTTTAAACTGTAATTGCGCTGCTTGAACAATGTTTTAACTACCAAGTGTCCCTTATTGTTGCTTCAGTTACTGTTGGCCTCCTGTCCTGCTGTTTCCACACCTTCTTCATTTCAGGCCTCCTAACTTGGCTTAGACAAAGGTGCTAATTGTTTTCCTGACACCTCTGGGTAATGTAGGAAACTGAGCCCCTGCTGGATTTACTAGCTGGGGAGACCTAAGGACATGTTTTAAGAGTAAAAAGTTTCTTGTCTTACTCTCACTTATGATAACAAAGCTGAGTGTACATGAAAAAAAAAAAAACAGAAGTGAGATTTCCTGTCCTGTTTAAGTGAAAAATGTAAAACATGAAAACTGTCACGCAACATGCAACTCAATGATATTCCTACACTAATCCCACATGCTTACATTTATTTTTTTTTTAAGAAAAAAAATGATGAAAAAGAGAAGGCAATTGACTCTTCCGGCTGCAGTCTCAAATGAGAAGATGCACTACTTTCCTTTGTCAATCTCAATATCTTTGTAATTTGGACTGTTGGTCAGACAAAATGAGCAAGTTAAATGCCACCTGTCAGCTACATTATCGATAGATTAATGGCCAAAAAAAAATTCTAATACAGCTACTCCCTGATGTTTTTACTAAAGGGACCTTCAACAAAACACAAATTCGAGTGTGGGCCCCATTGATCTGATTTATGTTTTAGGATGTCTTAGTACTGAGGTCATACATTCGGTCATTGTGTTAAATAATTAACACCAATGAATAATTTGTAATTTTGCTGGGAATGTTCAGAAACTCAGTGAGCCAGTTAGTTGGTGATCAAAATTGTGTTTCATTTACAAAAAGCGCAAATTTTTAGTCAATAATTTATGGGAGAAGGTCGCAGGGAGAAGCACAAGGTTTAAACCTCAACATGTTTATAGGCCCTAAAGTAAGTTCATTGAAACTGATGAATTTTGGCAAAGTTTGTCTTGCTCCTCCATAGGTTGAATATATGCATCGAACATGACTGGATGTTTGTGTTTTGGAACTTAAAAAAAAAAAAAAATGCCCCCTCTCTTTTTGGGTCTTCCCTGTTCTACCCAGTTATAATCATATATGGCACAAACGACCACTCACTGACATACAGTCCTGGCATATGCACAGCTTTGAATGTATCTGCAGTGACTAGGTGTTACATCAGTCTTAGACTTTACCCTGCCATCTGATTTACTGGTCTGTGGGGAAGTGCTTTTATTTTGGTCCAGCGTTCTCTCCGAGGGGGTGTCATCTTTCGGATATGGGGCTGCTTGGCAGGGTATTTTTAGGTATGTTTATTTTGAAGTAATCACCCTAAGATGCTTCTGTCTTTCTGATAGTATGCTATTACACTCATTCATCCTTTGTCTGGGTTGTTGTGTATTGAACTGTAGAGTGCCACTTAAAAGTTGTGAAGCATGCCATTGATCTGAATGTCTCTCCACTGGTCTATCATTTCATCTGCAGTGCTATTTTCTTTCATCAGCACACCTTCTCTATGTCTGCCTTTGGTTGTTACCTTGCCTTTCCGGCTTGTCTTGCTGGCATCTCATCCCTTCTGCCTGGCCCCTGCCTGTCTTGTTTGATATAAATATCGTGTTGGGGTTGGCCTGATGGGATAGGGTTTCAGTGTGGGGCTGTGGCCAGTTCTGCTCTTTTGCTCCCTGGCTATAAACAGGTGAGCTATAGACCCACTGTTGCCCACATGTTAATCGAAGAAATTAGAGGGCTCTGGTTCGTTCCCTGACTGCCTGTCTACACTCTACTACTAGAGCCTACTACTCCAAGCTGTGTGGGTATTGTGTAGTAAAAACACTGACATCTCCTTTATCCTGGTATTCTAAACATGCTGTAGTTAGTGGAATGATTCTTGGAATTGTCAACACATTTTCATTTTCTGCACTGACAAATTGTCCTGTTCTCTACCTTGAGTCCTGAAGTACTGGTAGCATGTTTGTTCTGCTTGAGTAGATTTTATTACAAAACGTTGTTTTGAATCGCAAAGTGGACAGAGGAATGTGTGGAATTCCCCATGTACCTTTGCTCCCATCTGATAAACACTGTGGTACATGGTAGGGCCTTGGTGGGGGGTGGGAGGGGGTTTGGTGTGCACAGGCAGGACTATACATGTACCCACTACCACAAGAATGTACAGTATCCACATAACTCCAGAGTTGTTTGTTGAAAAGAATGGAGATTAGTTACCACAGTGTGACCACAGATGGATCCAGTGACAGAGTTTGCTACTGTGAAAGTAAATTGTGTATTGTGTGACTGGTATTTAATTAATTCATCTTGAATTATAGTCCCAGTCATATGCTTTTTGATGACAGCTTTGTTCTTCCAGACCTTGCACAATGGAGTATTGAGTCAGGATGCTGTTAGAGGAGAATTGGACTTTGTCCATTGCAGCTTCTACCCCCTGTCTGGAGTGGAAAAGATTAGCCTGTTACTTGGCTTACAGAGCATGTTTGAATTCTTAATGTCTCTAACTCTTTGTGGACCAAACTTGTATGGGGCTGACTAAGGCCTGTTGTCTGTTCTCATGCCAGATTCAATGCTGCCCTCCTCAGGGAAACAAGGGAAGCAAGAACAATCCTGTAGATCCTGCAGTCTTCATCCTTTTATGACCTTCAGCAAATTAAGTCAAAGAGATCTGAACTTGGTATGTGTGTCCATGGTGCGTGAAGCTACAAAAGAATGTGAGCTGGATATTTTTGATAAAGAACTATCCTTGCTGATGCTAAATTTAATCAGGTCTAACTGTTAATCATCTCTCGGTATCTCCTGTTTTGTTTTTTTGTTTTTTTTATATAACCCTGATGTAGAAATAGTAAAAGCTAAACTGGTGCACCTCCCACTGTGATTAATGTGCCACTCCTGTTAGGGATGATGATTATTTTTATTAACAGTTAATCTGCTGATTATTAGGACAACACACTGAAAATGAAAGGCTGAAATAATCATAAACTTTACAATTTTTCATTGGGATGGATCTTCTTTTTTTTTCTACAGAAGATAGAACTTGTTACAGTCACATAAAAGTGAAAATATAAGAAACATAAAAGTTTCTCAGGGGCTTTAAACATTGTGTAATTGTTTATACCCACCAAAGAATGAACAAAGGCTTCATGCATTCTCTGTAGTTTGAATAAAATAGTGAATCGAGCTGTGATGCATGTCGGCTGTGGAGATATTTTCTGGACTTGATTGGCTGGGGCCTAACTCACAGATGTGTAGTATGAGCAGATGGGAGGGTATGTTATGAGGGAAAAACTATTACATAGGCAGTCTCAAAAACCTGGCCCCTTGTTCAAGTGTTCTGGAAGGCTGTCTCCTCTGTCAAGGCCATGATGAACTTTCTAGGAATATATTACCATAATTAGTAAGTGCTGGGACGTTTTCCAGAACATCTGACAGCATGTAAGATCTGCTAAAAGGGAAATGGGAATTTCAATCTAAAGCCTACACTATGTTTTGGATGACGACCCTTTGTCCCAAAACTAGTTGTGGTATTTTTCTATATGGAGGCTTTGTTTTATGAGCAACAAAGTCAACTTCAGTGAGACCTTGTTTAGCATGTCAGCACCAGGTGCAGATTATTTTGAGCTGGTCATGATATTTCAGCACATTTGCGCAGACATGGGCTACTTACTGAGCTTACCGCTTTAAATAGGCTTCTGCTCTCATGTGGTTTATGTCAAACTTCATGACTAAAACATTTGCCTACTAGCAGGTTCTTTCTTTGACTGAAGACAGTGACGAAGTGAATGTAGTGGAATTTAAAATGTATAGATGTGAGGGTCCAATGAACATGTCAGCTTTTAGACTTATTTTAGTTCATCTGACCTTTGTCACAAGTTTCTTGCTTTAGGTTGAACTTAACACCCTGGCATATGTGAAGTGTCATTCTGTAAATGTGAGTTTGCGGACCACTAAGCACTAATGAGGTAGCTTTTCAGTGTTTGTTATTAGATACAGCAGCACTGACAGGACCTGTTGTTGAAAGAATACTGTCACCCATGTTTGGCCTTCAAACCACTCCCCCTCTCCCTCCAGTAGACTGGCAGCATGTTGCCCACACTATCTTTGTCTGCTGACTGCATCACACACTCACATCTTCACATTTGCACACTACCCTGGCTGGAGTGTGGAAAAATTATGTAAGTACAAATACAGAGTTTCTAATGACTTTAAAAGCTAAAGGTTTGCATTTTTGGGTAACTCTCACCTTCCATTTTGATTATGCTAATTTATTAGTTAATGTTGTGTTTTGTGTCTTTTATTCAAAGATTTGGGTTGTAAGGGCTTTAATGTGGATACCTGCATAAACTCTACCAGGCCTGCATGATTTTCCAGATTTTCTTTCTATATGTTTTTTATAGTCAGCTGACTGTGGCCAGTGGGGTGGCAGTGTATGCCATTTTCATTGAGCAGTATTAGAGCTCCATGAGTCAGTACATGCTACAAGTGCTTTAAATGAAACATTTACATTGATGCAACTTAAGTTGCAAGTAAATTCTAATCCACGAATAAACCCCAGTTTTAAAGGGACCATCAGCTGTCTGTATTTTTGAGGAGGCAAGCTTCTACTTAGATGCTTTTCTTTTTGGTTTAATGTACAATTGTCCATCTTGCTTATTTGCTGTTATGTGTGCAAATGTGCAGTGATTTCTTGAAACGGACTGTCCCAGGTCCCAGATTATGTAGTCTAACAGTAGGCAGTCTGTATTGCAGTCTATTCTGGACAAGCTGAGCATGGATGGGTTGTGTGATGTAAGAATCTATTTTGTTCCTGCGTTCCCATGAACACTCAGCTGGGCAACACTGTGCCCTCTCAGTGCTGAACAGTACTCAAAAGCACTTTCTGTCTGTCTTCCTCTTTGTTCCTATCAGTCTAGCTTGTGAGGTTCAGACTAGTTCTCATAAATCACAGGCTAGTCATGGACTTGTGCACATTACCCACAAAAGTATCACATCCTGCAGTGACAGACTGAGCTTACTGACAGGTAGCCATCATTGTCAGTAGGCTACTATATATAGTGTGGACTGATGGGAAAAAGTATGTTGGGGATTTCAGAGGGATGTTTCATGAAGGCCTTAAGGGTTAGGTATGCACTTTGGGCACAGCAATGAACTTACTCAGTCATTGAAAGTGACTGGGCCTACCTTATTGTTAGATAATGCACACAAAAGAGAAATGTTTTTTGGTGTGATGTTTTGAAAGGGAACCTAGGTCTGAGTCACAGCTATTGTCTGTTTACAGCCTAACACCATAATCAGTGGTCGCCTCAGAGCCCAGAAATCCCAGTAAAGAATTTACTGGCCTAGCCCAACAACGCTTACAGCTTGAAGCCAATAGCAAAAACAGTTCAGGAGTGTAGCTTTTATTGTTAAAGAGAACAAACAGACACCAAAAACAAATGCAAAGATTTTATTTGTTTTTAACTGATCCAATGTGTATGATTTCTTCTTATTGGTAGGCACAAGGAACTTCCTCAGGCTTTAGTGCATCTCAAAACTGACCCAATCAAATACAAACATCATATCTTTCAGATGCATTGTTGGCAGACTTGGAATCAAGTACATCCCACATCTCAAAGCGTCCAGTTTTCTTGTCTGAAGAGACCCCCTACTCCATCCCCACAGGAGGGCACACCTACCAAGATGTATCGGTTCCACCTCCAGTCCCCCCTCCCCCCTCAGCCGAGGCTCTGAATGGCTCCCTGGTAGATCAGACGGACTCACACCATTCGTCTCAGCAAGTAAGTCATGTTAGATCCATGTTGTGTGATCATGTCTAGAACTCATTAACTGATGTTTTTTTGTTGAAGCCTTTCAACTGATCCGTCACCTGCTTACTCATTAAGAGAAAGCTTGACAAGACAACACAACACATTAGATATAGTAAATTAGTAAAGTAGTAAATTAATGGATGAAATGTGTTTTATAAAATCAGATCTGAGATCTTGATGCCAACTTGAGCTTTAAAGTTCTAGTAGATATTCATCATGACATGTTTCAGTGTAGCTAACTGATGTTACCAATGCAGTCATTAGGTTCGGCACAGAAGAGCTCGTGGTCCAGGGACAGTAGCAGCTCTCCATTGTCTCACATTGAGGAGGACCACGTCTACAGGTAGCCTGCCACACATCTGAAATGTTGTGAGCGAAGCTGAATAGTGGTTGACAATTATCTCGTTTCCTTGCCAGTTTTCCAAACAAACAGAAGTCTTCAGACTCGTCTACAGCAGCCATGACCTCTGCCCTTGGCAGTAACCTCTCTGAGCTTGACAGGCTGCTGCTGGAACTTAATGCAGTGCAACAGAGCTCCCCCTCATTCCCCATGACAGGTAGGAACAAAACCTTCAGCTTTTTCATGTTTGTTTGTGGTTAGCAGATTTTGCTGTACTGTTAATGTGCCCACAGAGGAGGCAGCTCCACCCTTACCTTCCTGCAGCATCACCCACTATGAAAATGGCAATGGCCCTGACATCATGGTGAGCCCGCCGCCACAGGAGAAACCCAAGAGGAATGGAGCAAAGTTGGACGACAACCGTCCCAGTGTGGAGAGTCTGCTGGATGAGTTGGAGGGCTCAGTGCCTTCACCCAGGTACACATAATCAAATATCACACTCATTAAGATAAGAACAACAGATAAGGTTGAAGTTGTCATGATACATTTGGATTAATGGATCAGATTTTGACCAAGAGTCCATGTATGTTGATTTATTCTCCAGCATGGTTTCCAATTGCACTTTAACCACACCTCCAGCCGAGCCAAGTTGGAAAAGCTTTTGTGATATTTTAAGCTTTTCCCAACATTCCCACCCAGATTTTTTTTATACAAACTGAAAACATGCTCATGCAAATTCACTGACAGTGGGGTGTGAAACATTTCAATTAGGTAGCATTTGTACTGTTGCATGCATTTGTATACACAACGAATAGAAGTAGTTGTCCAAATAAAGAACAGAACTTAAGTCCAGACCGAACCTACTCTTACTTCTGCTCACTTGGGGATTTGCTTATGATGATTTTGCTCTCACAATAGACAGTGCATACATAAGTTCTGCCTGTCAACTTTAGTCTCTGTTGGATGGCCAATTGCAAATTTTAATGGAGGATGAGAAGCTCAAGTCTCTGTGGTGTGTTAAAGCACTAAGTTGGAAGCATGTTTTGCCTTGTCATATTGAATCTTGTTGGAAATCAGACAGGCACTTAGAAATACAGTTTTTTTTGTTTTGTTTTTTTTGTTTCAATATTTGCATTCAATTACAAATCATGTTGTAATTTCTATTTTTCAGCCCCCCTGCTTGCCATGGTGATTTGGACACTCCCTCTCAGCAGCAGGCCAGAATGTCAGCTTCATGTGCTACAAGAGAATTGGATGAGCTGATGGCCTCTTTGTCTGACTTCAAGGTAAAAAGCATAAGGAGTAAATACTGGAAGAGCTTAATTAATCAACAAGGACAAGCAAGGAGATCTGTCATTTCCTGCAAACCTTCCCTATCCTCTTCCTTTGCTTACTGTCTCATTTTTTTCTGTTCTCCAGCCCACTTCTTTGGGCTCTCTGCTGGACCCAGCAGGAGCATCTTCCAGCTCTCCTCATACTCCAGTCTCTTCTTCGGTCGCCCCAGTGGCTCCTCCTTTTCCTAGTCTGTCCCACCCATCTACCTGTGCCTCCCCCCTCTTCTCTTTGCCTGCTGGTCTAGAGTTGCACATAGATGAGGAAGGAGGGGATGGTGGCGTGTCAATGGCCCATCCAAATCGCTTCCCTCCCCACAGTCCCATATCCTCACTTTCTGCAGCCAGTGATCTAGACCTGGACTCTGTCATAGATGTCTCAGCCAGCTTGCTTTCATCCCAAACTAAGTCTTTGCTTGTCCTCGCTCAGTCAGCTTCATCTAGCTCTAACCTTATGAGAAATAGCCCAAGTCCCTCCAATACCACTACCACCCCTTCACTGTCTTCAGTGAACACTGTTCTGGACCACAAGTCCTCCAAGTGTCCCAGTCCATCTATAGAACAGGTCTCCCCCTCAAATACTGCCAGTAAATTCTCTTGTTCTCCTGAGACTATGAGCAAGGGTTTCGCTTCTTTTCATGACTTTGATTTAAATCTCTCCTCTCCACTGCCATCAACAAACCTCACCCCTCCTCTCTCAACACCAAAGACTCCTTCACCCCTCCCTGTTGCTGCCTCTGTATCTTCACCTTCTTTCACAAAGAACTCCTCACCATCTCCAGTCTCGGCACCTGCACCCGTTTCTGTATCAACCTTCAGTAGCCCTTGTAGACAGCTGATGGAGGCTGCGTCCACAGCCCAGAGAGCCAGTCTGTTCATTGTGCAGCAACCCCCCATTACAGAGCCTTCCCTGGATGAGGCACTAGATAAACTGCTGGCAATGAGTTTTACACAGAATCACTCAGTAGCACAGGTGGAGGAGCCACAGCTGAAGATGGAGGGGCAGTCTCTGGGAATCGAAATGCAGGAGGTGCATGAGGAATTCATCCTGCCCATGGACAGAAACAGCATGCAGCCTGACACTTTCACCAGCGCCACCAACACCATCACAGACGACTCGGTGGATGGAGGCACTGATGGAAATGGAGATCTGGACTGGGCTGATGAGGAGCTGTCTGTGTCCTTCCACGATGGACTGGATGGCACCATGACTCCCTACACCGAGAGGCTGTACACAGATGGCAGCATGACCCCATTGACCGAGGCCAGCTGGATGGATGAGTCCATGACCCCGTCTTCATGTCCTGGGACCCCTGACGTTGGCCTGGACCTGCCCATGCTGCAGACTCCAAATATAGACAGAGTCTCGGCATCCGGACATGTATGCATCTCTAAACCTGCTTCACACTCACAGGACTTGTTGTCTCTTCATTTAGCTGTGGTGTTTGTCTGTGAAACTGATGCTTTGATACAAGCTCTAGTGCCTGCACCAAGAGATTCTGCTCAGAGAGTTTCTTTCATGTGCTTTTTGAAAACATTATATAAAATATTTAGGGATGTGCCAAATGATTGGCTAGCAATCATTATTGGCAAATTTTCACTCAAAATATTTTGATCGGCACTCTCCCTGATTGCCGTTAAAAAAACTGATCGAAGCCAAAACCCTGAGACTCTGCATGCGGTGAAACTATTTGGCCACAATAAGTTCCCTCGTCTGGCAGTTTTTCAAGATATCTGAAAAAGACAACAAATTTTCTATATACAATATATGTGGCACTGAATTTCCTTGTGGTGGAAGTGAACAATGAATCTTTGTGTACACGGGAACTGAGAGTGTTTCTTAACCACAAAAGACACACTTTGTCATCTAATCAAATTTGTAAAGCATTTTATATTTCACCTTAAAACTTGGTTAGTACTGTTTGTACATCTGGAACAATTTGTCACTCATACTTGATAATTTGTCACCTAATAATCAACTAATTTTCTCAGCAGTTCAATCTAATATCAGTTTTTTTCCTGTGTTTTAGAGTATCATTAAACAAATAATATTAGTATTGACAAACTATAACTTATAATACTAATTTAACTGGACTGAAACTACAGAGAAAAAGTTGAGATATTTGTTCTTTAGGAAAAATGAAAGAAACTCTCTTTGTGGAAATACTTATGGAATATATATTAACTCAAAGAGGCAGTTGCGCTTTATAATCAGGACTGTTTTGATTCTGCACCTACAAGTAACGCACTGATTTCTGGTAATGATGCTCAGCAGGACTCATGTAAATCACTGTCGCTATCAGCCACCGCACCAGTTTGATGTGAAGGATCTGAGTGTGACCTCGAGCTTGTGTTGTGAAGTTGGAGTGGTTGCTCAACAGACTTGGATGGGTGGGCTTTGGGATCTGAGTTTTGAACATTTGACATGCATGCCCACTGACCACTGCTTCCAGCCTCTCAAGTCATTTGGAAATCAGAAATTGTGTGACTCACCTGCTGCTACAGAGCTAAGCTGTAACTGCTTCAGCTGCTTTGTGTTTGGCAAAAACATATGATAAGCTGCTGATCATTCCACCTCAGATAAAATCAGTGATTAGACGCACCAAGGAGACTCCCAATGTACACCCCATGTACAGAGATGGTCACCTGCGCAGGAAGACGGGACCCATCATTGTTAACAAGAACAGTTCTCAGGACCGCCTCATTGAAGAACTTCAGGGAAAGCTTGGGATCAGCCGCTCAGAGCGGCGACGTAAACAGTCTGATGACTGGCTGACTGAGGGTGTCATAGTCATGTCCAAACCCCAACGTTTCCGTCCTGATGGGGCCGGCAGTGAGGTCGACAAGGTTGGCTTAAGTGTGCTCAGTGGCTTTCTTAAATACATTTTTCCTAAAGTAATTCACCCTTCATTTTCTACACATTCTCCTCTGTGTGTCTGCTTCCTTCTCTCTGTTTTTTCTCTCCTCTTCTTCAGATCATAATTCCTCCGGAGTCGCCTGTCCCTGTGAGGAAGGTGCTCTCTCCTCTCTCCCCCCAAGCTCCTCGCCGTCCTCCTATTGTAGAAGAACCTAAACGACCTCTGGTTGTCCCACCTCCCCTTGCTCCTATACCACCTCCACCTCCTCCACCCCCTTCTCCCCCTCCACAACATCTACACACCCACGAACCAATTCTCGCTTCACCTCGGCAGATTATAAAAGCTCCACATCCACCTCCACCACCACCACCTCCACCTCCACCTCCACCTCCAATTCCAGAACATCCTGTCCCTAAATCAGAGCCCCCTCCACCTGTTCTTCCTCTTGTGCTTAAAACACCAACACAGACACCACCGGTGGAGCCAGCCACACCAGTTGCACCCAAAGTCCTGGTGTCTGTAGGCTGCCAAACAGAGTATGACCCAATCTTCCCTCCAATGCAGGCATGAACCCCTGTCTCTTCTCCTTTCTGTTTTCACACTCACAAGAAATATGTTGTGGTTATGGTTGATCTGAAGTCAAACTGCTGCATTTCTATCTGTGTCATTAATTTTCAACCCATGACTGTTTTTGTTATTGATTAATTTCAGATTATGGCCCAAGGTAAGGGTGGTGTTCCTGGTGGGCCCCCAACACAGGTCAACAAACTGGACAATATGCTTGGTAGCCTGCAGTCTGACCTCAACAAGCTGGGTGTGCAGACAGTAGCTAAAGGAGTCTGTGGTGCCTGCTGTAAGCCAATTGTAGGACAGGTAAGACTCTTCCATTAAGGTCAGCTTTCTTGAATCTGAACAGTTTGCATATTAAAGCTAAACTTTTCTGATTGTTCAGGTGGTGACTGCCATGGGCCGCACATGGCACCCTGAACACTTTGTATGCACACACTGTCAAGAGGAGATCGGCTCGAGGAACTTCTTTGAGCGTGACGGACAGCCTTACTGTGAGAAAGATTACCATAACCTGTTCTCCCCTCGGTGCTACTACTGCAATGGGCCCATACTGGATGTAAGTCCCTGCTCTTTGTGTGTGTGTGTGTGTTGGATTGCTCGTGTTGGAGTTGACAGTCAGCAGCCAATGAATGGAATCTTGTTTTTCTTCATGGCAATCTAATGTTTTCCTTCATTGATTTAAGATTTTCCAACAATGACAGAAAAATCTAAAGGGAGTTTGTAATTGTGACAGATGAAAGCAGAGACAGCAGGCTCTGTGATATCACACACAATTTTTCCATCCTGCACACAGACAACATTTTGGATCTGAATATTGAGTTACTGAGAGAAGGCCCTGGACTGCTTCACTACACAAACAGCAGCCCCACCCTCAGCACAGAAGCAGTGTATGCTGCTGGATTTGGAGCAAGTGCTTACAAGATTGGAAAATCCCCTTTTGTCTTGAAGATTTCTGATGTCATTGCTGAGAGGAATGTTCACCAGTTTCAAAACTCCCAGTTACACGAGACATGTCTGAGTCAAAGATGCAAAACCTAATGACAGTGGCCAACCAGCCTTAACCAATGTATTTAGTTCTTTCACTCTTGGCTACAAGTCATTGA
Organism: Echeneis naucrates; assembly: GCF_900963305.1. Taxonomy (NCBI): domain Eukaryota; kingdom Metazoa; phylum Chordata; class Actinopteri; order Carangiformes; family Echeneidae; genus Echeneis; species Echeneis naucrates. The sequence continues at coordinate 5,736,391 of NC_042519.1, read as the reverse complement.
AATGAAAATTTCTCGCCACCGTTTTCACATATTAATGTAATTGTCTAATCCAGTAAAATTGAATTGTCCATGTTTTCTAGTTTAGTTCCCTCAACTTTCAGCAGAAGAAGAAAAAATAAGTTATTTTTGTAAAATGCACATTGTTGAAAATAAATTGATTGTGATGGTCTTTCTGGGTTTTATGTTATCAGAAAGTTGTGACGGCCCTGGACCGGACCTGGCACCCTGAACACTTCTTCTGTGCTCAGTGTGGTTCCTTCTTTGGCCCAGAGGGTACTGCACACTTCATTACTCTGACTTGAACTTGTACTTGGGATTGGTTTTCATTGTTTATTTATTTATTTATTTTTTTTTTGCATAAATCTGTTGTCCGCTTCTGTTTTTTCCTGTGAAGGTTTCCATGAGAAGGATGGGAAAGCCTATTGCAGGAAGGATTACTTTGATATGTTTGCCCCCAAATGTGGGGGCTGTGCCAGAGCCATTCTGGAGAATTACATCTCAGCACTGAACTGCCTTTGGCATCCTGAGTGTTTTGTGTGCAGGGTCTGTAAAACTGGTGTTTTTTTTAATTCAATGATTGTGAGTTTCTAACATATGTTGTGTGAGAATAACAGCATCTTCCTGTGCCTGTGTCTGCAGGAGTGCTTCACCCCATTTGTGAATGGAAGTTTCTTTGAGCATGATGGCCAGCCCTACTGTGAAGTGCACTACCACGAACGCCGTGGTTCCCTCTGCTCCGGTTGTCAGAAGCCCATCACAGGCCGCTGCATCACAGCAATGTCCAAGAAGTTCCACCCGGAGCACTTTGTCTGCGCCTTCTGCCTGAAGCAACTCAACAAAGGCACCTTTAAGGAACAAAATGACAAACCCTACTGCCATGGCTGCTTCATCAAGCTTTTCAGTTAGGGAGAGCATGTAACTGTTGAACACATGGGTCAGGACTTAGATCAGTGTCTAAAGCATTTTTAGCACAAGTAGGGAGAGAATGGATTGTGTTTGTATTGAAGCAAGTTTTCTAATGATGACATTGGAAGTGTGTATGGATCAGGTATGTGCATGAGGCTCTGCCAGACTAAAATCCTTCATCTCCTTCAGAAATGTGGCAAACCTTTTTTTTTTTTTTTTTTAGACTGACAAATTATTATTATATTTTTTTTTTTTTTGTTATGGGCTTTGAGGTAATCAGTGTGAGGCAGATGTGCTCAATGTTTTAAGAACATGTGACATTAGAAGAGTTTTGAACAACACTAATGTTCATAGGACTTCATTTTCCACCCTGTGTCTCTTTAAATGTTTTGGGCATTTTCTGCTGGCAACAAGCTGTCTTTTTTTTAACTCTCAAATCATCAAAATTGTTTTTTTGTTTTTTTTCCTTTGTAGAAGGTGATGAAATCTTAGCAATCACTGTAGAAATCGATGAAATCCTCTGTGTGTTTGACATTGTTGCTCACTGGTTGAGTATAATTTTTAAAACCATTAAATAGAAAATAGATGCAATTATCTGATAACTGTAGCAGGGAACAGGTGACCTGTTCCAGCATTACAATGTGATCTGTTTTAACAAGTGTTGGGGATAAAAAAAGTGTTTTGATACTTTTTCCATATGAAGAGGAGATGGATCTTAAAAAAAAAAAAAAACAAAAAAAAAAACAAAGCAGGCTGAGTCAGCATTGACAGTTATTTTGTATGCGGGAAACTGATTGTCATGTCTTCACATTCAGTCTGAGAAAATATCCTTATGTGAAGAAACGTGTTGATATTTGAGTGTTAGGATGTTGAGTTTGTGTCATAAATGAGTCTAGAGTTGAGAATCAAGTCAGTTTTACAATCTCTAAGTTCAGAATCCCAAGCACATCATTTTTTTTCTCCTTTTTAAGCCAAAGGCAAACCTTGAATGGGTGAATATTTTACAATGATTGTTAATGAAGAAATTCAATATGAAGCCATCCACCTGTAGCTACAGTAATTACACTCAATTACATGTCTGAGTAAACCTCACTTTTCTGTGCTGCCAAATCATTCCTTAATTTTTCACTGTAGAGAAGAGAAATCAATCTGAAGAACTGTTTCTTGCAGTTTCCGTTTTCATACAGCAAAGTGGAGCCTCAAAGATTTTGGGATAATGTAATGTAGTCTAAGAGACGCACCTCTTAATCTGACTTACTGTTTCTGAGCACATTAGGAGACGTTCTCTTGTAAATATCCAATGCAGCTATGTCGTAAGCAAAGTGCTGGGATACTTGGCATGTGTTAAATAACCACTTGTGGGAAGAGGGAGAGGGCTGGTGAGAAGGCAGAGCAACAATACTCTGATACTTTTGGTGACATTACTGTAATGCGAAGCTGATGAATGTTCACTGTTTTGAAAGAAGTAGTGCATAATGCAAGATAATGTGTAAATGTGCCTGTGATACTCCAGTAACTATGCAACTGTGGATTAACAACTTTGTTCTTCAGCAACTTTCTTAGGCAGCAGTCTGTCTGTGCCATTTTATCAGTACCTTGTCTAATAACACTGGCAATTCAGCAAAAATACTGATGACAGGTCAGTCGTCCACAGTCATGTTTTCATGCCAGTCTGTGAGGCTGTTAGAGTGAGTGGTGGGACTAAGATGACTCAGTTCCCCTCAGCATCTGAGTAGCATCTACTGTATGAACACCAGGTGGGTCTGCACATGGTTCAGTAGTGATGTGCAGCAGATGTATCGGGCCTTTCGTCTTTTTGTCAGGGAATTCTAGAGCCTTAAATCTTTTTTCACTCTATTTAAGAGATCATGTAACAATTCATTTTGAATCAGTTTATAAGAGTTATTTAACCAAAGCCATACCTTCTTTGAAGCAATTTTGTGGGGTTTTTTTTGTTTTTTTTTTTGTGTGTCTGTTCACGTTTTCGTTTCACTTTGAATGTTGATAATTAAGAATACTGAGACTCCTCACCTCTAGTCTGAATACACAAATAAATTCTGTTTTGGTATCAAAATGTTTTCCTGATGCTTTATTTGTGATCGTGTTTTTGCTTGGTGAACTTGAAAGCGTGTTGCTCCATGAACAGGTTATGTCATAGAACCCTCACATTTTCTACAGAGGACAGAGACTCCAGACCCAAGACAACATGTTGTCTGTCGGATATCTGACTGTAGTTAAGACTTAATTATCTTTTACATTTCTGTGTAAGCCTTTTTTTTTTTCCATTTTTGCATCCATTTGTTACTTGACATCTTTTTCTGAGTCTTCTGTCTTTTTTAAGTAGTTGTACTTGTCCTCATTTTGCAAAGTATTGATAGATTTCTTTGTTGTTATTTGAGTGAATTCCTAGCAGGAGACATTGTGCACCTTCTCCATCATGCTCCAGCTCCGGAGGATTGCAGACAGGATTTTATTTGCTCATCAGTATATATATATACACAGTCAGGACACGTACAACGTTACCACTACAGCAGAGGAGGAAAAGAGCGGTCCGCCATTTTTATCCGCCTCCACCAGTTGGCGGCGCAGATGCACCGCCAGGCTTCCTCATCCACCAGAAAAATGAACGAAGAAGAAGAAAGTGGCCTCCGGTCTCTGCTGTGATTGGTCGGTGCTCCGCGTTGGCACCGTCACACCCGGAAGAATGACAGCTGTTGATTGTTGGTAACATCAGAGGTAAGTTGAGCTAATTTGTTGAGTCTGATCAAGCTGATTAAAATTATACACATTTGTATGTTTGGTGGCGTCAGTTTAGAGTCTCAACATGTCTGTATCCTGGTTTAACGAGAGGTTTTAAAAAAGAAGTCACGTCTATTGGACATGAATTGAACTTGTAGAGGCTTGGGTGTTCCGGGAAATTGGCTGGTTGGAGTCTGTTAGTCGTTCTTGTTTGGTAGAAAAGCATTTTCGGGGGGGTCGAATTTATATGAACGAACCCGTGAGATTTTTATCGATTAATAAGTAATGTAATGTATCCAAATCGACAATATTTAGATACAATAAAGGAGGCTCATACCTTTAAACCTGTGCCGCTGTGTGTGTTCATAAATGTGCCACATAGAAATTGTCATTGAAATGTCAGTGAATGAATGTCCGTCATTATTAAGTGTCCTTTATGGCGGTTACTTGTCACTTTTCCGGTTTTACCAAATCCATTAATATAATTTCAAATATCAGCCACTCATGTTGTGTATTATGAAACACGAGTGAACTCTCATTGTCCATGTCTGCCAGGTATCTACACAGTTGTCAGCTGGACCAAAATGGCATCTTACTTTGATGAACATGACTGTGAGCCCACCAACGCTGAGGAGCAGTACCGTCAGAATGCGCTGCTGGAGCTGGCCAGGTGAGGCCGAAGCGCCTTCACATGCAGGACATCAGCCTGCTCTACACTGATCCTAAAACTGTCTGACTGCCTGCTGGTCTTCCTGTGCAGGTCTTTAATGCAGGGCCTGGACTTACTTGACTCGGGAGCGTTTGATTTGTCAGACTGGGACCAACGTCTTCCTCCTCCAGCTGCCAAAACCGCAGTCCAGACTCTGACTGTGGTCGTCATTTCCCCAGAGCAAGCAGGTGACACTTCAGAGGAATCAGCTGTGTTCACATCCAGACTTAATAGCAGGCAGTTTCCTAGCAGAGAGAGAAATGAGGCCTGCAGTTGCTGGGCCAGCTGTCAAGATTCTTTGTCCCTGAGGAAAGGCATTCCCTTCCTCCAGTAAAGCTGTCACTGACCGGCACTGGGTAGACTTGTGCTAAAACAGGAACAGTTCAAGCTTCTGTTGTAAACCTTTATTGGATTAATGATATGAGTGGAATTTAATCACACATTTTCATTTTTTCCACAGACAAAGGTCTGAAGTGTCCTGTCTGTTTGCTGGAGTTCGAGGAACAAGAAACAGTCAGAGAGATGCCTTGTAAACACCTTTTCCACTCAGGATGTATCCTGCCCTGGCTGGGCAAGGTAAAGCTTTCAGGTCCCACAGCAGATGCCTTTTACATTTCCTGATTCTTTCATCCTGATTTTATTGCTTTTGCTTCAAATCGTAGACCAACTCCTGTCCGCTCTGCCGACTTGAATTACCAACTGACAATCCAGAGTATGAGGAGTTTAAAAAAGACAAGGTGAGAGTTAACATGCATTGGATTGGATGTCCTCTTTTTCTCACTGTGATTTCAATCAGTGATCTCGCTGTGGCATCAGTTCCTAGCTGGACAGTTGTTATTTTTGTATGTGCTGTAGGAGAGAAGAAAACAGAGGGAGCACAGACTGGAGGATCTACATGGAGCCATGTACACATGACACCTTGCTGCTGTGGTGCAAGTCTATGGCACAGTGACATTTTAATGATAAAGGACGTTTCAGGAAATACATTATGCTGCATTCATACTGTTTCCTACACAATGTAATTGAAGGCACACACCAGCCCCATATTTCTAGTTTGTAGAGAAATCTTGGGATTTCTCTGACATCTGTAATATCTCTTCACTGAAAGAAGAGCTATTGATGGCAAAAATCACCAGCTGCTCCTTCTGAATGAAATCCAATATTCTTACAAATATATATGTTTCTAAAAATAACCAGTCCAGATGTTTATATACATGTGAGCAGAATGACAGTGTTGGGGGTAGCCATGCTGGTGACATGGCATGGATGCAGCATAACAAATAAGGTTATTGAAAATGAAAAATCCTTATGCATAAACTGTCTTTTCTTATTAGTTAGGAGGAATATATTTTAAGCTGAGTAAGCAGCACTGAGCACTCTCTCCTTGTTCCTTTTTTACAGAAATATATGAGCTTTAAAACCACTACGCTGTCCAGCTGAGTCGTTTGTATATGAATTGCTCATACATGCATTTCTTTGTACACATGCACACACAAACAAATTCTGGGTCATTAAAAGCAGTTTTTTGTTTTTTTTTTCTTCCCTAAAAAAAATTAAGCAGTAGCTTTGTAGCCCATTCTCAAGCTCAGTTTCTAAAAAGAAACTTCCAGTTAAGAATGACAGCACATGACACAGTTCTCACTTTTAAGCCCTTCTGGTCAACCTATCAGATATGAGCTGGTTCTGATGCTTTTACACCACAAAGCAACTTGTAAGACAACAGCTAGTTGGTACACATGAAGTAAGTCACAACTGGAACTGCAACCCTGCTCCAAGTCTGATTTAAACACCAATTATGTGTGCGTTTGTGTGTGTGTGTTTTTAACCTTTCATTACACCATACAAAACTTTCTAGTTTCTGAATAACATTCGGAACGTTTACTACTATAGAGAAAAAGGCACAAAGAGCAAACCATCTCAAGCACCTGCTAATAATTTATCATTTTTATTTCATATTTGAATATAAATCTCTGTCAAATGAAAATACCTAAATGATAGACAAATCATTAAATATTTACAGAATTTATAAAAAGGAAAAATAATCTGTGTTGACTTGTTTTCAGGGAATTATCTGACTCCATCACACCTTCACATATTTTTTATATTGTGGAAATTATGATGAATACAATAAAACTTTTGTTTCCATTGCTAGAGTTCAACACATGTCAAGGTCAGGCAGCCTTTAATAATGCAGGATTCTCCCAGGAACAAAGAAATCATCTGAAAGCTGAGTGGAGTGCTCATTTTAACTAATAAAAGTTTGGAAGAAAAAAAAAAAAAAGACCTTTACATTTGGGCCTGTGGAAGATGCTGTTAGAGAATAAACCACCCCTGATGTGAGGGCTCAGACAAGCTGCCATTTGTAGTCACACTTTGTGACATGGTTACAGTATGTGGAAAGAGGCTACAGCTGAACATCTTCCCTTGGCACAGTGTGAGGAATAAGGCTAAAACACTGCACACATACCAATTCATACACCTGTTGCTGCCGCACTGAGAACCAATCAGAACGATTCCAGTCTTTTTTTTCTTTTGGCAAGATCACAGAAGCAGACAGGATTGCTCCATTTCAACAAATAATGGCAAGTGAAACAATTTGCACAAAAAGTAAAGAAAGCTGACCTGACACGTGATTACACATCTGATGCCACAGCAGAGTTGCTGTCCGGTCAAACGCCAACACACAGACAGATCTTTGGGGACTGCTGTGTCACCTCCGTGTTCAATACTTCTCTCAACCTCAGACAATTCTGAGATGGAGAACATGTTGGAACTCTAGCTTTCACATTAAATAACATCAAACCCACAAAAGATAAAAGAGGTAGGTGATGTGACCTTTTAAACATGTGTCCTGCTGGCATCCAGTGATTAGACAGTTTAAAACGCATCAACATTATGCAGAGGGCAGAATACTGTGCACACCCGTGTTAGGAAACATACTCACTTTAACAGAAACATAATTGAGTGTAGCCTGAATAGAGTGGCATCAGTCAGCTTTAGTTTGAGCAATGTTTGTTTGCAGCAGTTTGGTGTTAAAGCTAATTCACAATTTTGATTTTCACTTGAAGAGAAATTGGCAACAGGAAATTACACAATAACCTCAATATAGAACTCACTATGCCTTCAGTCTACAACCTGTTTGCTGACCTCAGGCTATAACACTGTATTGACATCACTGTGATGACTTCAGGTTTATGGCACGTTGTCTCCAAGCATCGTATTTACCTCCAAGTTATAAAAAACCTCTGCTGCAACTACTGGGAAGCTTTCCCTCGTTTCTTGTTTAACATAAGAACTATACTTAAAACTCAAATAAGGCTTCCACGGGTCCAGCCTAGAACCAAATGTGTGTGTGGACAAGAACTAAGGTTTTTCTGGAAATGTTTTAGTGGGATTAAATCTACAGATCACTTCAAACATCTTGGTGGCATCTTTTTTTTTCTATAGTTTTTTTTTTTTTTTTTAAACAAAAAGAGCCCTGTGTTTAAGTCCGACACACTGAAAAAGGCATTTTTCACTCCAAAGGAGTGCAAATTTTCAGATGACTGATGGCGATTATTGCACTGGCTGTGACAGTGTACCAAAGAAAAGTTAGCATGACAAAGACATAATCACACCATGCAGCTTGTGGGACAATAATGGAAAGACATCAAAAGAAGGGACTTCAGAAATTCTCAGTTAAAAGTGATTGAGATGCAGAAAGTCCAAGTCATTCACATGTCAAAGAAATGGATTATGACCTCAAAGAATGACAGTGGCTCAAGATACACATTTACATATTTAGCAAAATACCGCAAAATTTGCACTGAAAACATTTGTGCAAATAAATTTGAATTTCTCTGTGAAATGAATGATTTTTGCCAAATCATTTGCAAGGTAACTTATGTGATTGGTTTTAAAAAGGCCATTTTTACAGCCTGTAAAACATACATGTTAACTGTTAACTATCCACATCTCAAACATTCAGTAGTTTCTACTTTCTACAAAAACGCAAAATTGCTATTCTCTCATTCAAAAAGTGTGCCGTGCAGAGATAAGCAAGAGGCCACAACAGGCGGGCCACACAGAAGCAATGTGTAGTTCATAAAGGAGTGTTTGGGGGAGCAGGGCAAGCTCATGTGTTTAAGTAATCTGCTTTTTCACGATGACACCCAGTTAGAGAAAAGGAAGTCCTGTTCAATAGGTTTTGGTGAAGAACTGCACAAAGCAACGGCCATCTGAGAAAACATTCATGATTCCAGTGCTTATTCTGACTCCACACATTCAGCCCTCCTTTCAGCATCACCACAGAAAATATAATGAGACATTAGACTTCAGGGACTTGCACCAACGCTTATATATATAAAAAAAAAAACAACTAAAAAAGACGGCATAGTATTAGAGATGAGATAGGATAACCTGGTGTTGGTTCAATGTTGAAAGATATCAGAACTTCCTGCACGCTCTGCCTCTGTCTTTGTGCCTTCATGTAGGAGCTTGTTAAGCACCTCTGCACTGACATTTCACGCCTTTGGGCCGTGACACAGAGCTACAACATGGCTATGCTCTCCGGGGTACAGTTGAGATGTGTGGATGTGCTGCTTCCCCCCGGGGACTTGAGGCCCTTTGTGGCCCCACTCATTGTTGAACCCCGGGCCCCAGGCCCCATGATAACCCCTGAGCCATGGTGGTGACTCCGCTGCAGGCCAGCCATCATGGTCTCACTAGTGACAGTGCCAAACTCATAGGTAAAGGTGCCGTAGAAGACGAGGATGTCCACAGTGAAGACCCACTCACAGATGGCTGCAGCGTGCTGCAGGATGAAGCTCTCATGGATGAAGAAGATACCACCTGAGAGGACAAGTTAAGGAGGACAAATATTGCAAGTCTGTGCATGAGCTGAAGACAGTTCAATTCCATTTGTCATCATTACTTCTTAATGCTACTGATATTATCATTACTTTAATATTTCCTTGATATTTCCACAGACTCCAAAGTGGCTCAGAAAAGAGAAAAATCATCAGCACCGACAGATGTGCATTATATGAGATGAGCTCCAGTACTGTGCTAAGTCTTAAGCCAACCTGAGATTTGATGTTTTGGCAATGATTTAATGCCAAAGATTGGTGAAGATCAGTGGACAAGAGTATTATGGATTGACAAATCCAAGGTTGAAATTTTTGGGAATATGTAAGGATGCATAAGGAATACATAAGGAGTGCTTGCAGCCTTCAGGGAAACCTGCTGAAGGGTCTATCCTGGCAGATCAGAAAACACTGACAGTCATGGGCTGACCTCCACAGAGTCCAGACTGAATATTATAGAGGCAGTATGTGATCACCTGGACAGAGAAAAATCTAAACTCTGGAAAGTGCAGAGAGGAGACTACAAAAGAAACCCAAAAACTTCAGGACAGTTTCCATAAAAAAATAGTTACTGACTTCTGCCATTTCATTCCAAACATTTTTTTAACTGTGTACATATTTCCTTTATTTTCTGATTGTATCTCAATAAGGATACCAAATGAATGGCTATTGGTGGCCTAAAGCTGTTGCACAGTACTGCATATCACAGGCAGTTTAACCTGTGTGGTAGATGGAAATTCATAATCTGTTCATTATGAACCTGGGTGGTTCGAATTCTGGCTGCCAATGGAGCAGGACAGAATCAACTTCAGAACCATGAGGTTTTGACTCGACTGACTTCATGCAGCTGAGACACAGCTCAGTGCCTGATGTCGATGAGAGGCAGGCAGGGAGTTCAGGCTGCAAGAAAGTGAAGCCATCAGCTCACTGTTAAACAATAAGCTGATGGCTTCAGAAGACAGCAGGAGGGTGGAGATGAAGGTCAGAACAGATGTAGCAGCTTGGCCTTGAGGTTGTGCCTCAGAGTTGGAAAGACAAACATCTTGATTTGTTCAGAAGTGTCTTGAGGCCACACCACATTCTTCTGAATACAAAGATAAACTTGTTTTGTCACTGGGCAGATGATGGGGAGAAGCTTGCATATGGAAAACACTAATAGTGAATATTTTTTTTAATCCCCTACTACCTGACGAGTTGAAGGAACAACTGGTGATTTTAAATGAATAAACCACATCACCTAAGCTAATTGCTAGATGAACCTGTCTCAAGCTTGAAATTTTGATTTGTCTTTCCCACACAAAAAAAGAAAAGCACAGAAGTAACTAACACATTTTGTAGAGCAGTTCACTGCTCTACAAATCAACCCAGTTTATGAGTGAGAAATATCAAGATGGTATGTCTCAAGATTACATGTGAATAAGACTGGTTACATGATGTACTTAAAAGATTCTTATGAGAAGAATGCCTTAGAAGAGCTCAACCCACATGTTTCAAAATTTACAAACAGTAATGTACAGTATGTGAAAAGCAGGAGTAATGCCCCACCAGGAAGGAAAGGATACTGAGGACAAGCGAGACCATGGCTCCCAGTGCCAGTGCCACTCGGAAATGGGCCATCCAGTAGTCAAGGGCGGTTACAGCTACCCGGTAGGTGAGTACACACTGCAGGCACACAAACAGCAGTCCTGCTGGAAATGCCACACCAGCACCCACATAGTGTAGAGATTTGGCGTGATCAACCTTTTCAGAAAGAAATGTAAAGTCAGTGATTGTATGCACAGGAGCAGAAAGTCTGCTTGTTTCTTTTAGTGCTGCTTAAGTTTACCTGGAAGTTTCCCACCATAACTAGACCCAGAGCATTGGTGCAGCCAGACACCAGAGCGCTGGTGTTGACCCAGCATCGGTGGCTGTGTTCGATCACCTGCGCATAGCGCAGAAGGCAGACCATCACCACTGCAGGACACGATGAGAGACCACACACAGTTACACTGTATCCTAACTGTTGAATACAAATCATGTTTGCCACCGAGAGCCTTCTGGAATACAGCTGTGGAGTGGTGGAAAGGTAATCATTGATTTATTGATTCACCTACTGTATATTTCCTTTTTGTCAAATTATGGAAAGCATGGTTTTCTGTTTAAATAGATGCTTCATTGTCACTGCACATTTAATACAGCTAAACTTTGTTTATCAGTCGTCCTTTTTGGCAGCTTTTAAGTATAAAACATAAGATCTAAATACAGTACAGTAAGAAGAATGAACAAACAATTTCAAAATTAGGTAGAGAAAGGAATCAATGCAGTGTTATGGTTAAAATCATGGAGAAAAAAAAGTGCAGGTATTGGTTGGAGTTGGCATGACTCTTCTTTTTATGACCTGCTGCACTTCTTTCTTCCTACTTTTGTGCAGAAAAGAGTACAAGTTACTACAGCTATATATCAGGATACCCTATTGTGCATCAGTAAAAGTTTTTCAGGAGAGCAGGAGGTAGTTTGGTGAGCTTTAGAGTTCTCAGGAATCAAAGTCTGTTTTTACATGATTCAACATGCTTGTTTATAGTTTCCTCTATCGGCAGAAGACATTTAAGTGACTGCAACTATTCTGCTGATATCAAGGTGATTTGGTTTCACCCCCATCTCTGACAACATTTATTTTTTCTGACAACCAGTGGCATCTCTGGTTGCATGAAGAAGCATTTTCCTGGCAGGTTTAGTGTTACTCTTAGAAAACTGTAAACCCTTAGGGAGGTCTGTGTTTTAGAAACACAAGGGCAGTAAGACACAGGTCAACAGCCTTATTAGCCAAAATTAGTAAAGGAAGTCAAAGAGCATCCAGACAGTTTATACAACAGTGACAAATAGGCAGGGAGTAGAGACAACATCAAATGAAATATAGAAATAAATTCAATATATGTGCAGAAGGAAAGGTGAAAACAGGAAAGAGATAGTAATTAAGGGCAGAGGGAGAAAATGGGGCAAAACTGACTGGTAATCAAACACGATAGGAGGAGAAGTAACGGAGGAAAGCCACAGAGGATACATGCGGGGAAGGGGACAGAGGGGGGAAGTGGAAGGAAAGCCGCATTCATTATTGATTAGAGTACAGCCTATTTCAAGCCCCTCCATATCTCCTAAAGGGGAGTGGCTGTTTATGGGCATGATGGAGGATTGATGTAACCCACAGAATGGACAGAGGAGACAAATTACACACCTCTGACCTCAACTATATTCTGTTATTGTCTCTGAATTAAAGAGCAGAGGACAGTCTTATTTACACTGAAGGGTAAATTGCAGATCTAATTATATATTCAGCTGATGTGATTGCAGATTGAATGATCAGTATTCAAAGATGCATAGCCACAGTATATCACTTTTTGCTAAAAAGAAGCCAGTTAAAAGGCTATCAGTCCAAATAGGCAAATAAATTAATCAAAATAAAACTGTGTTTTTATTCATTAGCACCTAAGGCACTAGGGAGGAGAAGAGAGCTTATGCTAAGCTAGGCTAATCATCTGATTATTTCCTCACTTTTACTGTACAGATGTATTAGTCTGTTCCTTCAAAGGGACATATTTTTCAAGCACATGAGTGGAACCCAGTTAGAATGAGGCCTTACCCATGAAGGCTCCAACGTTCCCAATCAGGCTGAACAGGCAGCTCTCAGGAGGGAAAGAGCCACATTTACTGTAGGACATGAAGACAGAATAACTTTCAGTATTAGAGATCACAAAGTTACCAGGGGTCTGCTTTTAAAATGCCAAATAGCAGAGGAGCAGAGACAGAGATGCCAACATGTGACCTATACCTTTAATCTACAGAATGCAGTATTATCTCATTTTTCAGTACACTACTAGTAAGATTGCTACAAGACTTGTGAAGTGCATTGTACTTCAGGTTTTGAGGCTTACTTGCAGATCATACGAAAGCAATTAATGCAAAGCGTGGGTTAATGACAGAGAGCCACAGAATAACAAGGTGCTAATTCATGCCGCTGGGCCCTCACTGACACAAAACTGTTGTTGTATTCTTCAGAAACAAAGGCATGAGAGAGAGAAAATGAGGAAGGGAGGTGGAACAGGAGACCTGATGAGGGGGATGTCCTGGATGGTGCAGCATGTCTTAGGGAAGCCTGGTCGAGGCAGCTCCTCTGTGCATGTCACATTGTAAGACCTGTGGCAGTATGAAATTGAGTTCTGTTAATTACCAACCGATCACTGTGAAATCACACCATGTGTCCAGGTTTGAAGCAATAAAAACTTTGACGTCAGTTTCAGAAGAAAAGGGGGAAAATAAATAAATAAATAAATCACTCACCAGTTCTCCACAGGACAAACATGGTGATTCATCACAGCCATGGCATATCTGATGGGAAAAGAACACACCCTTAATTCTAAGGAAGAAATTGCAAATTGCACAGTTTTATAATTCCTAAGGAAACAAAAAGGACTATTATCAAGAAACAATACTACACTGGGTATAATTCAGCACAAATGCTGCAAATAACAAAGGACCATCTGTACGCCTCATACTGGGAGCACATTATGAAAGCAAACATGACACAGTTATGCTTTTCTGTAACTCACACGATCCATATTCCTGTGATGGAGAAGGCAGACAGGCTGACAGGCAGGACGATCCAGGCAGTCATTGGGCTGGCAGTGAGCTGGCTTTGTCCCAAGCATGGGGTGAGAGGGGGGCTTTGGGATGGAGTGGCAACACAACAGAAGGGATCAAATGGAGGGAGGACGGGTGGGGATGTGGGGTCACTTACACACAGGGAAACACACAGGGATTGGGGGGGCATGAGAGGACAAATTGGGGGAATGGCACAGCTTGTCTGCTCCACAGGGTCCTGCAATCAGCAGCAACCTGAGAGCAAATCAGGAGAAGTTTTGTCAGTACATGAATAACACAGCCAACAAACCATTACATTGTGATGATGAATGTGTGTCATACTGTAACTTGCTTTTTTATTTATTTTTTTTTAACCAAGTGTCCACACACCCTCATTCTACATTTCACTCAATGCCAGATGCACCTCACTCAAAATAAGTATTGAAGTAAGACTTCATAGAACAACAAAGACTCACCGCCATACAATTTTGCATTTAATTCATTCCTCAAGACAAAAAACACGCACATACATTCTGTTCCTGTGCGACAAGAAGTACTGATATGTTCTAGCTTTGACTACAGAACAAGGAACACATTTGAACTTCACAGTAAAAGTTTCTGATCATAAGTCTGCATCATAAGTAATACAAACTGATAATATGTCTCAGTAAGAAAAAAAAAAAAAAACTGCAAACAGCTGTTTTAAGATTTAACAGTTTAGATCAGACCACGGGCTATTAATAAAAACCAGAGCAAACAGAAGTGGAAACTACACAGAAATGGTAGGTCATGGTTGGTGTGTCACTGTTCTGTGCAGACAGACTGTAATCTTAACCTCTTCTTGGGTGACTGCTAAATGCTCCTCCTGTGCAATACACGTGTGCCCAATAATTGACTCACCTCCATGTGCGATATTCTTGTTTTATTAATTGAACTTTTAATTTTTTTTTCTTATTTATTTATTTTACTATTTAGTAGAGTGATTGTGGTGATATGTGAATCTGTTATCTGTGGCACCTAACAAAGCAGCACTTTGCACCTCGCCCAGTGCGAGCTGGGATTGGCTCCAGAACCCCCCGCAACCCGGAAACAGATGAACGGTTGAAGATGAAAGAATGATTTAAATTTTAAATAAAGGCACTTTGACTTTAACTTTTGAATTATTCACTCTCTCAATATCATTATATTGATATCTAAAATGTTTTCTTTAAAAAGACCCGAAAACAGGTAAGCAAAGATAAATGTAATTCTTTTGGGCACCTCTGCACTGTTCCTCTGTCTATGCTGACTCAAAAGGACAAAGACTCCTTGAAGAGAAATGACCAACAGCATGAAGCTGTAAAAGGGGGCTGAGCCCATCCTTGTGAGAAAGAGTACTAAGCTAAGGTCACCTCAGTGGTGGAGGAAGCATGGGACAACACATGTTGTATCATTTTACAGTGTATTTTACAGTGTGCCCTTTGCCTGGTGGATATTTACACACCACTAAGATGAACTTCTCTTTGATAAACCCTAATAGAAATCAACCATCGTTTATGAAGAAAGTCACTCACTAATGAGACTATGTAGAGTAAGGCTTACTGAAAATTGTTTGTATTTTAATCAATATTTTTGCCATTATATGCCAACCTGTTATGAAAAAGCGCATGCCATTATTTGCAAGGTGTATCCATTACTATAAATAAAGACAAAGTGGAAGGCATCTAATTTCTTTTTGGTTCACCATTGAGTTAAACAAACGAAAAGCTGTCATGTTTTACCAGGTCCAAGCTACACTGTTAGATAATTGATATCTGTTTTTTCTGTGTCATTTCTTTTGTTTGAATTGTGTTCCTTTCCTGGGTCATTTTCATTGATAAACAGAAACTTTTTATATTATATGCACAAATCTATATCCCTTTTTATCTTATATACTTAAAATTCAGCTCTGAGTGTCTCTCCATATTGTTTAGCACATATGACAGTTTCTTTTTCAGAAAGTACACTGTCAACAATGAAGGCTTTTGAAGCACTGCCATTTACGTCCCTTTGAAAAAAGGTCAAAATACCCCAAATCCTCTTGGCTGATTTAAAATATTCACACCAAACAAGTAAGCAAGCAAATCAACAAAGACTCAATTCAAAATTATATGCGCGCGCACGCACACACGTATGTATACATAAAAAAACAAGGAGTGCATATGTGGTGGAATAGTGTTTAGCGCTGTTGCTCCACAATAAGAAGGTCACGGGTTCGGTTCCCATCCTGGGGCCTTTCTGTGTGGCGCTTGCATGTTCTCCCCGTGTCTATGTGGGTTTCCTCCGGGTTTCCACCCAGACATGCATTTTTAGGTTAATTGTGACTCTAAATTGTCTCCAATTGGCTCCACGACCCAGAAACGGATAAAGCAGTTGAAGAAAGATGGATGGATGAATGAATGAATGAATGAATGAATGAATGAATGAATGAGTGCCGTAATGCATCTCTATTTATACTAACCCTTAACTAATATGTGAGAATTGTTGGCAAGACACTTCCTTAAATCACTCTGAATCTAAGTACCTTACTTCATTCACACATTTGAGGATATTAAGGTTTGACTATACAAACTTATAACAGTCATAGTGATCTTCTTCACTTCCCTCCAATAAAATAACTGACTTTACAGTTTGATTTTTGGCTGCTAAATACCTAGGAAGGAGTTCAGCTTCAACCTGCTTTACTTGATGTCAGTTATTACAAGAAATATTTCTATTGTTAGCATGTTGTCTAAATTGTAGATTCTGCTCTTATTCACGGTGTTTGAAACGGGACAGTATGAAAACTATTTCTATTTACTTTGGTAGGAAGAAATAAAATTACAATCACGCAGTGACAACCAGGCACATACGGATGGAATGGAAACTTGTGACATTTTGTGAACAGCAGCAGCTCAGGGGGTGAATTGATAAAACCAGGATACAGACTCAACCCAAAGACGAGCTGTCAGAGTGTTTGTGTACCTGTAAGGGGGGGCCATAGCACACCATCCCGCAGCTACTCAGAGCAAATATTCACCACTGCACTTCGAAGACTTAATACATATATCTAACCCAGACCCACTTATATTCACCCACTTCTCCACAGAGATAACGGAGACCAAACGGACGGAACAGTATCCCGCTCTCGTTCACCGGAACACGGTACCGTTAGCCTTGTTAGCTTCATCCTAGCTAGCTAGTTAGCGTGCACTTTACCGCTTGTCTTGACTTGACACTTGCCCGCATCTTGATTTCCGCTAACCTGACAGACAAGCCGCTGAACAAGGTACATTTCGGGGGACGGAGGAGCCGATACTGCCGGTACAGGCAGGACACGACAGTGAATGTACACCTACCGTCAGCCTGCTCTGCCAGCACGGACCGCAACAACCTTGATTTCCCTTTAAAAACGGCGTATTCTTATTAGACGAGGCGAGACGTGTAAGTTACTTCCACTTGGGCTTTTCAAAATAAAACCACTGGAGTTTGGTGAAATTGATTTTTGGAAGCTGTAAATTAAAAATATTGCTTTTTTTCTTGTAGAAGTGTACTGCTTCCAGGGAACTGCTTCAATAAGATTATAAGAAATCCTTTGCGCTTCCAAAAAAATTATATATTTTCCAATGAAAAGAGAAGAATGCCACAATAATACAGATAATACAGACACCTCAAGCTTCTTAGACGGAATTAATCAAACTTTTTTGAAATTCGTTTTCTAAGTATTCAGTTAACTTTGTCTTTATATATTTAGATTTTATGACACGTTGCGCTTTTATTTTTGGTACAATAGAATAAGCGTTTGTCTTATTTTGTTGTAACTTGACGCATCGTGAATGATGCAGATTACCCTTAAAAAAAGAATAGTGAAGCTCAGTCCCTTCATGTTTCAGTGATGTCTATGTTAGAAAAATACAGGTGCGCAGAGACATTATGTGTTAACTTCCACACATTTCATGTGCTAAAGACATGTATTGAAAATATCCACAGACCTATCTGTAGATAGGTGTGAATTTGACATGCAGACATATTTCCATGCGTCAGAAGCAAAAGACCTGGTGTCATTAATCCCATTCGTTAGTTCTGACACACAGGTAACAGTCAGCCAATCAGAAATCCAGCTGCTGCTCTGTGGCTTCTCTCTCATTCAGTTTAACTGAATGATACTCAATAAAGGGAATAAAAAAGCTTATCTAGATCAGTTTATAGAGAGCGATTAAAATGACACATTGTATGGCTGATTGTGGCAGACTGAGTGTCCCTGACACTCTACTCCACCTGTAGCAAACAGTCGCCCATTAGCCAACCATTAAAAATATGCCCTTTGCTAAGGTTGAAGTATCTCTTTTCATACTTGCATTAAAACTCAAATGCATCGTGTTCAGAGCAGTACTAACATCTAATGACACATTTGATTCCCCATAAAGATAATACTGCAACAATAAATAAATAAATAAATAAATAAATAAATAATTTGTGACTCAGACACTAATAGGTAGCAGTTGAGCAGCATTTTCATCAAATGTTATCTTTGTTATTTTTATCTTAGGGCTTGTATATGTATATCATTTTTGGACTTTTTGGACTAATTAAATTGGAAAAGAACTACTATTTGAGTCAAATATATACAACTAAAACACTACAGCAACATGAGCTGTAGTTGGTACTATAGTTAATCAGTTGGTAAGTACCATGAAATGGGACAAATGATATACAAACACAACCTATAAAGTTATATACTAATATAATCTATCACTTAAAAATAATAAAGCTAAAAAACAAAAAAGAAAACAAACAAAAAATTGTGCTGCACTCTGGTCTCACCATGACCAATGACATTAAGTGTGTAAAGTTTGGTTTGTATTTCAGTGACTGTGATATCATGATCTGCTAGCATTCATTTGTTCACTATAATAAAAAGGAATCAACTAATTTCATACACCTGAAAATATAGCTGCGACCTGTTTGTCACATTTTGCAAAAACAAATTTAGCGCTAAAAAAAACATACAGATGCCTGTGTGTGTCTTTATTTTGAGCATACCCTGTAATCTTATCACAGGTCACTAGCAGATGTTGTTTCAGTGCAATCTGTGTTTAGCTGTAAATAGCAGAGAATGTATATGAGAAAAAGCTTTATGAACCTGCAGCAGGGATTATAACCTTCATTCTTTTCTTACTAAGAAGCTTTGAATGGTATTTGCTGAATTTGATCCGTAAATCTTGTATACGATGGTCAGGAAACCATAGTCTTCAAAAGCAGATGATATTAATCCTAGTGAAATGCAAGTGTGGCTGTTATGCACTGATGCCATCCTTACAAGTATTGCTTTCTGGACTGATATCACTATGGAAGAGCTGTTGATTCTGAATGTAGGGTTTTTTTTTTTTTGTGAGTGTTCCTCTTCCCTCTCCTGAAAATAAGGACTGAAGTAAACTTCCATGTACTCACTGAAATCCAGGAGTGGCTGCCACGCTATGGAACATTTGTGCTGCTATGATGCTTATCAGAGTTATGTTACAAACTGAGATCTGACATGTAAGGAGCAGAGGGAAAAACTCTAATGCTATGGTTCTTTCCTGCCATGGACACACATATTTCATCATACAGTCAGCAATTAACACCACATGACACAAAATCTTCTTTTGGTTTACAAAATGCTCTTTAGTCATTGGTATATAGGCTCAGAACAGAGGAGTCCAAAAGCACGAACACAGAGACAGTAATGAGTCCGACAGGCTTTAATCAGTCTCAAAAACAGGCAGGGGTCAGTAACCAGGCAGACAGGCAGACCAGGCAGAATAATCCTGCGGCTAGGCAGAATCTCTAAGACCAGGTAAAGAGGCAGGGTTCAGGGTTCAGACATGCAGGTAGATCGCGAACGCTGGAATGCTAGGCAGTAAAAACACACTAGACAATCTGGCAGAGGGCAAGGGAAAATGGACCAGTACACTCACCGGCCACTTTATTAGGTACACCTGTCCAACTGCTTGTTAACACTTAATTTCTAATCAGCCAATCACATGGCGGCAACTCAGTGCATTTAGGCATGTAGATATGGTCAAGACAATCTCATGCAGTTCAAACCGAGCATCAGTATGGGGAAGAAGGGTGATTTGAGTGACTTTGAACGTGGCATGGTTGTTGGTGCCAGAAGGGCTGGTCTGAGTATTTCAGAAACTGCTGATCTACTGGGATTTTCACGCACAACCATCTCTAGGGTTTACAGAGAATGGTCCGAAAAAGAAAAAATATCCAGTGAGCGGCAGTTCTGTGGGCGGAAATGCCTTGTTGATGCCAGAGGTCAGAGGAGAATGGCCAGACTGGTTCGAGCTGATAGAAAGGCAACAGTGACTCAAATAACCACCCGTTACAACCAAGGTAGGCAGAAGAGCATCTCTGAACGCACAGTACTTTGAACTTTGAGGCAGATGGGCTACAGCAGCAGAAGACCACACCGGGTGCCACTCCTTTCAGCTAAGAACAGGAAACTGAGGCTACAATTTGCACAAGCTCATGGAAATTGGACAATAGAAGATTGGAAAAACGTTGCCTGATCTGATGAGTCTCGATTTCTTCTGCGACATTCGGATGGTAGGGTCAGAATTTGGCGTCAACAACATGAAAGCATGGATCCATCCTGCCTTGTATCAACGGTTCAGGCTGGTGGTGGTGGTGTAATGGTGTGGGGAATATTTTCTTGGCACCAATTGAGCATCGTTGCAACGCCACAGCCTACCTGAGTATTGTTGCTGACCATGTCCATCCCTTTATGACCACAATGTACCCAACTTCTGATGGCTACTTTCAGCAGGATAATGTGCCACGTCATAAAGCTGGAATCATCTCAGACTGGTTTCTTGAACATGACAATGAGTTCACTGTACTCAAATGGCCTCCACAGTCACCAGATCTCAATCCAATAGAGCATCTTTGGGATGTGGTGGAACGGGAGATTCGCATCATGGATGTGCAGCCGACAAATCTGCAGCAACTGTGTGATGCCATCATTTCAATATGGACCAAACTCTCTGAGGAATGCTTCCAGCACCTTGTTGAATCTATGCCACGAAGAATTGAGGAAGTTCTGAAGGCAAAAAGGGGTCCAACCCGTTACTATCATGGTGTACCTAATAAAGTGGCCGGTGAGTGTATATGTATAGGAAGACTGATGGGGGATGAGCCTCAGGTGAGGAGATGGGTGGGGCAAACCAGGCGCAGGGCATGACGGTGATTGCCAGGCAGTTGGGTGTGGCAGGAGAAAGTGATCAGTCAGATGTCACTGTGACAATAGGCTTGTTTATCTTTTGGTCAGTCATACCAGACGTAGTAAGCCTCTGGCAGAAAAGGCCCCGACACTGCTGAAATGAGTAAAAGTGAATTTCATTGTTTAGAAATTCCAATTTTCTATTACGTTATTTTCACTTTCAAACATTACATAGCCCCATTGTGGAGAATTTCAGCATCAAAGGCATTACATAAATACGATACATGACTGGCTGTATCATATATTAGAAATATTACCAGATATTACCACTATGCCTCCATGAAAGCCATTTTTCAAAGTAACATCTTCTCTGTGATGCAGCCCTGTGGCTTGCATGACAAATCCAGTTCACCTCTACTTCCTTTGACACACTACACTAATAAGCCTATCTTAAGTCTGATAGCTCTATTTAAATGTCCCTGCTCAACCCTTAATTGTTTTAACTAGGCAGCAGTGGTTGGCAGCAGCAAGGTAAATAAAGGTTAATAAACTTCAGGGTTCATTATGTCATCAATCAGTGACCACGAAGAACCACAGCTTTCTTCAGATGTTAATTAGTAGGACAGTAATCGGCATCCAATAGGAGGATTTAATTGCAATCAAAATTATGTTAGATACTGGTCTTTTTTTTTCTTTTTTTTTTTTAAGAGAGAAATTGCTTCTGGTTTCAAAACTACTGCCTGTTAGTTAAGAAAATGTTTTATATGGTGTCATGGTAACAAAGCAGCTTATTTTTGGGGTTTGAAATGAAGGTTTGAAATAAAAACAAAGGATTATTTCCAAGACACATCATGCCTGTAGAATCTTGAACCCCCCTCTCAATCAGGAAGTCGACTAATACTTAAAGTCTTTATCCTCTTTTATGCATAAACCAGCCTTTCTTTGTTTTCCTTCAGTACAGGAGTCTTAAAGGATGCCAGATAAAAATGCACAAAACAATTTAGAGTACATTCTTGAGATTGAATAATTTTTTTCTGTTGAATAAAGATCTGATGATAGTTTTCCAACAAAAAACATGAAAGTAGATGAAAACACACGCAATAGTATTTTCCAATCACAGTCTTCCATTACGATGTCCTTAAGTAATCTGGAGGGATTTCAGAAAGATTAATGCATGACACATTAATGCCTTTGCATTCATAAATGCACACTTACAGTTACTATTGCTTATATTACCTTAAAATCGCCTTAATCAGATGTAGGTACTTTAAATTCATATCATACATTTTTATAGACTAAAATTGGGTGATTTCTCGAGGGGCATTAATTGAGATGTACCACACAGCCAACGCCATGTCAGCCAGGCAGCTCAGCAGGGGATAATGGTATTTAGATGTCCTGTAAGCACACGGATCCTCTCAGTCAGCAACATTAATGGGGCCACGAGGCATCCTGCTCCTGTCCTCCATGCTTAGGTGGAGGGGGTATTAGACAGCAGTAATGCTGGCTAGTCTGAGCACTCTGTCTACTGTGTAGTCTTGGGGGATCGACATGGGGAGTGACAGCAAGATGGTCAGTTTGTGGAAAAGGAGACAGAGCCTCTTCCCCAACTACAAAGTCGCTGATTCAGATGTTAATCGAAGACCTTCTGAGATTGTTTATCCACTGGCAAAGGAAAGCTGCGTGAAGACATGGAACTCCATGCAGGAGCTGAGCAGAGACATCTATGACATTTACGCTGAGTATGAGGATGAAGAGGATGAATATATTCCATTCAGCTTCTCCAAGCCTTCACCCTCCAAGAAAAACTACACGATCAACATCAATGTAGGGGGGAAACCCTATCAGATCGCCTACAAGATGGCTGCCAAGTACCCCAAGACCAGATTAGGAAGACTGGCCACTTACACGGACCACAACATGAAGCTGGATCTGTGTGATGACTACACTGTGACCAATAATGAGTACTTCTTTGATAGGGATCCTGATGTCTTCCACAGCATCTTCACCTTCTACCGTACTGGTGTGCTGTGGATCAAGGACGAGTTGTGTCCACGCAACTTCCTGGAAGAAATTAACTACTGGGGCGTGAGGATCAAAAACACACATCGCTGTTGTCGCATCTCTTTCGAAGAAAGGCAAGATGAGCTGAATGAACAGCTGAAGATCCAAAGGGAGCTGGAGGCTGAGGTGGAGATTGAGGAGAATGAGGAACTCTTTCATGACATGTTCATGGGCCACAGACGCAGAGCTATCTGGAACCTGATGGAGAAGCCATTTTCATCTATTAAGGCCAAGCTGATGGCCGTGGCCTCCAGTCTGTTCGTCCTCATCTCTCTGGTGGCCATGACTCTCAACACAGTGGAGGAGATGCAATACAGAACTGCCACAGGTCAGCTCAGCGGTAAGACATACTGGGAATATGTGGAGTCCATGTGCATTGCCTTCTTCACAATGGAGTACATTCTCCGTCTGGTCTCCACTCCTGATCTCAAAGCCTTCAGCAGGAGTGTGCTTAACACTGTGGACCTGATCGCCATCCTGCCTCAGTACGTGCAGGCCCTTCTGGAGTTCTTTGACAATGAGGAAAACTACATTAAGCATGAAGCTGACATTCAGGCAGTGGGGCAGGTGGGAAAGCTGGGGCAAGTGTTGAGGATCATGAGACTGATGCGAATCTTTCGTATCTTGAAGCTGGCACGACACTCCACAGGTCTACGTGCATTTGGCTTCACTTTGCGTCAGTGCTACCAGCAGGTGGGCTGCCTCTTCCTCTTCATCGCCATGGGCATCTTCAGCTTCTCTGCCATGGTTTACACCGTGGAGCATGACATGCCACAGACAAACTTCACCAGCATTCCTCATGCATGGTGGTGGGCAGCTGTAAGTAAATCTTTGTAAAGAAGTACTAGAGTACCAGAGTAAAAGATAGCATGAGCATAATTTAGAGTTGCAACACAGGGAAGATACACAGGACTCCTAAAATTATAATAAACAGAATATATTAAATTAAAAAAAAAAATACAAGTGTTAAAGTTAGAAATGCTAAATAGATATCTTACCCAAGAAACAAACTAAAAATAACCTATTGAAGAAAGCATCTGTGCCTTGCTCTTCAGTTATCTTCAATGCTAACACAGCCCCTAAATATTGTGTTACTCTGTAATGTTATTACATTACACTCCAGCAATACTCGGCTTATAAAGCACATGTCAACTCTACTCCACAATGAGTCCCCTCATGCTTTGGTATGTGAGTCTTAGGTGGCAACAGAAAGATTGCAAATAAAGATTGCATATTTGAACTATAAAACACATTTTTCTGATTTTATCTGGGGCGGTGAGTCTTAAGAAAGAAATTATCTCGTTAATGTCTTGTCTTTTTTTGTTCAAAAGCTGGCTCAAACCTTTTATTCTACCTGTAGCCATGAATAACTCTGTTAACAGATCATTCACCTACCTTTTGACTAAAGTGGTACAATCTTAGCTCTAATCCTGGGGAAGGAAATGTTAATCCTTCTAATCAAAGTAATGGTCAAAGTAAAGGCTACTTTAAACACCCCTAACTCAAAATGACTCCTGCTGTATTTATATAAACAGAAGTAAACAAATAGCGTGCCATCATTGAGTCATTTGATCACCCACCACATGGGTTCATCGTGCTGCAGTGTGTTAGCAGAAAAACTCAGTGGGCATAACTTCGCTCTTGAAACTGAGACACACTCTGAATAGCTGCGCACACAACAGCCCTATGTGACTATCAGTAGAAAGACAATGTAGAAAGCCAGATTATCTGTTCAACCACTTTTTCCAAAGATTACAAGACAGGACTAATGACCACGCGTTGTCTAGATAGCTTTGCCTTAAAAGGGTAACACCGTGACTTTG
Source organism: Echeneis naucrates (assembly GCF_900963305.1). Lineage (NCBI taxonomy): Eukaryota > Metazoa > Chordata > Actinopteri > Carangiformes > Echeneidae > Echeneis > Echeneis naucrates. The sequence goes on along the minus strand of NC_042519.1, from coordinate 5,711,488 downwards.
TAACAGGTATTTTAAAAAGCATTTCAATCATTTTTCATTTAAGTAACCCTTTGAGTGCGAAAAGTCATTTTTGTTTTTGATTTTTTATTACTTTGACTTCCAAAGTGTACTCCTCAGAGTTGGTGATTTACTTTACTTGAGATTGACATTGTTATACTCTTATCTTTTACCTGTGTCACTGAATCAGAAGTTACATTAGTCGTTATAAAACTCCAGTTTACTAGCAAAATTAAGATACGAGAAAAAGGTTTACCAACCAGAATACTAACTGAACCTTTTCATTTGCTTGTTGTGACCTGTTTCTCCTTTGACACTGACTGCTCTCTCCACTTTCCTGCAGGTCAGCATCTCCACTGTGGGCTATGGAGATGTCTACCCAGAGACTATATTGGGACGTCTTTTTGCTTTCATCTGCATCGCATTCGGAATTATCCTGAATGGGCTGCCCATATCCATCCTCTTCAACAAGTTCTCAGACTATTATTCTAAACTCAAGTCCAATCAGTATACTGCCTCCCTGAAGAAACGAGGGAAGGTGAGATTGACCAAGAGGACAGTGAAAAAGCTCAACCACTTTTTTGGAAATCGACATTGTAATGCACACTGAGTTTTCATGTATTTTGGATTTCAAAAAGTATGCTTAACTGTAAAGCTATGCAAAAATTGTATGCCACAGGAACAAATGCAGATAAAAGAGGAGGGTCCAATCCCCTGTGGTGGTACATCTGGCCATCCATTCCAATTAATTGGCAGTCTTTATGGTTGAGTAAACAATGCAAAAGGGTTTGTGGACTTGTAAGATATGTTTAGTATGGCTGACTGATCTAGAGCTGTTGCACAAAACAATACTCTTTTGGAGGTATTTCTTGAAACTCTTAAATTGTGCCAGACCAACTGGTTAAATGCATCATTGCAAAATTATTAAACTGTGTGTTTATGGAAAAAAGACTTTTGGGGAAATATTATCGAAAAAGATTGACAACAGCCTGTAAATGTGCTGAGAGTGATGTAGCTGCACAAATACGGCACCTTGAGTTTACATGATTTTCTCTGTGTATGTATGATGTGGCCTCAGTTAACCTTTTTTTTTATCTTTATTTGTTTTAAAAGCACTCTTCATCAAATTCCCTGTCAACATCCTAATTTTTAGGTAAAGGGGTTTTGTTACGGACCACAAGACAATCACCACAGCAGTTCTCGTGGCTTAGAGCTTTTTGCTGTTTACAGTGTAACACCACGATTTTGATGTTGTACTTTACAGACACAACTTCAAATAGAAATGTAGACATCAGCAACAAATATTATGTTGCCTCTCATCACAAGTGTAATGTTGATTTAGTTTATGCTCACTATATGTCTGCAAACTGAACTAAACCTTGAAACGCTGCTTCTGCTTTTCATGTTTGCAAGCTCATTAGTTTTGCCAACAAAATATACTGTATGAGTCACTTGCAAGGTATGAAAGTATCCCACAATGCATTCTCATTCTCTGTTGTCAATAAACACTGCACTGCTCTCTCACTGTGCTATTCCCTTCATTGACTAACATCAACAGCTTTATAAGAGCTGTCAGGCATGGATCTGTGCAGCTGCCTACATCTCTGCTGGTGTCTATTGGATGACCTTGGTTATAGCAAAAAGCATTTTTCATGAGCAGATTACAAAGTGACAGCTCACTGCCATCTATTATTACTATGACAAATTAGTATCTGTTGACATAGCACTACTTCAAAACTACCATTGAGAGAGGGCGTGTAAAGAAAAACGTAGCCTTCTTCATACATGGTTTGGTTGATACAAATCTTTTCCAAGCCCATTCACATCAAAAAAGGAGAAACTGAGTTATTAACAGTTGCACAAAACACTTACATAGCATAACAAACAACAACATCAAAAATGGCATCGACAACATCGACATCTGTCACATCTCACACAGAACTGAATATGACAGTCTGGAAATGCCTTTGTAAGGGTGAAATTTGTAGCTCTTATGTTGGTTAACATTTCTCTCAGGCCTCTCCAGGAACGGGACATCTGAGGAGAGATATGGCCCACAGATGTTCAGATGCTGCTGTCCAGGAGAGATATTTCTCTATTTTTTTCTATTCTATTTATTTCATTTTGAATTTAGAAATGCATTTAGATATGAGAATGTATTTATTAGAAAATGATCAAGGAATTGTGGCAAGGAGAGGTATATAATTATTTCATTTCCAGCGAACACAGCTCTCCATGTCCTCACAGTGACAGAGGCGCTGGACTCCGGAGGACGGCAGCAGCCACACCGTGACAATAACAGCTGCCTTAATCGGTCCACGAAGAAGAAGCTTCCTCCCGCAGTCCTCCGCTAAAGTGACCTCTGCTGCTAGCGGTTAGCCTCCTCTAAAACAATGGTTCCTCCAGTGGCAGTGTCACCTTTGATAAAGGTTTGTGTTGACAGACAGCCCACCAAAATAGCTTTTTTCCGCGTGTTACTTTAAAGCGAATCTTGCTGTCTCATTTCAGTTTGCTGGCTACGCAGATGCTAGCCAAACATGCTAAACATTAGCAAGGAAGCACGCTAGCTTCCTTGCAACAGCTAGCTGCAACTTAGCTAAATTATTGAAGTCTGCTGTGATAGAAAGGCCATTGAATGATTCCAGCTGTGTTGCATTCGATCGTAACACTGAAGCTCAAGTATATTGTTGTTTGGCTCAATGTGCATTGGAATGTCACACTCTGAGTTGCTCAAAGCTAATATAAGAAGCTGTCATTGAAACGCCCCAGTGCTGTCTGCCTGTTTATAAATAGAAAGCCATTACAAATAATGGACAGTAAATCAGCATGGAGCATTTGATAGATAGTATGTAATCCCCCATTTCGGTTAATACATTTTATGATAGTTAATTATAAACTCACCTGGTTGTTGCTCAGTGAAGCGAACATTGTTGCATTGAATGAAAGTTCTGCTTCCTTATAGATTGTGTTTTAGCTGGAACCAGATCTCAGCACTGAGTTTGGTGGATGTAACACCAATGCAAAAAGCTAAATCTTGTATTTCTCTAACACCGTTCATACACAGGATGAGGCTCAAGGTGATGTGAGAAATATAAAAGGAGAGAGAAATTAATTCAGAAAAGGCCATGAAATAAAGTAATAGTAAAATAAATTATAAAAGTGAAGAAAAACTCCTTTACGTGAATGCAGCAAGCGTTGCTGAAGTTGTCACTTTCAAGTTCTGTTTCATGCATGTTCTCCCTGCAGCAGTTCTCTGAAATAGTTTGTTTCATTATTGATGGAATAGCCGGATATGGAGCATCATGGTAGCCCAGTCTGCTTGAACAAAAAACATAAATGAGCTTTTCAACATCCCATTGAGTTGAAATGAGTTTAAAAGAAAGATGTAAAAGAAAGTGATGCTAAGGAAAGAAGTCCAGAAATAGTATGTACGTCCTGGATATCCAGGACCTATGTGCAAACCTTTTAGACTAGTTGGAAATGTTGTTGCTGTCACTAACGTGTATCCCCTTTTCCATTTCAGACGGCCAGGTACTCAGCTTTGATTGCTGGTATCATCTACGGCAAAAGGAGATATGGTGCGTTATTCTAACTCTTATCATGTCGTGACAATTGACTCAGAGCAACCCACTTTAATCCACTAAATGGAACAAGAATTTGAACTAAATATGATGGAACGTATGTTTTGTCAACTGACATTGAGGGGACAAATTTGCACTCAACCATCAAATCAATTGTACTTCCTGTTTTTGTTCTTTTGTCTTTGCTCAGATCACCTGAAACCTATTGCAGCTGAGGAGAGGAGGGTTGAAGAAGAGGAGAAAAAAGCCCGTGAAGACATGGAGCGGATTGCCAAACAGCTAGCAGAAGGTATTGTCTTCAGCCTTGCTCACATGCCAGTCAGGCTGCAATGAAGCACCACTCACACACATGGTCACTATAAAAGAAACACCAGTACACAATACAGCCATTGGCACATCACTCTGAACTGCACAATAAAATATTACACTGTGAAACAGCATTGTGATACATGCTTGCAATGTAAAATACTAAGTATTTGATTCTCCTCTTTACAGCAAATGAAGACACCATTCTAAAATAAAGTTTTGGAGAGCGATGTGAGGACGTCCACGTGTAACTTCCACCCTCTTCTTCCTTGCTCCTGCAGTGACAATGACAAATTCAGGTCTCAAGCACTCCCATGTGGTGGATGTTGTAGCCGTTACCTACAACACTCTGGATCCCAGATACACCAATTTCACTCAAGTTACATTTTATGTAATAAGACTCTTGTACTCAGCATTGAAATGTTGCAAATGTAGTCTCCTAAATTATTAAATTAATGTTTATAATGAAACAATGTCCTAAATATAGAAGTGCAAAATCACTGTAGTCTTTGTCTGTTTAGTCATGTGACCTTTGTATAGCTGGTGTTTTCCCAGAGACTAATGTAATATTAGTGTTATTTTGCAATTAAAACTCAAATGAGTTGTATGAAAAATTGTTTTCATGAAAATGGATTGAACAAAAAAGTGTTGCTGTTGTGTGGTGCTCACATAAGGATCTACTTCATTCAGTTTTTAGTTTGTGTTATTTTCAACAAAAGTGATGGATTTTCAGCTGGACTGATAAAGACTGACTTGAAGTTGAGTTATTATTAGTGAAATATGAGTGACTAGTAAAACGTGTTTATTAGAAATTTCATTTCTAATATTGAAAGCATTTTCTTGTAAAGAAAACCCAACACATCAGCTTTAACATGCATCTTTAAACCTTACTGATCTCTTCCAAAGACGAAAAAATATCCTCTTATGCAAATTTCGCCAGACCTATCTTGACCTGATACAGCCTGGGCGTAGAGAAACTTCACCTTAAGCTCACCTCCATGTAAGTGTGTGTTTGTTCACAGCAGGATCATTTAACACTAGTGTTGGTTTTCAGATTAGAGTTGCAGGGTGTGCCCCGTCAGCACATCATGTGTCAGCTTGATGAGTTCAGAGGACGACCTACAGCTTACGATGTCAAAGCACAGAGGCCTTACCTAATATCATCAGGACAAGTTATTATTGGAACAAGAACAATAACACTGCCCATTAAAATCCAACTGGACTTACTGGCATGTTTCTTTACTTAGCACTCACCTACTCAACAGAAAAAAAAAGAAAAAACTCCTGTGCACTGTTGATGGGAACTTGTAAGGGGTGAAAGGGATAACAGTGATCTGCTTACCTATTTTTACACTAAACCACAACACAACATCTTTTTGCACTGCACAAACATAGTTTAGGGAGAAAACGTAAATAACGACACACAAACAAATCCTTTGACTTGAAGAAAACCTACGAAATTAAGTTCAATCACAAGATGGTTTACACCAGAAAAGTGGATGCTGAAAACACTGAGTTAAAAAAAAAGAAGAAACATTTTGGCATCTGTTTGCACTTTGCTGATGCTCAGGTGGTGTTAACTTCCTTTTATGCACCTCAGCTGTTTCCTGTATGACACATTTTGTTTGGGATTACAGGTTGAAGCTCCGGAAGCGTTTATGGACAACATAACAGAATGTTACTTAATCGGAGGAGTAACGGCAGATGGGAGCACCTGAGCCTCTGCTCACATAACATGACAGGAATCTATTACTCAATGCTTCTCCCACACCATTTCACAAGGTTTCCACTTTCTTTATTTTTTTGTACTAGTTTACTTTATGCCCTGCAAGTGTTATGTCTGAACGTGGAGCTAATTGAGGACTTGGGCTATTTGAATCTTTTAATATTCGACATCCAAATAAAAGGTTTTGGCCGTAGCAATCAATGATAAAACTCTTTACATTTACTTACAATCACAGTTCCATTAAACTATTAAACAAAGCAGGGCAATCTAATGAAAATCTAATAGTAAAAGTGGGGAAGTTTTTTAATTGCAATTTCTTTCTTCCTAACAGAGAAAAGAAGAAACAAAGAATTCATTCATAAATCAATCAGAATTTGGATCATGAGAATTAATGGACACTGTGCAAAAATAAAACCACTATAAAGAGCATTTATCTCAGTCTTCCATTCACACTTAAGTCCACATGCTACCTTAGTCACATTTGCTTGCCCAGGTAACGTTAACCTCAGGCCACCCCCCCCCCCCCCCCCCCCCCGCATCTTCCATTAGGTATCCCATTATGTAGCCCTGCAAACAATTACATAAATCCTAAACACTGCTGAATGCATGGATTCATCAGCTTACAGTGGGGGATTACGTTAACTGGATTAGTGGTAGATTTAAAGTCTGCATTTAGGTTCAAGAAGTGAAAATAATCAGTGAGTCTGTCTGAGCGCTGGGTATAAAAGGCCGATGCACCGTCTTCTGACCACAACTCAGACTCTGCAACAGCTCTGCACTGAGAACTTCCTGCAGCTACACTCAACACCTCAGGTAAGGAGAAGCAGTTTTGTGAGGCCCAGCTAGTTGTTCTACTAGATTTGCTACAGTGAGCTTTTGGTTTAGACTCTTTAAACAACTTCATCAGAAAAAATACCAACAACAAAATCAGATCAAGCACCAAACTGACATTTGGTGGATTTGGGCTGACACCTAGGATGGACTTCCAAATCTTTGCCCTGGTGATGCTGTTCCTGGCCTCTGTGGATCAAGGCCTGGCCTCCTGCGTGGTGGACAGTTTCACAGTTAAAGAGGACTTTGAGCCACAAAGAGTGAGTACAGAGATATTTCCAGAAATTTTAATCCATCCATTATTAGGATAGCAGAAAAGTACTAAGATAGCTCCTACAGATAGAGACAACTCAAGAACAATTAAACATGAACAGATTGACAAACTCCATTTGAACCAGAAGATCATCACCTTTAAAGTAAATATAATGTGTATGCACAAATCTATGGCCCACTGATGAATCAGCACATTCATCTTTTTCACAACAGTATGCTGGAAAATGGTACGCTCTGCAGAAGAAAGACCCTGAGGGCTTGTTCCTCCAGGACAACATCTCTGCTGAGTACACTGTTGGAGATGATGGTGCCATGGTGGCCTCCTCGAGGGGAAGAGTCACTCTCTTTGGGTGAGCAACAGTTATATTTGAAAATATCTTTGAAGAAATCCAAATATTCTATGGCATTTTTTTGGTCTGCTCAATAAGGTGACGTTTCTCCGTCTACTTGGCTTCCAGGTTCTGGGTTGTGTGTGCTGACATGGCTGCTCAGTACACAGTGCCAGACGCCGGCACCCCTGGCAAGATGTTCATGAACTACCAGGGACTGGCCAGCTACCTGTCCAGTGGAGGTAAACCTTCTTAGTTGCACATACAAACAAAGAAACAAACAACACACACACACATACATCTGAGACTTCCTGCTTTCTGCTCTTCCAGGTGACAACTACTGGGTCATTGACACGGACTATGACAACTACGCCATCACTTACGCCTGCCGCACCCTGAAGGATGATGGAACCTGTGAGGACGGCTATGCCCTGGTGTTCTCCCGCAATCCCCGTGGCCTCCCCCCTGCCATCCAGAGAGTCGTCCGCCAGAAACAGGAGGAAATCTGCATGGCTGGACAGTTCCAGCCTGTGCTGCAGTCCGGTATGTATTCAGTCTGACATGCACTGACTCAGCAGTGCCGGTAGCACAATTTTAAAAGGTTATAAGCAAAAAAGCAGAACTAAATGGCTACAGTTGTCTTCATAGTATTAGTTACACATGCATTCTTAACTTTAACAATTCTTAACAGAAACTAAATTACTGACACTTGTTTTTCTTCTTCTATTCTCAACAGGAGCTTGCTAAGCCAGTCCTAAACTGGAGTTTGGTGAGCGGCAACTTCATTACACAGTATAGATCATCCTGCCCTGGATGAAGACAGAGCTCCTCTCGAAGATGCAAGTAGGAGAATAATAACATGTTCTGCTTATGATTTGCTTTGTTCCACTGACATCGGAAACAATTACGAAACAAATCCAATTCAATGCCCCATTAGCAAATTGAATTAACACTGCCAAAATGGAAATATACTGTGCACCAGTTGGTGATTGTGATATGAAGCGAACCGTGCGGTATTGTCACACTGATGGGTAACATGTGCACTGTGTAATCATTCTGTAATGCTGACAATAAATTTTGTAAAGAAACGTGCTGTTGTCCCCGTCTTTGTAAAAGGAGTCCTGTAAGCAGCTTAAATGCTTGATACACAAACTATATAAAATACATTGTATAGAAATCTGAGCATTTCAAATACAAATAATAATAATAATAATAATAATACTAATAATAATAATAATACAGATGTAAAAACTTGTTTACAGATACATAAATTGTTCGTCTTTCAGTAACTGTTTATTTTTGTGACATGTTTTGGTTATTTACTGGAAACCAATGATCCATAGAGGGGTAAAAAAGTAGAAAATTGCTGAGGGACCAAGTCGCACATTTGGGATTTACAATTACAAAAAGAAAGGATAATGTCTGCCATATTCAAATATAATCTGCACCTTGACTTCCTGGTAAAGTATTAACACATTAGAAAACTACTCTACTGCTCCTCTGAATACTTCTCTGGCAGTGAGTACGGCCCAGGTCGTCCCCAGTAGTCCACAGCTCGAACTCTGTATAGACCGGCAACTTCTTGGTCCACTACAGATCACAATACGGGGTAATGAATTACTTTTTTGGCTTCATGTCATGATGCCAAAATACAGTTTGAAAGATTTGGTTTTAGCGCGATCACATATTTTAATTCAGTATTGCGCTGGGAGTCCTTACCAGGTGAATAAACATATGAAGTAAAAATGGTGTCCTGTGCGTTAATCCTGCTGAATTTCTTGTCGCCTGTGGAAAATTCAACTTCAAATGTTTTGATGCACCTGCGAATACAAAGAGAAGGAACGGACGAATGCAAAATTTTATGCAGACTGCATGTTCACCTTTGCTGCATGACAACATCATGAAGTGGGGATTACACTGTCTGTAACGTGCTGACCTCTGCATAAGACGCAGTACATGCTGTCACTCTATTACGTTTTTTTGTGGGAGAAAATGCATAAATGGAGAAATAATCAATCATATGCACCTACTTGGAATCAATACAGTGATCAGACCAGACAACCAGGACTTGGCCTTTGGTGATCCTGATGAAGCGTAATCCATTAACCTAATAAAAGGGTAGTTAAAATAATGTGTTTTTTTTTTTGTGAGTCGCTGGTATAAAACATTTGAATTGACACAGAAACACAAGGGGAAGGTATAATAATAAATAAAAAAATGAAAAGAAACAGAATCTAAAATGAATAGACATTAAATAGAATGTAAAATGTAGTTGTGTTTGTTGCAGTTATTGTATATTGTTATGTCATGAAATATTATGCATGCACATAACTGCTAAGCAGTTTTTCCCAAGATTTATGGAGTCTTCCCCTGTTTGGCAGATCACTCAATAAACCTGGAACCTAAGAGTCTTCACACTTAAATCAAATCATTTCCTTGATTTGCAAATTCACTAACTGGGGAAATTCTTGTTTGAAGTGACACATCGAGAAACACATCTTCAATGTCACAAAGTGACAAACCCCTGCAGAGACTGCTTAAAGTGGGATTCAACTGAAGAACAAAGGAGACAGTTGTTTTAAATCGACATTGTGTTTGTGTGTTGGCACCAACCTGGTCTGGTGCAGCTTTGGGCTGAGCACAAACATGGATGAGAAGAACAGACGGCACAGAGAGTTTGGCTCTTAGAATCAAAGTGTCCCCTTTGGGAACTTCCCATGGTCCGTCAACATGAGGGCCCTGACATGACGACACATCATCATTTTTCCAGATGATACGGAGGAGCCCAGACAGAACACTATATCACGGCATATTTGTTAAAGGAGGGTAAACAATATAAACTGATAGATATAATATTGTAGTATTCATCCATTGAGTGGATGTTCTGTGTCAGCCTTTTTACTGCTTTAGGCGAACTTTTGCTTTTTCTTGACTGATCTTAAAGAACATTGCAATATTTCATTTGGACTGATTACAGTCAACGTTCACAGTATGCAACCAGTCACAGTAACACTCATACTAAAGCTGACACAATGATCTAAATTAGATTCCGAAGCACCCGAATTGCAAATAATAATGCAAAGTAATAAAACATTTGTATGTTGGAGATACTTTTGTGCTGAGGTTCAGCTTTATAACATGCTCCAGGCTTCCTGTTTACCTGCACACCCCTGATGTGTCTGAACTGCTCTGCTGTGGGGTAGTCAGGGCTGCCCATGCTCTGCCACAGCTGGGACGGGTTGGTGACATTGTTGTCCATGTAATAGGTGGCATACACAAGACCTGGGTGCAGAACGACAAACTGGACTACAACAGACTGCCCATTTCCAGAAATAATGTGCTGTAGATTTCAGATATCAGACAAATATTCTGATCCTTAATAAAATGCAATCTGACAGTATTTGTGACTGACCTGTCTGTGCAGCCAGTCCTTTGAGGGAGACGGTTATGTCATCGGTGTTGGTGGAGGTGTTGTTGTCGTCACTGTTGTAGACCAGGACTGCTGCCTGCCAGCTGTCTGAGCCTCCCGGCATAACGGGCTCGTGGCGGCTGGCGAGAACTCCCACTGTGCTGTTGCTGGTTCCTGCTTTGTTCAGGACCTGAGCCAGGACCTGGGTCTCTCCTGGAGGTTAAATCAAACACAGGAAGGGGCCGTTAGACTAGGACTGGAACAACAACATTCTGCAGACCTGAGCACTCGTTTTAAAAAGTGTGTGAATTACACCTGTTACACCTCGCTCACACATTTCCACCGACGCTCACATAAAACCTGAGAAAACTAGCCCTACGGACAACAGCCAAGATGGGCCGCGCTACCTGAAGATGAACATGTCAGGTGTGCTGTGTGGTTTTGTTGTTGTCTTTTAGGTCCCGTTGCATGATAAACATCAACATGTATTAAACAACAAGGAAAAGTATTTGTGCATCTAAAGCACATACTGTGTGCAAGTCATGTTTGACAAAGATGTACCACGCTTTGTCCTTGAATTGAGTGTATAAATGAATTTGCCTTCTTAATCCACTATCAATTATGTGCTGTGCATTTAGTAGCCAATTGTGCACCTGGAGGGGTAGTTGCATAAATCAATAAAATGTCAAAGAGGACAGTGTGACTGAGGGACGGCGATAAAAAGAGTTGCAGATTCACTCGTGCTGGAGCAAAGAGGCAGTCACCTAGCAAGGCCAGCAGGCCCATGACGGTGAGGACAGGCTTCCTGATGAGCTGGACATGAGGCGGCTGTGTGTTGTTGACCTGGAAGCGAGCTGTCAGTGTGCGCTGGGTGAAGGCGTGTGGGTAGTAGCTGAGGAAGGCGTTGTCGTTGCTCAGCAGGGTGTAGTTGATGGTGATTTTGGGTTCTGCCATCAACACATCCTGGTGCTGTTTTATTACCTGTTGAGGGAATGGAGGCTAATTTAATATTTCTATCACAAGATCAATACATGAAAATCCAAAGTGATGCTACATGACCTGTGTATAGAGTAAACTGCACGCAGACAGACAAGCTCATATTGGCCGCTGCTCTAAATCGGCTTTTTGTGTCACTCTGTAATTTTTTTTTTTATCTCTTATGTCATATTTTGCAATTATGAATGTTGTCAAATTTTTAACAATTAAAAGTAGACATTGTTTTCGAAATTAGCTTCAGCCAATAAAACTGTCACATATTCAGAAAACATAGTATTAAAGGCATACAGAAAATGAACGTGATTATGAATGTAAATAAGAAGGAATTTGAACCTCCAGCTGCCTTTAAAGTACATCATTTGTTCTGCACTTGTACTTATTTTTGATGTTGCTGCTCTTTATCCCTTCACCTCACCTTCACCACCATGGCAGCGTAGGTCACATCCGCCCTCCACTCCTGAGGTCTGGACCAGCCCACCAGAGGATCGGCCTCATCGTTGTAAACAGGGAGGCTGTGGAACCGGGGGAAGCGCTCCTGGATCTCCTGCACTGTCTGGATCTCCTGCTGGAGGATGGGCAGCGAGTGGCCTCCTCCCTGACGGACAGTGGCAGAAAGTCAGCTTTTAGAAAACTGCACCGATTAACGAAACTAAAAAAAATGCCACTCAATTGCGAAAAAGTCTTGTAATACAAATTATTTAAATCTTTATTTTGAAACACTTTCAGTCCTGACTAGAAGAAGCCCAGGATGTTCTTGGTAAACTGTTGGTGCACCTTCTTATGCAGGGCGATGAAGTCGATCCTGACCCCGGTCTCCCCTGTGAAGTAGTTGGTGCCATTGTAGCAGTGCTGCAGCATGGCCCAGCAGTATGGGGAGTGTGGTGGAGAATGACAGGAGTCTCCTGGCCCCCCGAACCTGAGGAGATCGCTGGCAGCCCGCAGACCCTCTGAACATGCGTCATAGTAGTTTAGAAAACCTAAAGAGAAGAACCAGAGGTCTGTTCAAGGGCACAGCATTGATGTGTCTGGTTTTTTCAGGCCATACTGAGACTCTGTGAACAAATTGTTGGCTGCACGGAAATGGTTGTACTATTCCAGCACTATTAATCATATTGCAGTTAGAGAATTGTAATCTTTTTCCTTATATATGTGTCTGATAATAGTTCAAATGTGCAACTATTAGCCAGCATGTTTTAGAATATATAGATAATATAAACACTTAAGTATTATTAATGAGCACAAAATTGATGGGAACAATTTTTTTTCCTTGAAATTCCACTCTAAGAAAAATAACTGCTACCATCTGTGCGTGTGTGTATCAGGCTTTACCCTGAACTGACACGGTGAGATTATCAAAGTCGTGGTTGTTGGGCTCGTTCCACGTTTCAAAGTTCCACTGAGAAACTCTCCCCAGGCCATACCTGTCTGGTTTAAAGCATTTAAACTTGATCAAAAAATGTTTTCAATAGAACAGTGGAAGAGAAAAAGGATTTCTGACCTAATTCATTGTTCAGACTGTTTTTGGCCTGTGCCTGTAGAAAAAAAACATACTCACCGATGTACCTCTTGGCAATGTGATGAATCAGATTCCTCCATTCAACCACTTGTGATTTGTCCTCAAAGTCAGTGAAGTAGTTAGAGACAGTGCCCATCAGTTCAAAACCTGAAGGGCAATGGTGGGAGAAAAAACATATAGAACTCCGCTGTGACTTCTGCCTGAAAGTATGAGGTAAAAACAATGCATTTGGAAGAAAGGCGACATGAAAAATGCGCAGAAGAATGTGCAGTGTTGACCTGGTTGAAGCCCATTGACCCACAAGAGCGCTATCAGCTGGTCCAGTTTGGTGAAGTCGTACTGAGTTTGTCCTCCGATCTCTCTACAGGCACAAAATCAGACCAGATCAGCCGCAAACTATCACCACATGTCCTAACGCATCGTCATTTATACTTACTGTGCGGTCACCAGCTCCAACATCCAGTGAATCCTGACCTGCTGGATCCCTCCATGTGGGACAGAGCCCACGTAGGCCAGATTCAGCTGCTGGTCTACGCTCAGGTCGAACTGGTGGGCCTGTGTGTGAGGGAGAGGGGGGCTGGACCCAAACAACAGCTTCCTGTTTCACTTTGTGATGCACAGATACCATCAAACACATACTGAAGACACGCTGAACACATCAGCTCACAGATTTAATATGTAGACCTCAGAGTGAGCTGTCAACACGTTTGTCGTTTGAAAAAGACGGTTGTTGTGGCCATTGAAGAATATATTAATCTCTAATGAAAAAACATTACTTTTTAGAAAGTGTCTTGGTTTTGTTGGCGATGCTGAGGTGACTGGGCATTATTTTGGAGATTTTATTGATCCCAGAGGTTTTCCTATACATTCGCCGTATGAATTAGGGATGTTGGAGGGTTTTCAATCAATCAAACAACTTTTGGAACAATCGAAAAATGTATGCAACCATCGTTTTGTCGTTATAAAAGAGAGTGGACTATTTTCGCTGGAAACGCACACCCCAAACATAAACAGACCCACACTCGTTTCAGAAGGTCAACAACAGCTGTGCTCGGCGCGGATCTGCTTCAGGGACAGCGGCAGTGAGCAGGACTTTCCTGCGGACCTACCAGAAGCCGGTACTCCTCCAGAAGTGTTTGAGTTCCGCCACTGGTGTGTCCGCATCGACTGTGATCTCGACTGAACCCCCGGCAGCTTCAGCTACGCGAAGAAGTAAAACCAGGACACAAACGGTTCTCCACCGCATGTCTGCGACCGAGCATCGCAACTTTGTGTGTCGCTGAAGTGGCGATAAAACGATGCGAGATCGGCACACATAGATCGGCTTCAACCGCAAACATGTGACAACGAGTATGCTACAAAAACAAAAAAAAAAAAACAACTCGACCATAAGAGAAGATAAAACTTCACAGTGCGCACAGCAGCTGCATGACCAAGTCAGCTGAGCACGATGACGTTTATAGCATGCGACGCTGTTGTAGTCTTTGATGACATGGGCAGGTAAGGCTTTTTGCTTCTCAAACTTCATGTGATGTCATGTACAGCTAAGAGAGAATCTAAAACTGATCGGACTGCAAGATTTTAAAATAAACACTAAACGAGAAACTGTTAATGGAACATTTATTTAAAAAAAAGTTGGGAGAATCAAGAAGGCATGAAAAAAAGAAAAAGATGTCATTTACAGTCGAAACAGTACTGTTAAACAGCAAGAGTTATACATAACCATTTACACAACCTGTACAAATATTTTTCCCGCATATTTGCAATTTAAATTCAAAATAACTTAAATAGGTTTCTATGTAAAAGTGCAAATCCTTATGCGTGGGATATCTGTGAGTAAGACCATGGTGACAGGGGGGCCTTGATGACCTGTAAGGCATCACAAGCACGTCAGCATATAGCACAGTCATATATAATGCTTTTAATGTACAACATCCATGCCCCGTGCCATTATGATGCCTTACATTGTGTTAAGCTGCTTATCACACGTTCTCTCTCATACAAATCAATATTGTAATGACAATAAAATAGTCTCAACACTTGTGATTTGACAGAGAGCCCTTTTTTCAATCAAACGTGTCAAGCCCTGAATAAAACCACTTAAAAACATCTTGGTTCAGTGTTTGTAGTGTTGTTAGGGTCAAAGTTTGGAAAGCCAGCATTTCACTACAGCAACAATGAATTGTTACCTGTTATTGTAGTGTTAGCATTAAAAAAAAAAAAAAAAAAAAAAAAAAAAAATCACAGTTACCAGAAACCATTCTGTAAAGAATGAATCCAGATACAGAGGGGTAGTAATAGTTCACAAAGTTCAGGCTCTGACAGTTAGTGTGTGTTTGTGTGGGTGAAAGATCGGTGATTATCCAGTCACAAGGCGTGAGGCGACAAAGAGTGGCAAACTGTTAATGCTGATACTTCAAAGTCTCTACAAGCATCCTCCTGATTGGTGAGGAGGAGGGAGAAGTAACCCACACACGCTATTGGGCCTGACATGCTTCTGTATTAACATGCAGCCGATGCAAAAAAAAAAAAAAAAGAAAAGAAAAAAAAAGTGTGTCATCACCACAAGTAGGAGAGTATTATACAGCATATCTGTTCACAAAGCACTGGTCACCATGGATTCTACTGGACAGGAAACTGGAAATGTGCTTGGTAAATAAACGGTGTTCAGGCATTTGCATTACAAAGGAGAAAATAACGAGCATTAAGTCCTTCTGTGACGTAAAGTAACTACGATTTCTGCTCAGCTCCTGCAGCAGACTGGGCAGTGCTCTCTGGTTTAAGGATCTGGTAGGTGATGAGGTACTCTGGGTAAGCCTGAAGGAAAGATAGACCAAGACATTAGGCAACATGAGACAGCATTTGGTAAATGTATTTCTCTTGATATTACTGGAGGATGAAGACGTAGCGCAAGCTTTGCTTACCTGCTCTCCTCTGTAGATGACATACTCAGCGTAGGCTAGCCCGTTAACGCTGGGTCGCCCAATTACTGAATGATGACCTGGGGGAGCATGGGCCATTTTCATAGCACTGAACTGTAGGAAGGATTTCCCCAGGGTCACCCGGCAGAACAGCATTTGCCTAAGATTTGAAACCGCAGGAAAAATGTTGTACAATATTGAATATAAATGCTTGATAATTCATTAAAGAGAAAGAGGATAAAAGAAAAGACCAAAAAAAAGTAAAAACAACACATTTGCAGCCAAGACATCTCTGTTGTGGTTTGGTTTGAAATTGCTTGTAACCTGTGATAGTCAAAGTTCATGTTGAATCGAAAGTACCTGTGACACAGGTAGCAGGAGCGGTCTTTGTGCGTTGGACAGCCTGTGCCTCCACCGATGCCATAGACGTACTGATTGCTCTTTGATGAGTTCTCCGCAAAATAGATTCCTGCTCCAAACATCCCTCCTATGTAGGCATGGCGCTCATCAAAGCCTTTGTGGATGATGGCGTTGATAAATGGCGAACCTTAAGGAAGACATGGTAACAGGCAGAATAACGTTATTTATAGTCACTGACACACTGTACTCAAAATTACAAATAGGTGCCAGATGAATAAAAAGAAAAGAGTTGGTGATGACACACAAAACTTAGTGTAAGATTGTGTGTTGTTACCGTGAAACAGCATCCGCTCATTGTGGTGGTTGTGGTTCTCATCTGCAATCTCCTTCTGCCGGTGGGTGTAACGTTCACGCAGCTTTTTATTTACCACCTTTTGAATCTGCGGCACACAAACTCATGTGTATCAAACAAGATGCTGACCATCACATCTGGTTTTCAATGCGGCTTAAAAGCCAACTCACACAGATATGGTCAGGTTAGTGTACTCAGTTTTCATTAATGTTATCTAGCAAAGAAATAGTCCCTATAAAAGCTGCTCAGAGCACAGCAGACAACAACAGAGCGACTGCTGGTTAGCACCTTGATAATGTTGTATCTGCTGAACACACCACCGGCGTTGCCTCCGTCTCTGTGCTCTCGGATGGTGCTCTGCATCTGAGTGATGCACAACAAAAACACCATGTTAGCGTCAGACATGAAAACGTGCCATTGGTCTGCAGAATTAAAGTTAAAGCGCATCAAAAACAAATAGAGTAAACTCCAGTCACCTCCTCCTCCACAGATTGGTACTCCTTGTCATCGGGGGCGAGGTCTATCAGGATGGTGCCCTGGTTGGCACAGTGGAATGTCAGATATGGGTTGGCACCTGAAAAGTAGATGGTCAAAATTTTAATCTTCTTTGTGTAGGGTTTGATAATATCTGACTTTGGGGACCAGTAGTTGAAGTAAAGGGGGATCAAAAAACAACAACAACAACAACAACAACCCAAACCCCAATGAAAAACAAACAAAATGAAGAAAACCAAACCAGGATTTTTCCTCACCTTGTTGGCCGCCCAGCAGCCTCTCAACACCCTTGATCAGCTTGTGTCGGTGACCATATGCATTAATTCCAATCTCTTTCAACTCCTCGTGACCCATGTCAGCCAACACATCCAGGGTGATCTAGAAGGGGGAAATGATGTAGCAGGATGAGACATTTATACCAGCAAGTAAATGAAACTTAGTCTTGTGCTTTTGGGCTGTTTCTTTCAAGTCACCACCTTAAAATATAATGTTTAACTGTTTTATGAGTTTGACTGAAGACAGAAATGGAATACTAGTGTGATACGAAATGTTTAAAGCAGTCAAGCATTGTGAAGGTGGCTGACCTGCTCCCTCTCAAAGATGTCCCTCAAGTGCTCCAGGCCCAAGCTCTTCAGGAACTGACTTATGTTCATGTCCAGCATTGTCACTAGAGAACCAGATGTTCAAAAAGTTGAAAAATAAACAATTCATAATTTTAAAACACAGTTAGCAGACTTGCTAATGACCTGTATTGTTCTGTGTTCATAATCTTTGCAAACTGACCAGTAATTAAATTCTAAAAGCACAACATACTTTCCCCTTCTTTGCGATCAGTGCCTGTGGCTCCGTCTGCCACTCCGGAGTTGCCTGCAGCAGAGGCAGCAGCCAGCTCAGTGAGGGGCCCGGCCAGGTTGTCTATGCTGCTGGCAGCTGACAGACATGATGGTGTGGAGGCAGGGGAGATGACGGTGGCGCTGACCACGGTGGCCTGGGGCTTAAAGCAGCTGGGCAGGGCATCTGGTGGCATGGCGGCCATCAGCAAAGCACGGATGTCGTCAGCCTGCAGGAACAGAGGAAACTTGTTGAAAGAAACCTGATTTATTTCTATCAGATTCTTTTGTGACTCATCTAGTTGTACTGGTCAGTTTGTGGCATAAAAACTAGCAGTCAGACACTGTGGAGCAAGTGAAAACAGTAAAAAAAAAAACAAAGCAAAACAAGAAAATCCCAAACAAACAAATATACGTATTTACCCACCACTATACTGAGTCAATATCATAGAAATGTCTACTCTGCTGACAGAAGCTGTTACCGTGGCCAGGTCCAGAGCAGTTTGGCCCTCTTGATTCTTCATGGTGGGGTCTGCTCCATGAGCCAACAGCAGTGCACAAAGCTGTGTACGACCTTTCTGCGCTGCCTCGTGGAGGGGGGTAAAAGCCCATTTGTCTGTCGCATTCACACACGTGTTGTACTTTATCAGAAGGGCTGCAATATCCACATGCTGTGAGGAAAAGAATTGAGAGAGGATAAGTCAGAAACAGTGTCTGAGCCATCAAATATAAGATATAGGTTAAATGTACAGGTAAATGTACAGTTAGTATTTGCTCGAAGACAAAAAAAAAAAAAAAAAAAAAAAGATTTTTAAGTGTTCCAATGTCACAACAGATGTTCCTGTAGTTTGTGTAGCTGTGGAACTCACATGATTTGTGGTTAATTAGAAATGTGTTAGTGTTTAAGTTGAGACTGACCCCATAAGAAGCAGCATTATGAAGAGGAATAAGGCCTCCTTTGTCCTGGGCATTGACATCGGCCCCGTGCTCCAGCAGATACTCTGCCACCTCAAGGTTGTTGTAGCCAGCTGAGAAGGAACAGGAATCAGAGTATGAAAATGGACACTCTGCATTAGTGCTACATTTGAACTAATTTTTAAAAAGCAGATAGTATTAACTACCTGCAAGGTGAAGTGGTGTGGAGTTGCGTCCTTGTGTGTCTCTGCAGTTGATATTTTCTGGGGAGCAGAGTTTTTGGACACGGGCCAGGCAGCCTTTCTTCGCAGCGTCCAGTAGAGCGGCGTCACCCCTTAGCAAGTCCTGGATGTCTGTGTCTCCGTCTTTCACCATGTCCAGAGGCATGTTGCCATCACGATTCTTCTTGGTGGGGTCGGCTCCATGCTGAAAAGATTAAAAAACAAATTGTCATTACAGACACAAACTCACACTTATGACAATACTTGTGAGTGGTGACAATGGGGGACCCTCACTTTGAGCAGCAGCTTGCAAATCTCATATTTGCCTTTGGCTGCAGCCTCATGCAGCGGAGTGAACTTCCACAGGTCGGCCACATTGACTGAAGCTCCATGTCTGACCAGCAGCTCAGCCACTTCATAGTGACCGTAGGAGCATGCGTTGTGGAGAGGGACAAGACCACTGGAGGAGGAAAACATTTCAAACCACTTAATGATGCAGGAGTGAGTGACCCCTGTATTGACATACCTGCCTTACAGAAACTACAGAACCTATTGTAAGATGGTGGTTGTAGAACTCACCCCTTGTCTTTGGCATGGACATCAGCTCCATGATGCAGCAGGTATTCAACTACAGCCACACGGTTGTAACCAGCTGCAAAGTGGAGAGGAGTGGAGTGGCGGCCCTCCAAGTCCCGACAGTTTACGTTCTGAGGGGTACAAAGTTGCTGCCATGCAGAGAGCCAATGTGACAATTAGTATTTCTCAGCTGAGAGTTTGTGTTATAAAATAGAGAAGGCATTGTGATGTCAATGTTGGCAGACTGAAGAAAGGTTTAAAGCCTAAAGAATTGAGGAACTTACCTGCACTGTGTCCAGATCTCCAGCTTTGGCTGCCTCGAGAAATCTGTAGTCCACATCAGAATTACGAGTGGGAACATTTTCTGTGGAAAAAGTAAACATACATACATACATCATATGAAATTCTCTGGTAAGGGCTTAAATCTTATGGGTCCCTCTGAAATTAATTTGGTAGAGACCTTATCTACACACTCCTAAACTTCATGGAAAGTCTTCCCAGAAGACTTGAAGCTGTTATAGCTGCAAAGGATGAACCAACGTCATATAAAACCCTATTATCATAATTTCCGGGCGATAAGCTGCTACTTTTTTCACATGCTTCGAACCCTGCGGCTTAAACAATGATGTGACTAATTTACGGATTTTTACGGGTAATGAGCTTCATGCCACCAATACATTTAGCGTCACTTCAGTGGACCAATGAAATTGTTTGAATTAAATTAAATGCACCCACACTAAATTCTTCAGATCAGTTATTTACTTTTCAGGTGAGCGAATACTATTGCCAATATAGTGTATGTTTCAGTTTTCAAACGCCAGTTTTAAGTCTTTAAATTTGTTATCCTTCTGTTTACTTATGTACAAAGAGAACTCAAATTACTTGTTTGCCCATACATACTTACATACATACTCCAATAAAGTTAATTCTGATTCTAATTTAAGTTGGCTAGTTTTCAAGGTCATAAATAAAAGACACTGTTTTAGTTTGACCAATCTTTCCTAAAAACGTTATCATATTTGCTAAATGACAATTCCCAATCTGTCACTGTCACTGCCATGACAGCCTCCCACTGATCTTACTTTGGTATTAAGGTCACCTCATCATTGCTCCAACCAAAGAAAATTATGATCAAGTTTTTCTCCAATGCTGTTTCTGGTTGCTAGTATTTTCTGCCATATTTTAGTGCACCATGCATTTCCATGGCCATGTGACAGGGATATTCAGGTACGTTCGTGCAGGCAGAGATAACCTTTAATGGGCCACTAAAATGCTGGCTTGGATGAGGATCATTTTTGTTAAAATAAAAACATTAAGAACTAAGAAAACAGGCTAATCTTGGCTGAACTTAGTTAATACTGTGCATTTAAATTCTTAGACTTAGACTAAACCAAACCCAGGACATACAGCTAGACGAGCCGTGAGCGTGATTACCGTTAAGAATCTGTTGTACAGCCTCATTGCCCATCTGGGCAGCAGTGAAACCCTGAAGAGATACGATGGAGGGGTCGGCCCCATAGCTCAACAGCAGCTTGCAGGTCTGGATGTGACCAGCCAGTGCAGCTCTGTGAAGAGCTGTCTGACCTAGTGTGTCCACAGCATTCACCTGCAGTCAGAGGGGGTGGAGTCAGGCTTCAGCAAGATGTTCAGATAAAAACACACATTCCAGTTGAAAAGTTAAATGAATCAACAGGCCTTTGCTCCATGTTTTTGCAGAACCTCCAGTATATCATTGTGAGCTCTCTCGGCAGCAACATGCAAGGGAGTCATAAAGCTGAAAGACAACATACACCAATCATCACTGTTTATGATTCAGGGCAATACTGGAGTAATGGATATGTTTTGTTTCTGCTGAAAATGAATAAATGCATGAGCAAGATATGTATAAATTAAAATTGATGGAGGAGAAGAGCTGCACAAATATTTTTCAGTTTAAAAACCTGTATAAGAAGAGAATAGGAAAGTTATATAAAATATGTGATGAAACAACTGTATTTATGGATTTTGGATTTGTTTTTGTTCTTTTTTGATGGCAACTCATCTGATGTAAACAGTTAATTGCTTTAAGAAAGGAGCAGGTATTATTGGTTTTCTTCACCCTGCTCCTTTCCAAACACTTGATTGGAATGAATAAATGAAATGAAATAAAACGCAAAAAACTAAATGTTGTGCGGACTCACTCTTTGTTCTTCTCATTAATGTTGGCACCTTTACGCAGCAACAACTCTGTCACCTGCTTCCTCTTAGGGTGTGGGGAAGCGACAGCACAGTGCTGAAATAGACAAACATGAAGTGAGTCTTAAGACGGTGCTGCTGGAACCATGTCCATATGATAAAAACTTTGAAATCAGGGATGGATATTTTGGGCATAAACAATATTTGTAACCAACAGCGCTCTACCAGGACTGGCAGTGCCTCTAGTAATACATTATTTTAATTTTCACTCATTATTCAAAAATTAAAGTGACTTGATTCTGACCAGAGCTGTCTCATTGGTCTGAGGATGTTTGAAGCTGATGATCTCCAGAGCCAATGTCTTCTTCACTTTGGCCATGTCTGCCTCCCGGGCTGCCTGCAGCAGCGAGTGACCTTTGAACTCATCTACACAGAAGAGAGATAGAAAGAATAAATAAATAAACAAATAAAAAATATATGTATTTTTCATTATTGAGTATTGTTGCTTTTGCATAGATGAAAAAATGTGTGTTAGTGAAAACTCACAGGTGAGCCTTTCTTTAAGCTCTGGGGTGGGGGCCATGTCTACAGCGCTCTTACTGTGACAGTTTAGCAGGGTGGGATCCGCCCCGTGGCTCAGCAGCAAGGAACAGACCTCCACTCTGTTTTTAGATGCTGCTTCGTGGAGAGGCGTGAACTGCCACAAGTCCATGGCATTCACACAGGCTCCATGCTGCAGAGACAGCAACACATCAGACAAGAGGATATGTATACAGCAAGAAATGAAAAATGTGTTTGCTTATCCCTGCTTGTGACTGTGAAGGTATAAAAATCTATTTGATATAACAGACAATCCTAACCCTGATGTACCTAAGAAGTATCATTTAATAAAGTTTTTTTTTCAACTTAAAGACACACTGTGATAACAGTAATACTTCTACTTGCAGTACCAATCAAAAGTTTGAACAAGGCCTGCCCAAACGTTTGATTGCTACTGTCTATATGCTGACAGAGCTTGATCTTACTCGAACGAATCACCCAAAAATTGCATTCAAACCTATGCAGACTTATGTAATAATGACTGAGGCTTACTTTAAGCAGAAGCTCTGTCACTTCAAAGTGCCCATATGAACAAGCGTTGTGAAGAGGCACCAGGCCACTGCAAGGACAAAACAGTTAGACGATAAAAAAAACAAAAAAAACAAACAAAAACGGAATGACAAATTTTCTTGTTCATACGTCCACGATGTCTCACCCTTTGTCCTTGGCATGAACATCGGCTCCGTGCTGGAGAAGCAGCTGAACGATGCGGACCCGGTTGTAGCCAGCAGCTAGGTGGAGTGGTGTTGACTGAAAGAGAGGAGAAGCTGTTATAGCATATGCAGATCGCTGGCTGCGTTAATGTGCACTGCCATCGATGGCCACAGGAGCAAGCGGCTGATTAGGGCCAGAAGCATTGTGCTATGGCAGGCTATGCTCAGTGAGTTGCAGATGAATGGATGATATGATGCAAGGTCAATGGAGTTTGTGGGCAAATCCAGCAGCAAAAAATGTTTTTAAAAAATAATCATTTGTCGTCCATATTGTTTCTGACAACAAGCAACTTTAAAATATTTCCTCATCTACCTCGACTTCCATTGAACAATTTTAGCAAAATAAAACAAAGGCTGTGAGGTTTAATAGGGAGTTTTATGTAGTGAGCTGGCAAGAAAGAACAGACAGATGTAACTGTTAGAGAATGAAATTCAAAATGACTGCTGAGGAATTATGGTTGGGATAAAATAGTCAGTTCATTTTCAATCCAGTCCTTTGGATTTTTATGATGGCAAGAAGACATGTTCTCTAAACAATATCTGGGAAACACTTCTTTGGATGCTAATCACTGACTTTCAGCTCTTAACCAAATGTATGTTTATTTTTAGCTTAACTTTCAGTAAATAGATTTGATGAAATGCTATTGAACCTCAACCATAGTAGGACACAAAGCTACAATAAGCAAGGTAATTTAAGCATAAGGACTGGTCAAAGGTTAATTGTTTGACAAAGCATCTCTGCAAGCCATTAAGAAGATTAAGACAAATGGCTTAAGTTCAGCCAAGAAAAAATAAACAGTCAAAGCAAAGCTGCAAATCCAAACTCCAGGGGCATTTGTTTGGTACTTTAAGGTCTAGCTCATGTCAAGCTTATAATCAAAAAGGAGGGACATCATTCATTTAAATTTCCATGCCTTTATATTATAGCCAAAGTATATATAGTATAGCCAAAAAAGCCAGGCAGCTGTTAGATTGCAAGCGACAGTGATAAAATCAGACCGTCAAAACACTTGAATCACAAAGTAATCATTCAGTGTGGGATGAAAAAAGCAATAGATAGAAATCAAAAGTCATTTCCATGGGGGTTAGCATAGCACTAGAACCACAGATGAAATGTAATCCATTCATTGTTGCATACAAATTGACCCAAGAGGGAACGTGAAGTAGAGACAAATTTCACAGACATGTATTCAGGATTCACTTGACAAAATGCAGTGGGGCAGGCCTTCAGACATGCATGAGTGATCATCATCCAACAATTAAAAAAAAATAAAATAAAAAAGAACAATTAAAAGCCAAATCACAGACTGACTTAAGAGCAGTGACTGAAAGAGTTGGAGAAGTGTGGGTGAGTGTGCAGTGGAAAGGACAGACGCTGAAGAGAGCAGGCAGTGGACATTTTGAGCTCCTCTCCAAATCCAAAAAGATGAACTGTCACCAAGACACCAACCCAACTCACTCACTGAGTCACATGCCACGCACTCTCACTCACGCTCACTAACTCACACACAGGCACACTCACTCACAGAGGAGCATCAGGGAAGGATACATGAGTGACCCGTACACCCAGGTCCACGATGTGCAATTACAAGTGACAGCCAGCTCATTGGTCAAATAAAAACAATGGATTAAAAGAATAAAACAAACAAATAATAATAATAAAAAAAGATCACAACAGTGCATCAATCAGGTGGCCGTTATATAGGTCAACTTACCAGCATTTTTTGGGATGTTGACTGATCGACAAATGTTGCCAGAGTCACACGGAAAACAAAACGAAACAAAAATTACAAAATGACACAGATATTCCTTTCTCCCTTCCTAACTGAATGAAACACAAGCTGTAGTTATAAATCCCTGTGTGATCCATCAAACATGGCTGGAAATGAAATGTGACACCAGGGCAGAGAGGTAGATAGCCAGAGAGCAAGTGTGACTTCTCCTCATTTTCTCTCAGGCTTTGTGAAAAGGAAAGGACTGGTTAATGGTACCCAGCCAAATGTAGATTGGCACTCTGGCTTAGAACATGCAAACTCTGAATGAACTGCCAATGAGGCAGGAAAGCAGGAATACTTTAACTGCTGGTGAAGAAAATGTGGTTAGCAATGAGCTAATGCTAATGTAATGGTACAGACACTAGACGTTTCTGGCACAGTGGAGTTGGTAACTATACTTTTTTTGAGTTAATTACAAAAGTACAAAAATATAAGACAGGAAATTATTTCGCCAAGAAAGACAAAAAAAAGTTTCACTTCAGCTGGAAATGAAATGCAAACACAATCTTACACCCTAACTAGCTATGCTGATTGATGAAAAAAAAAAGAAAAAAAGAAAACTGCACAATTTGTTCTCCTTAGTATATTTACATTTATCATTCAATTCCATCCCCCAATTGAGGAAAAAAATGTATGTCAGAAAAATAAGTTTGTTCCAATAACATGAATTGAGTTCAAGGGAGACACTAGAAATTAAAAAGAGAAATTAACTATAAAAAGAAACTGCTGGACACGCATAGATTGATGTCTTTTTATATTATCGGAATGGATCCTTGTGGACCTAAATAGATTTCAAGAGCACAAATAGCTTTGCTGCAGCATATAACATTGAAAAGTGATCATTGGGAAGAAGAAAAACATAGTTCTGTCAAGATACATGATCCAAACATGCTGAAAAACAATTAACTAAATTATTTAACTGTGTATAAATTAGTGGTCTGTACTTTAACGTCAGGAAATGAAAAGAAAAATGAGAAAGTTTTCTTATGGTGACAAAACAGTAACACAAAAAAACAAGGATAAAGGATTAAAAGCAGAAGTCCCACATACAGCAAACGATTAATGAGCTTGGCAAAGTTGCGAGGTTACAATAGGTGTAAATAGATTTCAAGGATGGTCTGATGAAAGTCACACATGCATAATTTGAGAAAGAAAAACATCAGCTGTGATCCCCATTACCAGCCTCTCACAAATCCAATGATATAAATCCTCTTTATAATGTGCACCATACAAAACTAATCCAGCCATAATCAGACTACTCACATGCTGTCTGACTCAGACCTTGGTGCTACTTTTATAATACAGTATAATGACCAATTCTGCAAAACACGTAACAACACTGCTGTGAAAGTTATCTTGTCTGGTGTGATGTGGTACCAGTGATTCATTTACCTTGCGGCCATCACTAGCATGACAGTTGACATTTAACGGAGTCAGCAGTGCCATCAACTTTTCTTCATTTCCACTCCTGTTAATACATGAAAGGGATGATGTCACAAAGCGTTCCCTGTAAAATTCAATATCCCCAGGGATATTTTAAATGGAAAAACTGCATTCCATAATCTAAATGTTTTACAGGATACTAGAAATTAAGAACTACCTCTGTTACTCTCATGCGCTTTATACTGCTATGTTTAAGCAATAGCTAATGACAGGCTGTGGAGGGGGCCTCTAATAATCTGCTTCGCGTTGGGACAAACCACTCCCTTTACCTGCAATATAATAACTCCTTCCACAGTAAGAAGTGAACTATTAATTTTATAAAACACTTATGAAGTATGTAGGTCTTCCTGGCTGCCTGTACATAATGTGCAGGGGTTGCTATGCAACAGACGAACAAGCTTTTCTCCATGTTTGCCTACCCGGTCTTTTGTAAGTGCCCCATGTTGTTTCCACTGTGTCTTTTTTTAGTTTAAGTTTCTATTGTTGTTTAACAACCACTAGCTAGTCCGTTTGTTTTCCTGTCTGTTACTTGTCAGTTGCAGAGTGATACCAGTCTGTGAAAAGCAATCTGACATGAAAGTTGTACAGTGCACTAATTACATAACACCTATCAACCAATCACATGGCTTGATTTAAACCTGTAATTGTATATAAACATGTAATATCCAAGGATACAGTCACATGGTTATAAAACTGTCAAGCAGTGCTTTTCTCTCTGAATCTTATATATAGCTATGAACATCCCCAGAGAGAAAGAGAGAAAACAGCTGAAAATGCAGTTTTATGTCTCAGGCCTACAGGAAATGAGAGTAGTGTCCAGTTAGAGCAACACTCACCTTGCTGCTTCCAGAAGTTCATCCTTTTTGTATTCACCTGAATCAAAATAAAACAGAGGTTAGACAGAATGTAAGCACAAGATTATTTTTTTTGTGGTATGTAAGCTGTTATTGCACACATTTCCTCTGTGGATGAATGCATTATGTGGTTTGTGGCATTGATAGGGCCTTCGAGAATTCGCTGTGCCTTTACACGTTGTTCAAGTGGAAAAAGTTACAGTGTTGATAGAGGTACTGCATATTTTAGGCCATACAACAGTTACAAGGGGTTGCTCCACAGATACACAAAAATAGGCCATGATTGAGTCAACCGTGGTTGACCGATGATAGGACAGTAATATGTTAAAGTTCTTATGTTAATGCAGTTTATCTGACCATTACATTTTGAGGACTGGCTACATTCAGTGAGGACTCTCTGCTTACAGAGACTGTCTTTAGTCCAGAGCTCGTGTGTCACTGTGAAAGTCAAATGTTTAAAATGTAAATGAAGTAGATAAGCAGCTGAGAGGCTCTGACCTGTGAGAACAGCCTTTGCTGATGGGTCAGCTAGATCCAGAGCAGATTTGCCGTCTGTGTTGCGGATGTTTGGATCAGCTCCATGTTGGAGTAACACTGAGTGAGACAAGTGTAGATTTAAAAAAAAAAAAAGACATCAGTTAGAGACATAGCAGAGATTTTCTCACTGTTTGCTGTTCTCCCTCGGGCACTCACATACTTCAGAATCCTTTGTTTCAAATTCTTTCTGAGAATGCTGAACAAATTGCAACTAAAGACCCATAAATCTACCACAGACTCAAAAAACAAGAATCTGATTTGCAGAGATGCCTGTGGTTGGACAGTGGTTGGCAGGGATCTTTACCGATGCACACATCTATCTTTCCCTTGATGGCGGCCTCGTGTAAGGGAGTGTAGTTCCAGTTGTCTCTGGCGTTGGGGTCTGCGCCCTGACACAAGAGGAGGCTGACAACTTCTGCATGACCGAACGAGCAGGCATTATGCAGGGGGATAAGTCCTCCATCATCCCTGGCATGAACATTGGCCCCTGTCTGCAGGAGATGCTCCACCACATCTTTCCTGCCAAAACCTGAAAGAGGATATAAATACATTTAAATGTAGCTTTTTTTTTTTTTTTTTTTTAATGTTCCATTCAAAGCTGACCAAGTTACACCATCTAAAATAGTTTCAGATGAGATCACAACTGTACGTCTCAGTTAGAAATGAATGTAGTAGTACATATCCATCATTGAATTAAAACATAAAACTTATCTTTTAACCGCTGCAACAACACATTGTGTAGCCGTGACGCCATTGGTTCGCATTTATTTGTTGACAACCTAAGCTACCACAAACTGAACACAAAATGTAAAAAAATACACTGATCACCGTTTGTTTTTCCCATTAATCAGGAAATATCGGTGCTCTTTCACCGAGCCAAAGCAGGGGTGGTTTGTTTTTGTTTTGCTGGCTTTGCGCAATGGAGCAGAGATGTTGACGGTGGTTAATAATAAAAGTGGAGAGCGACAAATGAGCTGTTTTGCTAATTAGCTATAAATCGAGTTGTGATGAATTGTTCTTCCATTTAAGCTCATCCGAAGATTACGCGTCTTCAACAAACGATGAGGAGTAAACACGTCTACCAAAACACAGCACCGACGGTCAACTCTCCGTTATATCAGAGCCGTGGTATGGTTAGCTTAGCTCACCCGCAGCGAAATGAAGGGGGGTTGATTTTCGACCAGCCATGTCCTTCGCGTTTACGTTCACCGAGTCCACAAGCCTCTTTACTCTGGACACATCTCCGTTACGGCAGGCCTCGAACAGCTCCCTGAACGCCCCGCCGATCCCGCTGCTGCCGTCGGTGGGGCTGGCGGCTCCCGAGCCGGGGCTGGAGACGCTGCTGCCGCCGCCGCCGGAGGTGGTGGTGGTGGTGGTGGAGCTCGCACTGCTCGCCAGGACCGGGGCTGGCAGGTCCGGGGAGGCCGTGGCCATGTCGATGCCTCCGCTGCATTCCCGTTCACTCTCCGGGCTTCCGACGGCCGAGGTGAGCAGAGCCATCGGCGGAGAGGCCGGAGGAGCTCCCGAAATGGAGCTGTTTCT
Source organism: Echeneis naucrates (assembly GCF_900963305.1). Lineage (NCBI taxonomy): Eukaryota > Metazoa > Chordata > Actinopteri > Carangiformes > Echeneidae > Echeneis > Echeneis naucrates. Next base: position 5,682,215 of record NC_042519.1, on the reverse strand, counting down.
CGGCGGAGACTGTAAGGTACTCTGCTGTTGTTGCTGCTGCGAGGAACGACGGGGAACCGCCATTACAGCAGCTCTGAGGCTACAACAAGAGCTGCGCCTCCTTTCCGGTGAAAGTAGTCGTGTTTCCTGTCAGCTGTTTACTCTCACAGGAGAACCCCCCAGATTCAAAGTGTTTCCGAAGGAAGGCTGACAGCACACCGTCAGATCACAGGAACCATCGTTTTCATACCTCACATCTGGTATATCAGGATTTCCTCGAATCAAATCTCTGCATTTGTACATCTTTAATTCAGCTTTTTAACATTTTATATTCTCCTCCACATACACAGAACACCATTCAGAGATAATACAGTAGGCAAACTTGCTGTTTTTTTTGTCACAACTGACACATAACCCTAATAATAGTGATCGGCCAGCTGGTGGCAGTGTAACACTGAACTACAAACATCTCCCTCAATGATCAGAAAACTTTTTCTGTGGTCAGAGAATACAATATCGACTTCTATGCTCAACGTCCTGACAAAGAACACAGACGTTCAAATGAAGGTGCTGCAACATTTCAGCCTTGCTCTTCTCACTCATTTTGTACTTATTTGATTCATCATCAAAATGAAGCCTACAAAATACGTACAGGTTGAGGCTTCCTGTTTCTATTGTAAACAAATCAACTTTTCATGTAAAGGCTTAATTTTAAAGTTGAATCCCAAGTCTTTTTGGGCAGAAAAACACACCGGTAATTTAATTTCACATAATTACATTTTGTACATGAGGTATGTTTTTTTAATACAGTGGAGGGTAAAATCATAGAATTTGAGTCTCTCTTCTGTAAAAAAAAAAAAAAAACCCAAAACAAAATAGTTCTTTGGAGAAGCTTTTCATTTTCAGACAGCAGGTGTAACACCCGTACTATTGGATTTAGTTTAGTATCTTTCTATTTGTTGAACCAAGAATGTCACGCTTAACAATGATTCACACACTTGTGACAGATCTCTGAGAAGAGAAGTGGGACAGACTGCGTGTTATCAAATCCACATCACCTAGCTTCTGAGGCTTGTGTGTGCTGCTCACACCAGACCCAAAATAGCAGCTCCGCTTGGAGACACCCACACAGACGTACTGTTTTTCATTGGGGGTTGTTACAAGCGTTCTTCAACATCTTTCTACTACGGCAGCAGCTGTTAATGCTCTGAGAAACAACCCTTTTGACTTCATAGCTCAGTCCACCATGGCTCCAGCCTCTGAAGACCAGGCACCCTAATCCCTGCTGGTGTGGAGAGCCTGGAGCACAGTAGTCAACTCACGAGATCACCACCACACAAGGTCATAACTGTTCTCATTTACTGAATTACTGATACGTGATGTTCAAATGTTTTCAACATTCACCGCAACCTTGACCTTGGACTAAAGAAATCTACCCCATTCATTCTTTATCCTGTCAAATTTAAATAAACAAAAGGCATATAAATAAATAAACAAAAGGCATATAAAGATGGCCAAGCCATGTTTTACACAAGCCCAGCCAGTTTTTTTCCAACTTTATTCATATAAGCAGCATGTCAAGCTGATGCAGCAGTGAATAAAGCAGTATGTAACTTGTAAACCTCTATAAACATGTTTGAAAATTACAAACTATATACATTTATCTGTCAGAGTGGAGGGGTCTGAATATCATCAGATCACTGACCCTTCCATTTCACCACAGGAACAGTGACGAATAAAAAAAAGACAGCAAAACACCAAAACAAAACTCAAAATCCAAACCCTTCCTGTTTCAAACTCCATTGTTACAATTAGTTTCACTAGAACTGAAATTGAAACTTGCTTACACTACATACCACACATACTTGAATTATTTCAGTAATGCAATAGAGTGTTTCCGCCATTGAAGAAGTCATTTTTTCTTTTTTGTGAGACACATGAAGCAGCCTTCTCAGAAACATCAGTGTTACAGACTTGATGCTGAAGGGAAATCCTACAGAAATATACATTGTTCTTCAAAAGGCTTAAGAAACATATCTACAAGGATTCTCAGTAAATTAAACAAGTTGTTTCTAACTCTGGTTCTTCAGTAGAATCTTTTATATTAGCTGATTTTGCTGTGACCTGAACAACTTGTTTGTTTGCAGCTCAAAGAAAGAAGAGCTTGTCTGACAGCTGAATGGCAGGCTCTGAGTGTAGGTACTGGCCTGTGAGGAAAGCCAGTTTGTGAGCGTACTTGCATGGTGCTGGAACACGAACGGTGCCCGGCCAGTTCCAGTATAAATGGCACATCTTGAATGTCAGCCTGTGGTGGAACCAAAACAATGGTACTTATGTTCTGCATTGATCAAACATTAACCTTAATGTCTGAAGACAAAAGTAGAGAACACTTAGACTTGCCAACAGTCAATACAGCACAATAAAAGGTCAGAGATACTCAGCTCTCCTTCCAAGGATGGTCACGACTTAGTTTGGGACAACTTTTCCTCATCAATGTAATGCAGTTTTCTATTTGGCTGCCGGTTTTGGTCAGATAACAAAAAAGAATGCAGTCTAGTCTAATGAACTCCTGTTTATCAGTAAGTCTACAATATATCTACAATTGAATGAACAACATTTTTCTTTAAGTACACCAGGCTTATAAATTATATTTAGCTGAAAATGAAATAGATCATTGTTACCTTTGCAAATGGTCTGGTGTGAGGTTTGCTGTGTTGTACAAACAGATGTAGTGTGTAGGAAGTCCACAGCCCTGGCGAATATGATGTGCCATCAGATAAAAGTCCACCCTGAATGAAAATAAATGAATTCAAGGTTAGAAACATTAAGTAGAGAATCAATGTGAGTCTTGATGAGTGTTCAATGGTCTCCATTTCTATGTTTATATATTTACTGCATAAACCTTCGTTATCTAAATGTACCCAGATTTGGACCTGTAAAGTAAAACTTATTTAGAATTTTTACTGTTTGACAAAGTCTTCTCTGGTCATATGATACTAATTGGCCAAAAGGTGGGACTAGAGTCAGTCAGTGAGAAAAGACAGAGCTGAAGAATGCAATGTACTCTTCAAGTAGTGTACAATAGCAAATTATTTTCATCAGATCAGTCAAAACATCATAACACTTTTGTTTGCAACCATCAAGCACGTTTCCAGTGTCTGTGTGCATCCTGCAGTGTGACAGAATAGTAACCGTTCTATCGGAGGACACAGAATGCGCATTGATTTACAGTTGCGAAATCGAAACGGCTTTCTAACTTTTAACAATTCAAAGAGAACTGGGTAGTTTCCTGAGAAGCTGTATTGAGAAATGCCCTCAATTAAGCTGGTACACAATTGGTTTTCACTGGAGTTTTCGTTTAGTGTTGCTAATGAAGAAATAAAATATGTCGCTTGACACTGTCCCGCTGGTCCTGTCATAATGTAGGGAGTCTGCAAACCCAACTGGTTTCAGCTAAATTATGATTGGACGATTGGTTATTTGGGTTAGGGTTAGATTAGACTAGACTGTCATCCTGCTTTCAGCTATAGCATCATTTTGACACTGAATTTGAAAAATGAGACATGAGATGGAGATTGTTTCTTAATGTTGTACATCTTCCCCATTGTGGGATTATTTTGGTTTCAAGCCAAATCAGTGAGGAGAGCCTGGAAATCTGGAAGAGGCGATTTGCCGGCTATGTAAGAAAACGGTCGCGGTAAAAAGTGCTATCGCAACAAATTTGAGACATCATCTCAAAAATCACCATCCCTCACAGTTTGCACAATTAAAGACATCGATCAGTGCCCCTGCATCAGTGGATGGCCTGTCCCGGTAGCTGGGCATAGCAGAGTTGTTCAGCTGGCACCATTGCAAGCCCAGTGAGGTCCAGCCTCAAGCCAGAGAAACTGAACATACTTGTGTTTCTGGCCCAAAATCTACCTGACAAATAACTTTTTTATATCTATTTATTTGTTTAAAAAAATAGCCCACCACCCCCACACCCTTTTTTTCCAGAGGACTATATATTGGTATTATTATTAGCATGATTGAAACTGTTAGTTGTTGACACTTACACGTTTATATCAACTAAAATGACGAGAGATACAGTTGGAAAAAAAATACAAGTCAAGAAGCGGTGATGACTATTTAGACACATAGTTTTACAAAGAGTGATGACTATTGGACTTGAAGAATTAAAAAAAGTATTTTAAAAATTGGGCCAAAAGAGACAATTATATTGTTTAGCAACATTTGGAATTTTTACAGCTCTATGTGGAGACTCATAGACTTTCACACTGGCATAAAACCATGACTTTCAGTTAGACAGACCAATACTGACCAGTCTTTCCTAGTGAGGGTGTGATCCAGAACTGTCCCGGGTGGAGGAGTCCCAAAGGTATTTGAAATCCAGGAGTAGAGAGTGGTGCGGATGCGTTTTTGGACCACAATGAACACCAGTTTTGGCTCATAACTGGGAAATGTCTCAAAGCATTTGATCAGCTGGGGGATCTCGTACTGCTCCACCATCTTCAATTGGCTGTCTGACACGCCGTCTCGATACACGACTATCTTGTCTGGCAAATTGTGGTTTACCTGTACAGATTAAAACACAAAATTTATTATATGAGGTGTGCTTAATTTCACAATAGCAATGTCATTCAAACCAGATGAAAATGTGTACTGTGTATATTTACAACTGATATTTATTTTTCCTTATCCTGATAAAATATCCAGACTCAGTTCTCAAGTTTTTTTTGCCATTTCAACTCATAGGAAAAGAAAAGTTGATGGAGGGAACATCCTCGTTATTTGTTGTCATCAGAAAAAATATTTGCTAGTTTGTAATTTAACAATGTTGGCACTATTTACCTCATAGTACTTTTGCAGTGCAGCCTGTAAACAAATTCTGAAGCCATTGATCAGTTCCTCGCTGGGGGTTTGGAAAGTTACTCTGGAGTACCAGCGGGTCAGTGAGCTGAAGAAGACAATATCAAATGCATCTCCGCTGATACATTACTAATCATTTTTCAAACAGTGTTGTAAGAGGGCCATGGAAATATAAAATCTCAAGGTAGAAAACAAAAAAATAAACCTGTACCTGTTCACACTAGCAACAAAGCCCATCACTGACTGATGTGACTTGCTGGTGTCATGGTGGACATCAACTCCTACCACCATCAAATGTTTCTACAATCATTTTAAAATCAACTGACAATAATGTAACCTCATTTATCATACACACAAATCATTCAAACAGTGTAGTGGTATTACAGTATCAATTATATTTACCAAAGGAACGCTGACAGTCCAAAGCTCTCCCCCTAACTTGCCGTTTATCTGCAGGAGTATCTTTTGGGCAACAGACTTCAGTTTCTGTTGCTGGGAAATTGTCCGGATATTGATGGCCTGGCCAGACACACACAGTGCACAAAACAAACAAAAACCTCAGATTCAAAACTTGTCAACTATATTTTGCTTTTCTCTAAAACGCACATGCGCGTGCAAACACACACTTTGGCTGACATCACAAACCTGAGACGAGATGGGACTTTTTACACAGCAGAGTTTCTTGATGGCACTGTAGAGATCGTCTCTGTTGCCAACCATGATGCACACTACAAGCTGCATGTTGGGCTGCAAAAAGATGAGTGAGGAGAACTTGAATGTAACCACACTGTTGACTTGATTTAGTTGCAATAACCAACATTTCTAATGGCCAAAAAACTTGTCAAGCTGTTTAAATTTCAACAGAGCATTGAAGTATTATAAAAAGTGACAATGAATTTATTCGTTTTGTAACCAACATGGCCTTTCCTGGATGTACCTGAAATATGACTAAATTAGCAGTCATGTCAAAGCAGTGTGCAGTAAGGGGACCAAAACATAAAAAGCTATTCAGGGATGCACAGTTCAAACTTGCTCAGGTTGCCGAGGGCAACAACACAGGAACCACTGTTAGTTTTGTGGTCGTGTTTCTACAGCAACCACTGTTACTCAGTTATAAATAGAACTTTCAGACATTGGCAACTGATATTTACTGTCAAGGGTTTGTTGCTGTTTTGAGTGCAGGGAAGAAAGTATTTATACATATTCAATCACCACTCAATCAATGACTCATTACTACAGCACAAAGATTTATAAAAGTGCTGTTTGGTGTTTCTGAGACCAAAAAAACCCATTGTTGCTTCATTGTAGCTTCATCTTAAACAAAACATTTTCTTTCCTATTCTCACAAAAACACCAACAGCACAGTACTTTTCATTGCTAATGCTTCAGAGCAGTGGGAGACGCTGGTGTCAGTACTTAGAACTACATCTTTAGTAAGTGCAAAGCAATCAAGTCAAGTGCCTGACAGTGTATTCTAAGTGTTAGTTAGGGATATTAAGAATTAAGAGTTCGGAGTGTTCTGAGACAAGAAGCCCACAGATAAGAACAGTCTGACTTACAATTGCGTTTTGTGCATGGATAAAGTACAGAAAGTGAATCCACATTTTTTTAGTAGTACTACATCCTACATTTTTCTGCCATACTTCACTAGTGAGCTGAGAATGGATGCTCTTCACATATGTCTCTGTTCGGTCGTCCCTCAGCTCCACAAGAATGGGTCTTTCCATTTGTACCCCAATAGGTCCAGCCACTTTCTTGAAAGTTGAAACCAGTTCCTCAGCCTGCTCAGCACAGCGCCGAGGATAGAAGATAGCCCAGATGTTTAAGGGGATCTAAGAAGAAAAGGAATCAGTTGGTGAAGAAAATCGTAATACATGAGGGCAAGCCATAACAACCATTGCCACGATTCCTACGGATTAAATCTGGCAGTTGAGTCAATATTAACTCAGCTATAACTGTTACAGACCTTTAACAGACTGGATGATGTTGTCTCCTTATTTAATCAACTTTCCAGTTGAAAATGTTATACTTTGGGTGATAGCAAATTTATGTTAATAAAAAATGATGAGGCTGCACCAGAGATTTTCCTTGACACTCACAGAACTGATTGAAGCATCCCTTACAACTTCTCTGGACCAGGACATATCAAAATTGGTGGCAAAGGATGAAGACTGCAGGCAGATGTTTTCAAGGGGCAGAGTTCTACCTTTCATCTGCAAAAGGAGGAAGAGATAAAAATGGGTAAGGAACAATTAAAAACAAAAAGTGAAAGGGGTGGTGTCAGATAGACATAACGTAAGACCTTTCCAGTTTAATGGCAGAACAGGCTCAATTAGGCAAACATTAAATTACACCCATTTATCAAGAGTTGTATTGTTGACCCAAGTGTGAACAAATTATAAAATTATATCATAATTGCTCAATGAAGTCTTGAGTATTGGCTAAAAAGTGTTTTGTACAGTCGCCATTGACCTCTGACCACTGAATCTAAGTTCAGTGGAATCCATTCAGAATCCATTGACCGCTTTTTGAATTGACACAAATTCTTACTACAAGTATCTCTGAGCCAATCTCCAGTCCCCATTGGCTCAGCTCCTTCAGACTTGCAGGATTGCTACTGATGTTCTTCAGAAGCTGACTTATCCCATGGGTATGCTGCTCACCACTCAGATTGATGTGCATGGTCAGGTCCTACAATATATTAAAAAGATGTTTACTGTGTCCCAATTCAGACACCAGACCAACTCATTTCTGTTCAGCCTGTGAAGTCCATAACAACTAAAAAGGATGACATTTTTGTAGACTGCATTCTCCAAACGATTCCCCTGGAATTCCCCTGAAAATTTTATTCATATATTTTTTGGACCTTTTAAGACATATCTTTTGCAATGTTGTCTTGCACATCATTCACACCACAAGAGTGTTTTAGCAAAGGGCAAAGCTATGTCTATCTTCTGCTGCTTCTACTGCAGGGCCAAAGTGAGATCTCTGACATTCTAGATCGATAAAATAAAATATTTTTGGTTTTAACTGGGATACTCACACATGTTCAATACGACTCATTACAATACTTAGCAAGCTCTTGCTACTAAAACTTTAGTTGTTTACTTTTAATGGACATTGAGTTCTAAAGATCAGGCCCTGTATGTACAACTCATTTTATCTTTCCCTGAGCAATGAGGACGCCTTTGTTGCACTGTAACTTCTTTTTTCCCCCCTTTTCTCTTCTCATGTACAAGCTTGCATTCAGGGGACATGGTGACTGGTTGAGAGACCAGCCAGTGCCAGTGACAATACAGGTGCAACATCACACACACAAATTAAATCAGTGGATTTATTGCTATTTTGTATTATTTTATTGTATTACTGCTAAGTTGTGCATTTTTCAAGACAGTTTAAAAGAAAACACAAACTCTTGTCTAATGTGGCTGCTAAAATATCTTCATACTTCTCATGTTAACATGCATTACTAAAGCTGTTTGTGACCCTTCCTTCGTCGTATAACTGTGTAGCTCAACTCAGCCCACCTTCAAGTCATACGGTTTTCTATGTTTTAGGACAACCAAGTCTTAAAATATGGAAAATACTGAAACATCAAATTTACCTTCATAGCTCTGAAGTCTTTCCTCATCTTCTCTGGAATTCCAGTCATGAAGGAAAGTTCTGGCACTAAAAGGATCTCTCCAGTAATGATTTGCTGCAGTAAATTATTATTGTGAAATGTACACTGCTTACATTCATGGGGAAAAAAACAAACAAACAAACAAAAAAAAAAAACAACAACTTCCTTTTGTTTTATTTGACTATTCTTGTATATCCATCTAAATTATCACTGATGCCTGAGCAGACTGAAGCAAATTGCCCCTCACATGGGAATATATGAGTCAACATCTTATGAGAAACTTGCGTGTTTACATAAACAGATATGCCTTATTAATCACAATTTATTGAAGCCACAAGATGGCGCTGTAATGCAAGGCCAGCTGAGTTGTCTACTGCAATGTGATTATGAAAGATAAAAAATACACCTGAAAGCAATTACTATTAGTGAAATGTTTGAAATGATCAAATTCAGGTTTTACCTTCCCTCCTGGCCTGGACCGCTCCTTCGGGCGATGCATGAGCAGAGGTTGGTCCATCTCTTTGATTGTAATACCATAGTTCTTGCTATTATAATGTGGAAGCCCATGAAATGCAACAAAAATCCAATTGTGACAAACAGCCTGGTAAAATCAAGTTTAGTCTCTGCTCTAAAATAAACCTGCCATTTCAGAGCATAAATGCATAAAATCTTTCCTGTGCAGTTATGACTCATGGAAACAGCACTCTTACCTATAGTAGTCCACAAAGCTGGTTTTTGTGCCATCCATCAAGGAGAAGGTGTCTTTGGGAGATTTGTTCCACTCAATGGTGTCAATACGGTAGGTCCTGTTGTTGTAATGGGTGATGATGATGCTACCAACCAGTTCTTTGGTGCATTCGTCTCGGAAATTTTCCTTGCTCTGCTGGTACAACATGTTCCTGGAAGACAAGTGTCAACGGTCATAGTTTTTGCCTTTACTGTTTCAGCCAAAGGGCAATGTGTCTGGCTGTGTCCTTCCATTTATCAAGAGAATGAGTGAAGGAGGAGCAGGATTATTTCTGTTTATAAATAATCTATAGACTCGGGCCTGTTGCATTAGTCAAGACGCTGCGTTTCAGCTCACCTCTTCACATCCCCAATCACATACCCATCTGGTTAAGATTTCAATTCTATCTTTGAGGACACATAGTAATTAAATATGTATGACTACATCACAGGACATAACATGTATGAAGTGTTCAGTGTGTGGCTTGTAAATGGTATAGTTAATGTTTAAACTTGCATGGACATACCTGAGTACCCATGCAAACAAAGAACAAATAGGGTAAAAGATTGCTTTTTTTTTTTTTTAAATCATCCATCACAGCCATCCGTTGACAAGTAGGCCTTCTGGCTTAGCTCCCTTTTCATGTAAACGGGGCAATACAGCAAATGCAGCACTTCACCAGCTGCACTGATTCTCCAATCAATCTCCCTCACAGGTGAACAAGAGTCCGAGATTCTTGAACTCCTTCACTTGGGGTAAGGACGCATTGCTGACATTGAGCAAGCAATCCATCTGTTTCCTTTCTGAGGACCATCGCCTCAGATTTAGAGGTGCTAATCCTCATCCCTGCTGCTTCATATTCAGCTGCAAGCCGATTCAGTGAATACTGTAGATCTAAGTCCGATGGTGCCAAATGGACCATATCCGCAAAAATCAACAATGCGGTCCTCCAGTTTATGACTTGAAACCATTCCTCACCTGACTGAAATCCTGCCCATGAATATCACAAACAGAATCGAAGACAAGGCACAGCCCTGGCAGAGACCAACACCCACCAGAAATGAGTCCAATTTACTGCCAGAGCGCTCGCTTTGGCCATTCACGACGGTGGTTAACAACTTGATTAGTCGACCCAGGTTTGCCTCATATGTGCCGCATATTTCAGCCAAGAGGAGCAGATTATGGCAATGGAGAGCTATGAAGAGATGATAAATAACTTTAATTCTCTCCCTGACTTTCTCACAACAAAGGATACATGGAAATCAGGTAGATTAAGGCCAAATCAAAGTGAAATTCATTAGATTTGTCTTATTTGTAAAGTCTAAGCAATTTTCAAATTGGTGTTCTATTAGTTGTAGTGCCAGCAGTGCAAAATGGTCTTGGCAGCAAATCCGGACCAAGCACAAAAATATGATCCAAAGAGTTATATATTCATCACTCTTTTAGTGTAATGTGGATGATACACTGCGCAATATATTACGTGTTAATATTATGTGAAGCAACAAGAAAAATTAGAAAAATGAGAGGAGAAAGACTGGAGGGGCCCCGCTGCTCAGAGGAGCTGACCCTTGCGAACAATGAAGGGGATACAAGGGGGTATTCAGTCAGTCCCTGGTGCTGGCACCTCACAGCAGCAGGTTTTTGTCCAGGCTATGTGTAAGTGCTTTGCTGGTAAAATACTAATTGCATATTTATTTTTTCTCAGATAAGAAAAAATTTCAATCTAATTTACAGTTGAAGGAGACACTGCAAAGGCGCTCAAGCTGCCAGCACACACCTGTGGTGGCCCCCACACAGAGTTAACCATCAAAGTTTTCATGTACTCTTATCTTTGTTTGCTGTGTTGAATCCACTTTATTCACTTTATTATTTCTCTTAAACTATTCCACAGGTGGAGATCAATAATGAGGAGAGACTCAGTGTATTCAGAGGTACCCTTGGGGGTAGATATCTTAATTATCTAAATAAGAATTGAATTTAACATTTTAATTCCTCTTAATTAGAAATAATTCAGTTTTTTGCTCATTAATGTCACAGGGAGAGGACATTGTGCAACCCTCCCCCAGCCTGTGGCCTCCACCTCTATGCCCACAAAAAAAACAAGGGGTAAGGTTTTTATCATTTCTAGCAGTCCTATGTCTCCTTTTATTTGTTTATTTTTTAAATAATCCTTACCAATGGCACATAAGTGAATGAACACAGTACACCAATCTAACTAAAAAGTTTATCTCACTCATCTCTGCTGCTTGATGTCCTATTAATACATGTTGGGAGCAGACAATGTGAGGGTCCTTTATAAAAACCACCTAGAGCTGGATAATTAGAAAAAAAGAGCTGGAAATCAAGAAACTAAAACTTGAGATTGAGCAACTGGAGCATGAGAAAAAGGCACTACAGTAAATGGTACTTTAAAATACTTTGTTGAGCATGATCAACATTGTATTCTACCTTTTCCCAGAAAAGGCAAAACTTTAAACTAATAATTAACAAAGCACATTCAAAACACATGATTGGTTTTGCTTTGTTTTTTTTTTTATTGGGGGAAACCGCTGCCGATGTCTGCGTTACTATAAGTGCATGACTTTGTTTGGTCATATTACTTCTATATGGTTCAACAAGCTTGTATATTTAACATATTCCCTCAGCTGAGAATCTGTAGCCTATCGCTCATAGAGAATATTGTCAGAAAACGATATTCTCTCCGGTCTCAAAGAATTCTCTCTTTAAGCCGAAAGTCAGAGCACAAGTTACCCTGGTGATATATCCAGTTTAAAAGAGAGCCACCTTCGTGACACGGGAAAGCCTGGCTTTAGGCTAAACACACCTCGCTCAGGCACTATGCTCGCTTCGTAGTACACCCCTCTAGTCATATGCCTTCTCCAGATCAACAAAGCACATGTGGACCGGGAGATTGTTTTTCCAATTCATCGTTGATGTTAAGTAGGTAAAATTTCACAGATTCCAATGTATATTTAACATGTCTATAGATTAGAGATATTAGCTCCAGATCGTTCCACCATGAGACAATATTTTAAAATTGCTACATTAATGTTAACAGAATTTCTTCTGACGTTGTAAAATACGAAATATGGTGGAATGTGTGCTTTTTTTTTCTTTTTTACTGAAAACAAATCCTCACATTTGAGGAGTTCAACAATGCAACCACATTGACCAGAGTTTACAGATTATAATGGTAATTTCTGACAAAGTATTCATAACATTAAATAAAATTTTGACAAATATAAATATTTCTGTACTTGATTAACCTGGGTGATAACACTGATGTGAAAATCGTTTTCAGTTTTTTTCTGAGGGAAAAAAAAAAAAAAAAAAAGACAGTGGGTCAGATGGTCACATTGTATAATCTCCCAAGCAGAGTATAATCCCAGTAATAATGACTGCCACAACAAGTTAATTTTTCTGTGTGAACTCACATGACATCCAGCACAGAGTCATTTCGTAAGACTTTGTGACAAACATCCACACACAGGTACAGGCCTCCATCTGTGCATTTGATACAGGTTGAATAGCCCGGCCACAGTTGAAGCCTAGAAATAGACAAATAGGATTATAAATCAATGTCTTGAAATTAGCTAGTGTCAGACATATGAGACTAAAAAACTATTAGTACGAACCGATATTTTCCAAGAATTTCTGCGCTCTCTGGATCATAATGATTTCGCCCCACCAACTTCAGCCCAATGATTTTCATTGCCCTTGAAAAACAAATAGAACACTGGGTCATGTCCTTTGATCTAATCATCTAATTAGCAAACCTAATGAGAAAAATAATTGAGGCTGCTTAGATTATGTCATTAAAGATCTTTGATAAATTGAGATGTTTTCTAAAGCAGAAACAGATCAAGAGGGAAATACAGTTGCTTGTGTCATGTGCCCAAAGTTGGCTAAACTTCTGCTGATGTTTAACATGCGCAAACATTAAGAAAACTACACTAAACACAACATTAACTTGCATTCTAACTCATTAGACCTTATCTGATTTGAAGACTTCCAAGGCAAGACACAGATTAAGATTATGTATTAAATTCAACAATTGCAGTTTCCATTTGCTTTCTGATTCTTTCAAACCTTCTTTTAAGAATCAACCATGTGCTACTGTAAGAAAGTGACCATGGAAATAAAGTATAAGAAGCTGTTTAAAATGTAACAGAGATGGAAGTCAACACTAGATCTGAAAGACCAAAATCCCGTTCGCTAAAAATGCAGGTCTGCTTGGTAAAAAGTCAAAGCCAAAAGAACTGCAAGAAGATTAGGTCTACAGGAGTGATAGTGCACCATTCACTGATCAGCAAAGAAATCCAAGAGAAACCTTAACTGTGACCCGAACAAAAGAAGGCAATTTCTGAAGGCAGAAATAACATGAGTCATTTGCCCTATTTTTTTCAGTAATTCAGCTGAAGGTTAACACACTTTGACTGAAACCAACATATGTTCAAGAAGAAAAAATGCATTTGATTAAAAGAATCATGTAACTAAGAAAACAGTCTTTATCAAAATTTTGAAAAGTCACCAATAAATTTAAATCATGTCACGTTTATGGGAGGCAATTTTAGGTTGACAGGTTAAATAGAAAACTATTGCCTTACTAAATAAAATAAATCAATCAATCTTAGTCCTAACATTGGAAAGTCCTTTTAAAAAATACCTCCTTAGCACCACATTGTAGAATGGAATGCATAGTTCTGAGTTGGGTGGCAATATCTTCGTCATCTGGATTTTGATGTGTACTTCCTCATTATCGGTCCGTCTCAAACTCTTGAGAACAACCACCTGAAAAAAATAAGGACAAATTCTGTTAGGTGGTAAGTAATCTGCATTATCCAGTTCAGAACAATGATAATTAAATACATTTAACATTGTTGAAACAACTGTCGGAAAGAAACATTTTTAAGAAAGGCATATAAAGTAAAATAAATAAACACCATGATACTCACATCTTTAAGCTTAATGGGCAGGTAGAGTATAGTGCCATCAAAAGTCGTTACATCTCCTGTGGTGGAGCGGTGATCTTTTATCATGCCAAAACGCATCGCCATTGATTCAACATTTGGACTAAAAGATAGGATTACAAACACTCAACTTCCACGAAATACAAACATTAATTTGTAAAGCTATTTATCAGTATTGACTGACACCATGGATTCAACCCTTTGGGAAAAAACCTTATGGCAACAAGCCTGTCTCCTCAGGGACTCATTAGCAGGTTTACTTTAGCACGACTCAAGTTTCCACCACATATGGTTTCAAAATCAACAATCAACTTTATTTTTGCTGCATGAACACAAATTGATACACGATACATACGTAAATGTAACATGGTATTGATAAACAGCTTCATTCCTGCAGCGTATTGGGATGTGGTTTGAGCCGATGGTGATGGGGACTCCTTTTGTTCCAGCCTTGTACACTGGCTCACTGACCAGGTGAAATGCACAAAATACACACAGTCAATTACCTTACATGATCAAGCCAATTTTTTGTTAGAACCAGCTTGGCAATGATGAGGACTATTCAATCGAACACAACGTACTACTCTGAATCTGTAAAATGTTACATTTGAACACACCAAAAAGACTATTAAACTATTATAACTATTATTAGGACTAAAAAAGCAGAGTTGAGTGGTCATACTGTATCCTGGAGACTGAGCAAATCCATGAACTGTGCACAGATTTGTAGTTAAGACGTGGGACATAACACAACATTCAACATCTTTTGTGGTATTATGATGGATATCAGCTAATACACAATCAGTACACTAACCCAATACAACAAGATTTACTGATTAAACCTTATAGTTTAACACTCACTGGAAATAAATTATTTTTACTCTACTCTAAAACCCTAACAGAAGTTACACCAGGCAGCCTCAGGCAACTCTTGTTTTGGAGCAGTGAAGAAGAATCAAAATCTGGTTAATAGTGTAATGTAGTAAAACGTCAGCAATTTTGCAAGATGTTACAAAATTGCTGATCAGTAGAAGGGCAACATAAGCAGAGCATTAGGCTTTAATTTGGAAAGCTGGCACTAATGTTAGCTAAAATTGTGAAAAGGGGTTATTTCCTAGATCCATTTATTTTAAATGACTGATACAGGTCAAAAAATAGGTTTTATAGCATAAATATACTTGTTAAGGGTTTAAAATAAGCCATAAAATAACTAAATCAATCAGATCACATAAATACAAGGTCTGTTGAACACATCCATTAAAGCAAAATCATGTTCATGCTCATGAAAAAAAGAAAGCGGTATCAGACCATCTCTAGGATAAACTCACCGGGCTGTCTCCATCTTTAGCTCTCTCTTTGCTGGTGAAATTGAAGAAACCTCCAACACATCTCTACCTGTGGGGAGGAGACACATTGCTGCTACACATTTTTCATCTCATTAAACGTATTAAACACTAGATTTGCACAAGACAAACACATCCACTTTTCCACGGACTGAGGTAAAGAATTGGAGAAACTGGCCAGAAGTTGCAGTTCCATCTGAAGAAAACAATTTCTCCTTGTATTGTTTCATGAATAATTGGAATAATTTAAAACATTATTTCATTTAATGCCACATTTCTCCACCTGCATCAAAAGGCTGAGAGAACAAGGCTGGTTGAGGAACAGAAGCAGGAGAAAGTGGCTTGACAAGATCTGGAGAAAAAGAGGGAAGTAAAGAATGTCCTCTTCCCACTCCAAATTGTGGAACTGCTGCTCTTCCAAGCCCCATCATTCTCTGCTGGGACAAACCTCGGCCAAGGAAACTGTGAGAGAACAAATGCCTAGGTCAGCTTTCAGAAAACAGTTTTCCAATAAGGATTATATCCAAGGATTTAAGGTATTTTTACAGGTTACATATCTTTGATCAGGACCTATTGATTGCAGTGCAAAGATTGCTGATGAGTGTGAAACCAAAAAAAGAAATGTTGGAAGAATCTTTTGTTTGAACCTCAAGTAACCATTATGGGACTCAGGAAAAGCTGTTGCCACACTGTCACAGAAACAAAAGTACACTACATATGAAGGGCAACATAATATGGACATTGTGAAGTGTGTGCGTGTGCTGTTACGTTTCATTTATTTACTCTATCTTTAAAAATTCCAAAATAAAGAATAAGCATAGGAAGAAACCTTAATAGTGAACAGAATATCCTGTCACTCCCCTGCCTCCTACCTGACACTCTCTGGGCTACTGATGACACCAACAGGAACACCTGGCAGGTTTATAGCTCCAGCTTCTCTTCTCCCTGCAATCAAATTTAATACATAAATATGCAACACGACAGTAGCTATTAGCTATTCAACGATTTTACCACACACACAAACAGAGAAAAAGACAGACACGTATACAACAATAGCATAGATTATGAACGACTTACTTCACAAAAGAACATTCAGTTTCATAAATTCTCTCCGTTAACATTGCTTAATGATCACAGGGGAAAACATTTTGCAAGTGACATCACTTTGTCCCTCTTCCTCTAAAGAAATTACTGCAATAGTAAAATAATATGAATATACAGATGAAGTTCTCCGTTAACACTCAATCTGACAATTGTAGGTATGATAAATTTAAATGATTTTACTCCCGGAAATTCCGAGTTTGAAATACCAACCCATTGGCCGTGTTCCTCCTCCTGATGAAGTCATTGACGGCTCAATGCCCATTCCTCTAAACATGGAGACCAGTGTTGAACCTAGACCTTGGGTAGGCAGAGCAGCCTGTGAACAGACAAAAACTTTAGCTAACTTCGAGTGGTGCTATAATACATCGAAATCTTTTAGTATTGAAAAATGTTTGCCATTTATGGCTCCAACCTCTTTTGTTGAATCAGCCAGACTCTTTTCTGTTAGGCCTTGCATTGTTCTTTCACACGTAGTCGCCTGCGTGTGCTGTGTCTCCAGGCTAGGCAGGATAATACCCCTTGCCACACCTACTTTTGGTTCAGCTGCATGTAAGAGCAGTCTTCTGGCTCGTCCAACAACTCCATCATCAGACTGAACTAGCAGTCCTCTAGCTCGTCCAAACTCAGGAACAGTGGTGGATGAAATCACTCTTTGTCCATGGGGGGTATCACCAGGAGTGAGGAAACCTCTGGCTCGTCCTACACCAGGCCCTTTTGCAGAGAGCAGCAGCAGCCCTCTGCTAAGTCCTGCAGCCCGCTCATCTGGCTGTAGTCCTCTTCCGCGTCCCAGCCACGGGACACTCGTCTTTTCATTGGGGTCTGGATGTTTGTTTGGATCCATTCAATCCCCTGCTGCCAATTACTGTGGAATGACTGCAAAGAACACCTCATGTTATAAAACTTTGCTTGTCCATGTCCCCGTTTCAAATAGGATGGGGTATAAATTAAACACATTTGTGGTACCTTCAATACGAGGATGATCTTTGAGTGTCTTGGTCAAGCCCATCATTTCAGCTATCATTAACTTTTAGCTGGTATTAAGCATGTTGGTAGTAAGGCAGTATTGCAGTAAATATGTGTTTAGGTTAGGATTTTTAACCATCTAAGTAATTTTTCCTGCATATGACACATAAACCTAGGGATGGGGCTAATTTTAGTAGTATACTTATTATTATATGAATTACGCAATTCAGTGAATTTGCAGCAATGCCTCAACATTGGGTTTCAATTTAGAAAATGTACACACCAAGATCTGTTGCACGCACTTTATCAGTAAAACACAAAAACCCTAAATGTGGTTACAAGAAAGTGAAAAGTAGTGAAGGAAATAGAAACCATTTTCATTCAGGTAAATTACACAAAATATCAATTCAGTAACATGAACAGAAATTAGCTTTTGGAATTTATTCATTTTAAATGTATGGGCCTTTTACATGCCGCTAGTGACAGAGGGAAAATAAACAGTGTTAACACTGACTTTTATTATTAGATTGTTACTGCAATTATTATGTTCATCGATGTGAAAACTTACTTACTAACGCTAATTAGCTAACTGCGCATGGTGGCGCCTAACCCCAACCAACCTGTTTTCAATCCCATCAAAGCGTCCCTAAAATGTATCAAAAACCGTACTCAGGACATCTTGTGATTTATTAACAGCTTTCTTACTCACCACATAACAAAAAAATCCTGTCGTAATTACTATTGTAAAAACAGTTTCCCGTTAGGTTCTTAGCGCCATAATGCCATTAGCAAACATTAACACCAGCTAGCTAATTGAAACACGTGTTAAAGAAGAAGACTCAACTGACACTGACGGGCCGGACATTAAATCCGGCCGAAATAATAACTCAACAGCGCTCCAATAACTCAACAAGTTTTCATTAGACGAAAATTGCCAGTAATAACTACAGCATAAACTCTCACCTGTTATCTACTGTAGTCCTTCGCCTGAGGAATACACTTTTCGCACTTTACATATGCCCCGGGGGGCAGGCAGACGTATCGGCCCTCCTACGTTCCTATTGGATAATCTGTCAGGATTGGGCAGAAGGGCATTGGTCCACTGCACCTGTCAATCAATATCTGTCACTTTACATGACTCTGGGGGAGACATGTGTCGTCCCCTGCTGGTAACCACCGGATCCTTCAGGCGTAGAACATATGGGCAACTGTCTCACATCTCAACTGTAAACCCATAGGGAGCAGATATATTATATTCTTCAGATTTAATTTCTGTCCTTCAAAGTGTGTGCCCCGTGGTGGTCAGTTACAGTCACTGGGATGTAGCTTGTCTTTATAAAACGATTGACGGCGGCGAATAATATGTTTGACAAGTTCAACCAAATGGGGGCATAATCTGTAAACTAAATTGTTAAATAATCACCACATATTCAGCAGCATATAGAGCACATAAAAGCCCTCTAGATTATTCAGCTTTCTTGTAGAAAATGGATCCTTCTTTTTGGAAGACAACATATGACAAATAAATAAATGAAAATAAAACAATACAAAAACAAAACATGACTGTTATTACATCAAAGCTGGCAGAGAATTCTTAGTCTTTTGGCAAATTAACCAAGTTCTCAATTTGCGTATGTGTATTATATAATATGTATTATGGCTGTTTATGGCATTCATAAGGAGTTACTAACAATGGCAAAACTAATGAATCTAGGCTTTCACGAGCCAAGATTCACAGCTATGAAATTTGATCCAAAAATATGATAATGATAAAAATATGTTTGAACACAGACTCAAGGCCATTTTGCTGAAATGAGGTTGTCTCTTTGTTATATTAAAAGGAGGAAAGGAGCAGCTATGCCACAGTACGGCGGCATAGTGGTTATTGCTGTTGTACCACAAAAAGAAGGTTGCAGGTTCGGTTCCTGTGTTCTCTGTGTGGAGTTTCCATGTTCTTCCAGTCCTCTGTTCCCTTTCATTGGATTCCTCCAGGTACTCTCCGTTCCTCCCAAAGTCCAAACACATGCATGATTAGGTTAATTGGTGTCTCTAAATTGTCACCCAATGTGATCTGGGATTGGCTCCAGCACCCCTCACGACTGAGAAATGGATAAGCGTTAAAATATGAATGAATGAATATCAGGAGAGGAGTTATGACATTCTTAAAATTCCTAAAGCCTGCAGAACTGGGAGGTGAGGGCTAACGGTTAGGCATGGACAACTTGAAATCACCAAAATCTTCCCCGTGATTTTGTGGTCATGACCTTGTGCTCGTATCTGGTCTCGTACCAGTCACCAGATGGCAGATATGGAGTCCTAGCGGTTAAACTAACGGTTAGATAGTTTTATTCTTCATTGATATACATCTCGTACATTTTTAACAAACTACACTTCATCCTTGGCTGACTGATCAATTATTATTTCATGAGGGATGTTATGCAAATATAGGAATTGCACTGACCTTCCATGATAAATACCATTAACATCCAATCTGATCTGTTTAACAGCAGCAATCACGAAACTAGGTATTACAGCAAATGCAACTTGTGTCCACATTGGAACAGTTATTGTATGTTGACTCAATAGTAAATGTGCACATGTGACTGAATAAGTAGTGTAGAAAGATCTTTATAAAAAAGTGTGGAGCTAAGAAACTGTCATCCAGAAGGTTTTGTTATTCAAATTAGACCAGGCATTTTTCTCATTTCACTATGAGCATTAGCACTATTGGCAATCAGCTGTAGTTTTACCTATTAAGATCAAATGTCTCAAGCAAGAACTCTTTGTAAACTTGTATTTTGATGCCCTTATCCTAAATATTCCTAATCCAAAAATATGTATAATTATCCAAATATATCAGTGGTGCACTTTTTTAAATAAAGATGCAGTGAAATAAAGATTTTTTTGGCAAGGAGGGGCCATTGAGAAATCATTATGATCTCTTGAGAAAATCTAAATTTAATTACCAATATGGACACATCCAGATCCAGGTTTTGAGCAAAAGCACATCATCCATGAAAATAATTTGAGACTGAGTGAGATGAAGGGATTTAACACCACTTAAGCCACTGCATGGTTTCTGTTGTAAGATAAACATGAATCAAGTTTAGATTGACACTTGCAAGAAAACATCTAAAGGGGTTTATATTGTTTTTCTTTTAAAAGTGATCTTCCCACTTGATCACATACATCCTCTCTTTGTTGTTCTCTGGTCGTTTGTTGCTTCGGAAATAAATGTGTGTTTCTATTCTGCTCCCAGCTTCCATTTAGTTATCATGATGAAATTACCTGTTTGTTGCCCAGGTCAGCTTTGTGTCTTTAATAAGGTCATTTTCACAAATCTTCAATTTGCTGCCAAGAAAACAAGATAAACAATGTTTATATCCACCTACCTTCAGCCATAATCTACATCTTAAGAACAAACATCTGACTCCAACTGACTGACTGATAACATTTTGCCAGCCTGTGTCAAAGGCACAGATGGGCTGTAAAATGACATATTCAGGAGCAAAAGTTGTTATGTCCCATGCAGTATGTCTGGATACGACCTGAAGGTTGCTTTTGAGAAGTGTGATCACTTCTAAACTTCAGAAAATGAGTGACATGTTAGCGTAATTGCAAATGTAAATGGAAAATTTGATAACAGCCTGCATCATTCCTGTGAAACTACATTTTTACTTGATGTTTTGGTTTCATTAAGGTTCTTTCTATCCAGTTAGAGCAGATATCGGGCTTGTGAGCAAAAATCCGATAAACTCACACAGGGCCTGTGTATTGGTAAGATGACATCCAAACTGGCCACTGGGGATTTAGGGGGGGTATTTTAAGATCACTTCCTGGGATCATGCTGAAATTATAATTCACTTCCAATATACAGCATCCTTGGTGTTGTTAAAGGTGTTAAATGATTGCAGCCAGGCTTGACTATCGGTAAATTAAATGAATAATTCACAGGGCTTAGGAACATCATCATTTATTCATCCATACATGCATTTGAATGCATGGACAGATTACAGTCCATATCCATATTTGTTTAACCCCTCTGCTTAAAACCCTCAGAAGAGCTGAACAAGACACTGCTGATGGGATGCTAAGCATACCCTTGAACTTAATCTGTCTTCTCTCAAATATACACACTGCCAGTCAAAGGTTTGGACACACTTTCACATTCAAATGAAGAGGAAAGTGTTATATCCTCAGTGCGAATGGGCGCGAATTTCCCTGACAGCAGGCGGTCTAGGAGAAATTGCCAGCGGTCACTGGAATTGATCTGTTGTGGCAATCATGACTGACTTGTGTGCCAGACTGATGAGCAGGTAGTAATGAGCAAAAGGGCATGGCTGGTGGCTAGTGTGTGAGAGCACTGGGATTTGACAGATTACAGTAGTTTTCAGAAACCTTTTTTCTATGAAGTACCCCCTGTAAATAATTTTTTTCATGTGCATATTCCCTAATGGTTAGGGGGTACTCAGCTGAAAAACCCTAAACAACTTTAATGGCTTTTTGATTGATTGCTATTTTTAACATATATTCCAGAAACACATACCCACTGGAGCGCCCTCAGTTACTCCCAGGGGTACATGTACCCACATTTGAGAACCATTGGATGAGAGGAAGGGGGACTGTGGGCAGCAGACCCTTCAGAGCCAGAGGGCACAGACACCACAGTTGTTGTTGCCAGAACAATGATGCGCACAGCCAGAGAGCGGGGAAGCTTTCCCATAAGTCCATGCTGTGTATCATGCTGATTTATCTTCAATGCTTAAATATGAGGGGCCAAGAAAACCTTAATCACATAACAACAGAAAAAATGTTGTCAGCTAAGAGAGGAGATGACCTTTCTGTTAAGTGGTACAGACAGATAGTCTATTTATAACCGGGTGATGTTTCTTTTTCCAGAAAAGGCTTTTCTGCTGTGTTTCATGTGCTCAGTAGGCTGTCTGTGCGTCTTCAGTGACGGTCACATGGGTAGATGCTGTCTGCGCAGCGCTCTCTTCCAAATGCTGGAGTTCATTTATCTCAGGGCAGCGCAGCGAGAAACAGGAGCATCTGAAGCAGCTGCTTCCACATTCAGCCTTACTTCTTTTCCGTTCCTAGTTTTTTTTTTTTTTTGAGGGGGGGAGAGTTTGAGATGGACAACACTGTAGCAATTCCTTGAACTCTGCTCTAATGTGCTGCAACCACAACCTTCTCCATTTGAAGCAGCTGGTCAGGAGCCGGGAGCAAGGTACATGTTTCCAAATATGCGCGTAATTGGAGTGCGCTGGCGAGGCGTCCCTTCCACTCTCACCGGCATAGCGCTGTCGTGATGTTCAATACTTCGGGAATTGAGCTCACTTTTAACAAGAAAGAGGATATTTCCGAAGTTATCAATGGCACTCTGCAGCTCCTCTACAACGTCTTCGTTACCATCGGTCCCACAACCATGTGGAACGAGTCTTGCGGGGAGCAGCTGCAGGATTTCGGTCGCCCGGAGAAGATCATCATCGGGGTTATGCTGGCGATCATCACGGCGGTCACGGTAATGGGGAACACGCTGGTGGTGATCGCGGTGTGCGTGGTGAAGAAACTGAGGCAACCTTCCAACTACCTGCTGGTGTCCCTGGCCGTGGCTGACCTGTCCGTGGCCATAGTTGTGATGCCGTTTGTTATCGTGACAGACCTCACCGGGGGCAAGTGGCTCTTTGGGGAGGTGTTCTGCAACATATTCATCGGCATGGATGTTATGTGCTGCACTGCCTCCATCATGACTCTGTGTGTGATCAGCGTGGACAGGTGAGTTCCCAAAGTTTGCGGCCGCACCAAAATGACGCGTGAAGTGCGTTCAAAGACCGCAAATGGGAAAACAGTGAAACAGCACAAGTCCTACGTAAAGACGTGAAGTGTAATCCGACCGACTGAAGTAGGGCGGATATCAAATGTCTTATTCCGGGTCACCAGTTCCTCTGATTCTCTTAAAGTCAGAGTAGTTGATCCAGGGTTGGGGGGTTAGAGCTGCATATGCAGGCTGTGATTATTTTAAAGCACAATTTATTAATTTGCTTTGACGCATTTGGGATCAGCGGCCATCGCCCTTATAGCTGCTGCTACTTTGATACGTGGACATACATTTTTGAGCACTGAGGCCTGTTCACTTGCTCTCTATTATTACAACCCCATAATAATGAAATCAAAGGCCAAACTGCTGGAAAGCACTTTGCAGACAGTGCTGCAGCTCATTTCTGAAACCCAAATAATGTTTTCTGTCTCAACAAATGTGAACTCTATCACTGTGGAGTCTGGCATAACCACTGTTCCAAGATTATTGATGAAAGTGAGTTCCCATTGGTCTCACACTGAGATGCTTTAAATTCTACATAGAAACTGAGTGAAGCAAAGCTTGAGCATTCTTCCCCATCAATCACAATTCCTCAAGATCCACTCTGCATCTTGCAGCTCCAGGGAATCTCTGTTTATAAAGCCAGAACTGAAATTGATATCTTGTGACAAATGAGACATTTCCATTTCTCCCACAATAATCCATTATGAAATTAAAATCAAGTAGCTGATGTTTCTTCCTTGACTGAGCAATATTAATGAAGGAAAGCCTTTTTTGTCAGTCAGAAGTTACACCCAGTTTTATACATGTGTTATTGTGGCTGGGCAAGAGGGAATTAAATTATGTTTAATGGTATTATGGGAATGAAAGATATGCTGTGATGCACTATGATTGCTTCAGTCACTTGTGGAAGTACTGACAGAGGGGTGACTGTTTAGGACCAGTTGGATGTGAGGAAACCAAACTATAAGAAGATGAAGCCTTCACAGATTAGAGGTTAGTGGTCCCAATGATAACTGGAGGTGGCAGAACAGTAGTTCTGATCAGTGGTTACACAATCTGCCCAGTGAGATCACGAGTTGGCCTCCAGCATGAAACCAGTACACATCATTCTGTTATCTGCCCCTCTTGAAGTACAATATTCCAATGCCATCCAGCAAATATACAAGACCTGAGTAGAAATAAACGGTTTCAACCTTCATTTATCATCCAGTGGAAGATTAGCGGATGTGTGGTAAAGCGGCTCAGTCAGGTGTCACAGCCATTGTCTGAGGTTAGAGATGTGAGTTGCTCATAGTAAATCCTGAGAAAGGACAAACCTATTTTGAACAAGCATGTCTGGAAAGATATGTGGAGGATGATTGAAAGTGTTACTGTGAAATCAAAAGGTGCACACCCTTCAACCCACACCATTCTAGCAGAGCACCTCCAAGTTCCTCTTCCTTTTGCCTGGCACAGGATTATACAGAGAATTTAAAATAACGTGATGTCAGTGTTGGATTATTCTCATTCCCTACACAAGCTGTACAAACAGCTCTGTCAACTGTTTCTACTAATCTCCATGAAAACAGGCAAATTTTAATGAAAATATGCAGAATGTGTTTGGCGTATGATTCACAATGGGAATGAAAGCGATAATTCTTTGGGATGGGAATTGACAATTAGATACACTATTAGGTGTATTTAATAGCTGTAAGGGCTCTCCTGCTGTCATCCAGGATTCTCCATGATATGCTTTGCAAGATGAAGCTGGGGAAGAGGACGTGCTGAAAACGAGGCTCGGGACTGAGCAGGTGTGTTACTACTACTACTGACAGGGATGTGGAATGTCTCTTCTGTATGTCCTTTATTCTCACTGGGGAGAATCCATATGGACAATATGATAATATAGGAGTGATCCCTAGTGTGCGAGGTCAAAGGATTTAGGACCCTTGTTGGGACTTGACAGACTTTACAGTGATGAGCTCTTTGAAACTGCTGTTATCTTGGTGGATTAGAATATCTCTGTTGCTGATGTTGACCATCCACCTTAAAACATGTTCAATTGACAACAACAATGTGCAAAGCTGTAAAAAGGCATATCTATGGTCATAAGAAACAATGTGGTGAGGTACTATTCTTTCAGCAGTTAAGGAGCTTGAAACACAAATGAATTCTCCCATATTTCCATGTGCAGTGATCAAGATAAAGTGGGTCTATGTTTTTTCAACTTAACGTCTTAATGTTATATTACCCACTTAGAGGTGGTGGATATGACATTAAATTCTCTGTCAGGATAAATGTAATTTTACAGCAGAGCATCACTGCTTATCATGACACATAATGAAAAAAAAAAAAAGAATTCAAAAAGTGGTATAACAGATTAAACACTTGGAAAATTAAAGTACTTTGTCACATTAATGCAAAGTCACATTAAAAACTCTACATTGCCATGAAACATTACTGCTCAGTGATATGCAGAGATTTTAACAATGGCCTTAAATATCTTTGCACTCACCACCAGTGTATATGTGTAATGCACCTAACAGGTAAAAGAAAAGACTTCTTAACCTTTCGACTGTAATTTTGCTCAAACAGAAAAGCTTACATCTTGCTTCCAAGTCTGAATGTCCACCCAGCTGCCTACATCTTCCACTCTGCAATATGCTTTTCAAGTCATCTACAATTGCAATGGCTCTGCCTGGTTCAATAACTGTTCTCACACAATAAAAATGAGCTATTGGGATCATGCCTAGGTCATGTCAACCTCAGGCTGTAAGAGCATAGCTTCTGGATGAGAACTCATTTATTTACCCTGGCCTCTTTAACTGCAGCTCCAAACCAGCTCCGAACCTGCAAACTGAAGATAACACACAACAGCATTGATCCAGTCACAGCAGAAAAGGGAATAGAAGAGAAGTTATATATCTAAGGCTGCCAATCTGAACTAATGCCAGTCTGCTATCCCAGAATACAATTTAAGTAAAATGCGCAGCTGCTGTCCTGGCCACTTCCCTATCAAGTTCATATCTCCTTTGGCTATAGTCAGTTTTTACCTTCATTGAGAGTACTATGTTGTATGTTCAATAATTCAAAAGTCAAATATGAATGATTTATGCACAACAGGGTGGTCTTTTTCCTGTAGCTTCTTAGACATCAGAAAAGATGTTGCTTGAGGAATGGAGGAGCTCAATATAGCAAGAGCCAGACGCTGGTTAAATTTGCAAATCAAATATAGCCTGGTTTAACTATCTGGAAACTTGTGAAAGATTGATGGAATATAGGTCAAGCAAAAATATCATAACTTCTACAAAGTAAACTTTTCCACCAGCCAAACGAAAGAAAACACACTGTAGGTGTGATCAAGCCCATAAGCTTCTGTAGGGGATTTGAGGGAGGAAATCACGCTAGACCAGGCCCATCAATGGCAGCGAGATTAACTGCAGCCTTCACATCCTTTCTGCCAACTGGCGTGTCACTGATGAGCCAAGTTCACACTCAGCTCCCACATCGACCTAACCTCCACATCTGATAATATTTTTGTGAAGTCAGCGCATAAGTTCTTCCCAGGGGAGACAGCTCGGGTACATCCAACCACAGCAGACACAGATGACTTGACCTAACTGAGGCATCCTCAGGTAATGTGATGTGACGCCTAAGCTTCACTGTCTCAGGCACTACTTACTTCCCACTTGTCACCCACCTTGCAGAAATGTGGAGGATTGAACATATCAAGGCCAGCACGACCAGATCAAAAGCAGTTCGTGCTTGTGAAGGAATGCTAAATCTGGATAGAAAGTGTGTTTCAGTACTAAATGGGATGTTACATTGAATTCTTAAATCCTATGATCACAACTAGTTCACAGAGTCCTACATTTTAGAGGTTTTAGAAACCGCAAGGGGTATTTTTTTTTTATGTTGGAAGCCACTACAGCCATTTCATACTTTGAAGACAAACTCCTGTCGTCTTTGCAGACGAAACAACATTTAAATTTAAAATCATTGCCCATATTCTGTAAAAACGCTATTCCTGTGGAACAAAACTGCTGTCAATGAAAATATTTTAGAGCACCATTAAATAAACACGGCATTTGGCAAGTTAATTATTGATAAGAGCTGCTTGTACTATCTGCTTCCACCTTATATGACTCTTTGACCTTTAGCACAGAAGTACACAAAGTGAGAGACGTATTGTCCACTGGTCACGTGATCAGAGAAGCTGGTGTGCTGTGTGGGAATCAACCTTTAGGGGGCTGAACAATCTGTCAAGTGAAAAATGGGAGAGCAAACTGGTGGCAGGAGCTTGTTGACTGAATTGGTACCGAGAGTCACACTCATTTCAAAGTTTTTAGATCCCTGACTTGGGATTTGGAGATATTTATTTTGCATGATGTAAGAAAATTTAATCTCTGGCCTTCTCTTTTGGTTTCTTAAAAAAAAAAAAAAAAAAAAAAAAAATCACATATCTGACTTTTTTTTTTTTTTACCTAGCGTGAAATGAAAATATTATAAAAGCCATTACCAGCAACATATGCACAGTGTTTGTACATCAGGGTTTGATACCAGGAATGTCTCAGTTTTTTTTTTTTTGATACTTTGGTGGTGTAGGTGTCTGTAACACAGTGCACATGGTGTTTTTATCATCCTCCCCCTTTTCCCATTTGTTTTTACTTCACCCTTGTCCTCGCTCTTCTCACTTTGTTCTCTGTGAAGAGGTCCTGCTAATTTGCAAGAAAGCATAGAAATATAACATTTAGCTGAAAGTGATGTGATAAATGAAACATGAAAAGAGGAAATCTTGTATAGCATAGCCACACCAGCGGCTGAGGGTGCACTTATTAATGTAATGGTTTGAGTGTTATGCTAATATCAGCATGATAACACGCTGATAATAGCAATGTGACATGTTGATCTCTGGTGTACATAATACTAGTTTAGTCACACTAACTTGTTACAATATTTCAATCTGTACCAAAGGGGTGGACATTAACCCCACATTAACATTAACCCCACATGTGGTTAATGATTTTACTCAGTATGATAAATGTTCAACAGAATCTTGTTTTTTTTGACCAGCTGCCACTCTCAGATCTGTAAAAAGCTGTGGATGACCACTCCAATGGGGAGGATGTCGGCCCTTGCCTTTAAAAGGAACTTGGATATAATTTTGTTTGAAAAAAGATATTTATGTTAGTCCAAACAGGACAGAGTGTTCTGCGTCAAAGCCAGACCCCATGCTCTGCAATTTGATTTACATTTGTCATTTATTGGTTTTCTTTGTTGTGAGCCACTTAAATAGAATTTCTGTATTGCTAACTAAAGAGTGAGCTTTGGATTGAGTTCTGCATCATGTTTGAACAATAGACGTGGTATTGATAAATCACAGGCTGGGATGAAAATGCTCAGTCACAAATTTGTTATCACAATGAAGGAGGTTGTTCTGGCTTGTTCTGCTGATTTTCTGAATAATTTGCACATTCCTGTGGTTGGGCAAAAACCATCTGAACCTGATTTGATTTGTATGTTTTACATCCTTAAACTGAAATTATACACAATTATTGCTTTTTTGAGAGAGTTTTATAACCACAACATTGATGAAAAATGAAAATCCATGAAACCCTGGGGTATCTTTTGGTATGTTATTGCTTTTCTTTACAATTTTGCATGAAGAGTGATGGATGAATACCCACTCCACAGTTTTATTTTGCTATTTCCAGCTTGTCACCCTATTTACCTGGCAAAGTGTTCGTGACTTTATTGTGGCATAAATCATGCTGTGTTTGGCATAACAAAGGCGGGGTCTATTACTCATCAAGCTTGAACAAAGGGCCAGTAAGCATTTACCAAGTGGCGAGATAATGGGTTTCCTGTTGATGCCGTCGAGAGACTGCAAACAAACACAGACACACATCACGCTGTGGACTGCAGATAAAATGTTTTGAACACAGCATAGTGATGCTATTGCAGAATGCAACTGAAGTTATGGCGTGCGGCTCATCTGTGCACATGCACTGAATATCAATAAGCTTCATTGAGCCAGGCAGTATGAATGATCCTACAATAATTAATTTCTGAGAAGTCAACTTTTTACACCAGGGATAATTTGTGTGCATTAACATGCACATGCTGTTGATGTCTGTGTTTGAACTTATACAATAATTCTACATTTTAAAAAGTAATCATAGCATTAGTTCATTGCCATCCGTTTATCTCACCACTCTTATACATATATTGTCTGCTTTGCTTCAGTCTGTTGTAGTTGCCATTTCATTTCCAAATTCTTCCTTAGATAATTCTAAATCATATAAGCGAACAGCATGATAGAAATTTTCAATATGAATTTGTAGCTGAATTCTGATTGTTAGAAGTAGTTAGTGATTTGGCTCCTGGCACTGAACTGAATTCATATTGCACTATTAAGTAATACCACAATTACCTACGTCTGTGTGTGTGACGTACAGAGGAGAAAACCACAGTCATCATATAGAATCCAATGCATTAGACACAAATGAGTGTGAAAGTTCATTCTTCACTGTGGAAGCAACAGCTGACAGAATCTCACTGCAAGATCAATTAGTATCTCTTATCCAACATTTTATGGAGTTGCACCTGCAAAAGATGTAACATGAACATTTGCAACTCCATGACAACCACAATGTGAGATGGTGTTAGAGAGAGCTCCTGTTTGACAACTGCAGGCCGATCCTTGGAACACCTCTAACTGCTTATGTATATGTTGAACAGACAACTAAGATTTTAAGTACCTGGTAGGCATTTAGAGCTGGTTGGCAGCACTGGTTGGGGTTGTGTGGGTGTGTTTGTTTGTCAGGATGTACACAGAGGATTAGACCCAGTGAGATGCCAGAGTTTGTACTATATTTACTGTCTTCCTATGCCACCAGAAAGTTCAAGTTCAAGTGCGCATTTGTGTTCAGCTCCTTCCGTTATTTCCTTCTGGTCTCTTTCCTTTTCCTTTCCACATTTGCCTGTTTGTGTTTGTGCACCACCTGGGCCAATTAGCATGAATGCTAGCTCTCCCTTACTAACAGACTAAGGCACAAGTACACATTTTTGACAATGTGCTGTGAGTTACATTTTTTTTACAAGTCCCACTGCCATTCAATGTACTATAGTGGATGTTCACTAAAGACAGATGACTTTAGTGTCACTTGATCTTCCCAATATTCAGCAATATTTACTCTAGAGTGGATTAAATATACTGTGACTGTTTGGAATTACACACCATTTTTGTGTTGTATTGTTAAGTGTTATGTCTAGTTTGACAGGTTAGTACTGCTCAGTATGTGTGCTGCTTTGGCAGTACAAAAGTGACCTTCACTGGTTGTGATAAATCCTGCCATTGTACAGATGTAACAGTGTATATGTTAATGTTTTTTTCTAGCAGGCAGAGGCTGAATAATTCTGAATAATTTTTCTCCCTCTCACTGCTCTTGGTGAGATAATCAGCAGTAAAAATACTTTATTAATGAATATTCCTGTCATCAGTCATAGTTTCTTCAGGTTGCCACACACTGTTCAAACAGGAACACAGATTACACCTCCACATCTGATGCGCTGATGTGTGTCATCTGCTGCAAAATCAAATTACATCCAATTTCCTTTCTTCTTGCTTCGTCACTTGCTAAACATAAGCATGAGTTTTCCCTTTGTGCACTTTCTCCATTTACTTTATTTCAATGTTTCTTCATACCAAATTACCTCACTGATTGATAAATCAAGGGCATGTGTTTAAACAAAATGAGACGCACAACATCTGGCTGAAGAATATGAAATGATTAACACATTATTTCAGCGACAGAGAACATCTGTACACATGTGCTGCTTTTCATGGCGGTTGATGTTTTTGTCATATGAGCCACTATTTAAACACAGCTGTTGCTCTTTGTAAGTAAACCCGTTGGGACTGCCCTGAGCTCCTGAAGTTTATTTGTGTAGTGTTCTTCAACAATTTCACAGTCCACTACACAAGATGTGTATATGTAGTCAGAACGAATGCACATGCTTTGTTTCGTAGTGGTATTTCGGACTTCACAAAAGCAATTAAACAAACGTAATTTTGAGGCACACTTGTAATATAAATTCCTCGAGTATATGAATTACTGAATGGAATGGAATGATTGGCTGAAAGCAAACACACCTAATTGCCTGATAAATCTGTCAATCAGAAACATTTGATTGAAAGCTTTATCAGCCAGTGGTGACATTGGTTGACCTGTGTCGTCAGGGCAGTCTAAAAATTCAACGTACAGATTGTACGTTGTTTGTTTAATTGCGTCTGTGAAGTCCGAAATACCACTACGAAACAAAGCATGAGCGTTTGTAAAAAAAAAAAAAAACGCCATGCAAGAGTTCATTCATTATGAGACTGTTCTGACTCCATAAAAGTAAGAATATAGAAAAATATTGATGGTCTGGTGTATTATTGAGGCAGACGAATTACATGTTCCCTGTGGAAATCACTGTGTCTGCATTTCTCATAATGTCATGTTGCATAAGCCTTTTGAAGAGAGTCTAAGCTCTGCAATAATACATTGTACTTGGTGATATTTATTTTTAGGACTTCTGGAGTGAAATCCTTAGTTGCCTCACTTGCATTTATATTTTTCATCTTTCTTAGTCTACAATACATTTATAAGAAACAGACTTTGCAATCCAGAATAATGAAGCTGAAAGCATTCTGAAAAGCTGAAGGCGACGTATGCAGCTGGGTTTGTCCGACTTGTCCACACTATGTTAAATGAATGCAGGTATGGTTTTGTTTTTAGTAAGACGTCTGTGAAAGTTTCATGTCCTAAAAAAAGTAAATAGAAGGTGGAAAAGAGCACAGTCCTCAAATGCTGTTGTTATATTACATGGTGGTGTCTACTGACTCAGGAGCAAGTTAGATGCAACTCCTCCTGACTGTCCTTTTCCATTTGCTGAGCCACGAAATGAGGACATATAATGGTCTGCACAGCTACCCCAGCTATACAAACTGCTGGGTACATGCCAAACTGGAGGAAGTGTGTCAACCCAAACAGGAGCTGCCTTAGGTATCCTTGGTAACTAAAATTGTTCAACTTGTTTTTTTTTTTTTTTTTTTTCTGAAAGGCCAGCAGAAAAACAGGAAGAATTGAAGAATGAGATTCCTCCCACATATCTGAGACTCTCCTTGAAATTTATTTAGTTTTAAAGGTGTCTTTTGAGAGACACTAGGACAACCTAAGGGAAGGTGACAAAAAAGACTTTTACTCTTACATCAGCATGAACAGAAATGGGAGATGGATTCATTGGCAAATCTTTATTCACCTTCCACTAATGACTTTAGTCATTGTGAAATTAAGAAGGGAGAGTTGGCATGTTCATTAATGTCTATGAGAGCATTTTGGAATCTTGTTGAATTGGCCGACAGCTTTGTGGCTCTCAGAGGGTCCCTTTCCACCGTATGTGTACTATTGTGGTGGTCAGGTCTTGTAGCACTTCATGTGCCTGGAAAGATTCTCTCCAACAATGTGCCACAGAGGAAATGTGATACATGTACATGTGAAAATTTAATTTTCTTTGAAGAGAGAAAGCTCTATAGAGGCTTTATTGTTGCCTCACAAATATGGTCACTGGTGCTGCCATCATAATGGAAGCCAGTTAAAACGCTGAATAGCAAGCAGAACCACCCCTCCCCCTCCCAAAAAACCAGAAAACAAAAACCCCCTCCAAAAAATCCATTCAAAAAGTGAAAAAGAAATGGTGTGATGAAAGAGATTCATTTACTAATAAGACACTGGTCTTTTTTTAGTTAATCTCATCCCTAGTGAAAACAGTCAGGCTCAGGTCCAGGAAGCAGTGCACACCGCACGCTACGCATACAGCTATGTCACCCAAAAATCCCAAGACAGTAGGCATTGCAAAAAGTTTGCGTTAAAGCTGTGAGAAGCTGACTCACGGGGCGGGTCAGAGGATAGCTCCTCTTTGTTGTTGCGCATATGTAAATTTTGTGCTAACCTTGTTGTTTTGCTTACATAATAATTATTTTTAGGTGAGACCATGAAAATTGAGGTTGGGACCAATTTGTTCAGGCTCCAGAATATTAACTACAAGAAGCACTAAGACCATCTGTGAAATTTATGAAAGAAGACTAAACAACAACTCATAGCAGTCTGGGCATTCAACCAGGACAGACCAACTGGAGAATAAATGTCACCACCAATTGTAGCACCAAATAAGATAAGTTGGCATATGCCCAGATGCTGAATGAAACATTTTTGAATGAATAATTTGCCAGTAACCCTTGATGATGATGAAAATCCATGTCCTGGATGTTAGCGCGCTTGGAAGGATACAGTTTCTAACTCCTAAAAAGCTGCCCTGTCTTCAAGGCATTACGTTTGATTTGAAGAATATAATGTTGATTTTTAATTAGTCATCTGGCAAGTGTAATTGTCACGATAACTTCAAACTGAACAGTTTGGTAAAACGTCAATATAATTACTACGAGACAGTCTAGAAACAATAAGCCTTGTCACTGAACCAAAAATGTTTACAACGCAGCCAGTCTTAAGTCAGAAACAATATTATCACAATATATATGTTTCAATTATTCTCTTCAGTTCTTTCAATAGAGCTCCATCAACCAATCACCACTCCACTGTAAAAAAAAAAAAACAAAAAACACACACACACATATTGGGGTTGTGATATTTTCACAAAGGAGATAAAAAAATCTAGAAATTTGTGCAAATGCTTGCCAAATATCTTTTAAAGAGGGGAAGACTCTGGAAGAGGCTGTCTGATGATGTCTGCGTCACAGAGAAGGGTCAACTCAGCAGAGAGATCAGGTCAGCTGATGCTGACAGAATCTGGTGGGACGGGGTCTGAAAGGTGAGGCAAAAAGAGTGGTATTAAACAATGTGAGTTATGGAAAGTGCTTGTTTTTGTCTTTTACTTAAAATAAAGTGCACCTGCTTTTCAACACCGTATCGTCCTGCAGATAAAGGCAGGTTGTAAGTGGTGAGTTTTAGCCTGAGGTGCTGTCATTTTTGGCCGTGGAAATAGTTTTACAAAAACCCTTAATGTTTAAGTGTGGAAAATGAAGGTTGTTATGGTTAAAAAAAAAGACATATTCATGATGATCCAAAGGATATTCCAAGTTTATCTGCCCCTAACGGAAGCACTAAAATACTCACTGTGCTGGATGAGCAGTTGGAACAGTACACTAACTTCCTGGAGTTTCCACGATATTTTAAGGTGTTAATTATTGAATGTTACATGTAGTGGATGGTGGGTGTTGTAACCTTCAGACTGAGTGAGGCCTTCTGGCTCCAGCTTCTTTTTTAATGTATAGGAATTAATCTGATTTCAATCTTGTCATCTAACTGGTCCAGAAAGCTAATGATTCTGCTGGCCAGAGGTGTGGAGATGGGGAACGCAATTTTCTCCCTACGTTTGTGCAAACAAACAAGTTCAACAAGCATCTCCACAGAAAATGATTGCTGCTGTTTTTCTTTTGAGTCACCTCCAGTCAGCACCTTTAACTGAGTGTGATGCAAAGTCATCATCTGTGCATTTTACAAATTAGCAACTCAGTAAATGCTTTCTTTATTTCTAGGTCTAGTTTTTACTTTCGTTGAAATAAACTACTCATAGAAAAAAGTTACATGGATTTGAGATTGGTCAAGCTGTGAAAACCTATTAATAGAACACTGAAAAATCAATAAACAAGCTCCCAAGCATTTCATATATTCTGCAGATATATGACTTGTTTTGTGCAGGGAATTGATTCGCTTGAAGTAAGACAGAGCAAGCATGAAAACTGAGTGGACTGTGGAACGCTGGATAAAAAACACAGCTCTTCAAGAAAAATGTCCTGATTTCAGGTGATGTCTGCATCTCTGTGCCGATTTCACTCACACAGATATCCTGGGAAAAAAGAAATGAAAAAAAGCTCCTCCAAAAATGGGCAACACTTCCCTTTTTTAGCGGCTAATTTTGGATTTCCGTGAAGTGCAGTGACATAAGAATAATAAAGGCCTGAGTTCTGAGATGAATGAAAGTGTGTGTGTGTGTGGGGGGGGGGGGGGGGGGGGAGTAAATTGGCAGACTTCCCTCCTGCATCTTTATTTTTATTTCTTTTTTAGGCAACCTGTTCTAAATTTACCGCTGCCCCACCTAAACCTGGTGCAGCCTGGTAAATATTTCACTGTGTATCCCCTCTCAGACGTAAAAGGTTTCAGAGGTGCTCCTGGAGATTACTGACGACTGCTGTGCACCACTGCCAGTCGCAGTTTTCCAGCACAGAAAACACTTCACTCTACCCTATACTGGTAGCCGAGCAGAAGTAATAGAATTCTCTATTAGCCCGGCTCACTGTTTGCCTGTGGCAGGGTAATCTCTGTGGGCTGCTGTGACTCTGGATATGTCCCAAATCGTCCAGAGATATGAAAGAAACCCCCCAGTTGGTTTTTTACTGTTTCTGTTAAGCATGTAGTGTTTTATTAGGGTGAATTATAGCCGTCTTAGTTTGACTGTGTGCCTCCTCTGAGGTGTGACCTATGCTGTGGCATTTTAAACTTCTTCATTTTATTGGATTTTTAAATTTCACAAATTTCATTACTTAGTGTTTCACTGTAATTTTATAGCAGAAAATGATAAATCAAAGAAATGAAAGATCTTAAATAATGCATTTCTGTGATGTGTTTACAGCCTGTTTACAAAAAAAAAAAAAAAAAAATCATGTTGCATGTTAATGCACTGCATTATGCTGGAATACATTTTTGCATACTGTAAGGTGCTAATTAGATTGTAGTGCTGTGCCTGTGTATGTTTGTGTATATAACCATAAAATCTAATTGTGTACTTTTGATTTTTGCTGTATCCTGCCTAACAGGGATCAGTTAAGTTTAATCTCTGCAAGATAAAAGCACCAACGATCTCACAGATGTTTGCTTTGGCTCATCCTGATAAATACATGCAGGAAGCTGTGCAATGAAGTGTTAAAATGTGTGCAATATTATCCAACCTGGCAGTCATTTGTCTGATGATGGTGGAAGAATTTTACATCTAATGAGTGCACTGCGAAACAGTTCTGTACAGGGCTGAAGATGAGTCACAGGTTATGGAAAACTGCCCTCTGCTTCACACAGACACCCAAATATCCACAGAAAGAAGCACCGCAACTACCTTCATTACTGAAGAATGTCGTCAGAGTGGAGTGTTGCATTACTGACTATCCATTATGTATTCGTATGAATTCCAAGACCATGGAGTGTGCACCCATCTCTGGCTCTACCGTGTATCTATTTGACAGTGTGTCTACTTGCCTGGATTTGCTCATTCCACCCCGCAAAGCTTAGGTAGGTTTTAAGTGTGAGTTGTAAACTGGGCAGAGCAGCGGCTGGAGGGGTTGGGGTTGAATAAACACAAGTTATTATGTAATATTCACTCAGCAGACCTACTCAAAAGCCAGGAGAGTGCAGCACCGATAAATAGGAACCCAACTCCCACTGTCTAGGTTTCCATTTTTTCTCAGAGCAATGAGATTGTTCTTTACTGAAACAAGCCACGCGTATTTGACTTTCTTTTTCATTCTTGTGCCCCATGGTCCTCTGCAACACCACCCACGCTGCCATGAGTGACAAAATAATGACATCTTACATGAACGATTGCTGTTTTACCCTTTGCTGTGCCGGACAACATTGACGAATTGTCATACGAGTTGCATGCCTCAGGTGTCTGTGGAATTGTAAACACTGGGCAGGAATTTAGAAAAGATCAGGCCCACCTGCAGCGCAGTTATATCCCTATTGTCCTTTCTAATTAATTCTGGTCCAGATCAATACCACTTGCACCGTGTGGAGCAGAGATGCCAGACTATACAACATTAAA
The DNA here is from genome assembly GCF_900963305.1 of Echeneis naucrates. Lineage (NCBI taxonomy): Eukaryota > Metazoa > Chordata > Actinopteri > Carangiformes > Echeneidae > Echeneis > Echeneis naucrates. Next base: position 5,644,963 of record NC_042519.1, on the reverse strand, counting down.
AAGGGTTAGCCTTTGGCAGACTGGATCAGTGCTATTCTCTTTGGTCTGCTGTATGTCACAGATGGATTTCATTTTTGCATTGCGTTCATGCACAGAGGTTACCTGTATAAACAAATGAAGTAAGGTGCCAGACCATACATATCAAATTCAACTCAAATCAAACTTGTTCATATCGTGCCAAATCATAACAGAGTTCCATCATGGCACTTTACACATAGAGCAGGTCAAAACCAAATGGAGTTTATGGAGTTGTTAAAGAGGCCTGACAAATTCCCCCAAGAGCAAGCACTTCAGCCCTCTGCCTTGACTGGTTAGGTTAAGAGGGAGGGAGATGGAGAGAGAGAGAGAGAGAGAGAGAGAGAGAGAGGGAGGGAGAGGGAGGCAGAGAGAGATAGAGGGAGAGAGAGAAGGAGAGAGAGAGAGAGGGAGGGAGAGGGAGGCAGAGAGAGATAGAGGGAGGGAGGGAGATGGCTGAGTTGAATTTAATTTCCACATTGCTAATAGCATCACCGGTGAATGATGATCCCAAACTGTTTTTATCTTGTGATTACCGGGAGTGTGGAAACCAGATACAGATACACTTTCATCAATGATGCATTTGATGCTGGTGAAGCCTGTAGGTATATGGAGAGTGTACACAGATTATACACATTGAGCATTATATGGGAATAGTGGTTATTTAGTTTTTTTTAATTACAAATCTAAACATTTCACACTTAATTTTATTTTTCTGACACTCCCAGCTGTCATATGAAACCACTCGGGTGCCTGCTTGATTGGCAGCTCAGCAGCAGCTCATTGCCCAGCAGACAATGACCAAGCTAATGATGTCTTATTGAAATGAGCAGGCATGATGCTGTATGATCTATTTGATGCTACTGCACTGCTCTTTCATAATAATGAAGAGCGGCAGCAGATTTCTGCGCATCAGCAGAGTGTCATTAAATGTGAAACAGTATCCTTGATTTGTAGATGATCGGCTGATAAAGCTGCTGTAACAGACAAGGTATTAAATCAGAGGAAAATGTGAAGGTGCCTTCAAAATTTTGCCTCAAGGCTTTGGTGCAGGGAGCCTCTTCACTGTATTTATAGTACGTCTCTGGCTTTCTGGCTGAAGATACTGTAACCACACAGTGGCTGTGTGCTAAGGTGTACAGCTCAAGGCAAACCTCATGCTTTCCTGTGTTGAAAAGCTGCCTGGAAGTACTGTATCCTGATAATTCTTTCCCCTCTCCTCACAGATACCTGGGCATCACACGACCTCTCACCTACCCAGCTCGCCAGAACGGTCAGCTGATGGCAAAGATGATCCTCGGAGTATGGCTGGTGTCAGCGTCTATCACCCTGCCGCCCTTCTGTGGCTGGGCCAAAAACGTCCACACAGCCGGTGTGTGCCTCATTAGCCAAGACTTTGGCTACACCATCTATTCCACAGCCGTAGCCTTCTACATCCCTATGCTGGTCATGCTGGTCATGTACTACAAGATCTTCAGGGCTGCTCGCAAAAGTGGGGCCAAGCACCGCTTCACCGACCTTTCGCGGCGCGAACGTCTAGGAACGGTAGCTAATGAGGCGCTTCGCATGCAGGGCCTGAAGCCACCCGGTGTGGCGGAGGAATGTGCTGCCTTGTCCCGCCTGCTGAACCGTGAGCGCAGAAACATCTCAATCTTCAAACGGGAGCAGAAAGCAGCCACAACGCTGGGGGTGATTGTGGGGGTCTTTGCTGTGTGCTGGCTACCATTCTTCATCCTGTCCACTGCCAGGCCCTTTATCTGTGGTGTAGAGTGCAGCTGTGTGCCCATCTGGCTGGAGCGCACACTGCTCTGGTTGGGCTACGCCAACTCCCTAATGAACCCCTTCATCTACGCCTTCTTCAACCGAGACCTGCGCTCCACATACCGCGACCTTCTCCGCTGTCGTTATCGCAACATCAACCGCCGACTCTCTGCTGTGGGCGTGCATGAGGCTCTCAAGGTGTAAAGCAGGATGCTTCATCAGCCGTTCTTGAGGATCAGGTGGTAGGGCAATGGTGGCTCTGTGCTTGTGCACTTGGCGAGTCAGTGATTGGTGCCTCACTGGCCCATCGGCAGGGAAAGGCAGAGACAGCACAATCACTTCAGCGTGTGTGACTCAGTTGTTCTATTTTGGGGCAATGGAAATCATGGAGCGCACTTGATGGTCTATTGAAGTCGACGCTGCTTTTGTGCATATGCCACAATTCTGTCCTGGGTCTGGATTTATGACAAGTGAGAGGCTCCTTTTGGATAAATTGGTGACAATGGGAATGGTATGTAAACACAATCCATCGTTCCAGAGCTTTCAAGGGGAACAGAAAGCACATTTCTGTATAGTATCAAGATTGATGTTTGATAAGTAAAAACATGTTTTGTGCACAGTGTTTTCTGAGCATCTTCATCAAACATGACTTTGAGGACATCCCAGGTTAATCTCAAATAGGAAATGAACACTTTGGGTTCTTTTATACTTTGTGCGAGGATTGAAAATTATTTATATCACCTTATCTCCAGTCATAGCTTCCAATTTGTTATTCTCACTAAATTTAACAAGAGTACCTTAAATATTTCACAAATGTATAAAAAGTGGTTGTGCCAAAAGAACAGAGGTGGGTGGAAAATGGTGTTAAAATACATCATGAAAGGAACATTCTTCATTCATGGAATTTCAGTGTTTGTTACTATAAAAAGAAATTGAAAGTGATTTGTTTAGTGTACACATGAAACATATTTGTGTTACAGTCCCCCGTAAACATTAGTGGTGACAGGATTTGAAGAGTTGCCGACAGTTTGGGAAGGTTTCCGAGTTTCTCCCAAAATACTTTTTAATTGCACACTTAAATTCAATCTGAAGAGAGACCGTGTGCTGGATATCATGTTACTGTGGACTCTTTTCACCCTTTTTATTTTGTCTTGAGTGGTTTCATTCCATGTTTGGCTGCTGACCTTGTTGGAGAAGATGACGAACTAAAGCTACTGAACTCTGCAGTTTTCACTTTGAGAATTTACACATTGCTCAGACTCTTGTACAACACCTTGTCAACCATGATTCACTCTCTTTTCGAACCAGAATGTGGTCACCATCTTCCCGGCTACACTTCTAGATAAACTTTTGGTGACTTGTCAGAACCTGAGTCAGATGGCATCAGTTGAGAAATGTGATTTTTTCTACCTCAGTTTTTTGAGATTACACTACATTTTCCTCCAAGCAAACGTCCTGCTGTCTTACATCATTTTGTAGTTAACTGCTATTTTATATTGTGTAAAATCAGTCTGTCTCCAACTGCTCTGTGTTTGCTCTGTTTGACCGCTTTGCCATTACCTTCAGAAACAAGAAGGGGAAGTGGCAAAGCATTTCACACATTGTAAATAAAGAAACACTTGTTTAAAATAACATTGTGGCCTACATTAGTAACCTCAGATGATGTGTGTTCATGAAAAGATAACTTGTGCAACGATGGAGTTATCGTTCTTCCGCTTGAGAATTGAAAGCTCTTTTTTCCCTCCAAGCTTTGTAACACAGGTCCACCTCGCTTTCTAGCTCACCAAAGCATTGTCATCAAAGCCTGATGTGTAAAGTTTGCTTTGCAAAATTCATCTGCCCCACTGACAAGGCTGATAGGTGTCTTTTGATGAATAAGAACACATCTCAAGCTGTTAGAAACATTAAAAACATTCATGGTATTAATATTACCCCCCCCCAAAAAAAAACCAAAACAAAACAAAACAAAAAAACCCTTTATTTTCTATCTGCCATGAGGAAAATCTTTTATTCAGAGGCAGCGTGACAGCTGTCTGCTTACATGTATGAGTGAAACTGTCTTGTAAAAGGATGAGGTAGAGTCTGACGTGTGATTTCTACCACTGCACAATAGAGAGTGTCCTCACCTATGGATGTACGGTGTGGTATGAAACTACTGCAGCGGGTCATCAGCTCCCCACTTCCACACCTACTCCGGCCATCTCCTCTGATGGGCCACAAAGATGTGGGATGACCCCACCCACCCAGGACACTGTGTTCACCAGCCTTCCCTCTGGCAGACTCAGAGTCATGACTGAACAGACTGAAACACAGCTTCTTCCCAATGGCTGTGAAGAGACTGCTGCAGGAATCATGACCCCCACGCACCCACTACCTCCAGTAAATGGACTACTGACTCTGGCACTCTTGATACAGACTATTACAGTCTGTATCTTTTGTAAATTCTTATTGTAGAGTGCACTTTATTTTTACTCTTATTCTAAATGGCACCTTATTTTTAATACGTATATTACATTTTATGACGTAGCTGCTACAAGAGATGTTGCCGAACAGGATTTCATTGTACTCCTTGCTATGACAATAAAGCTTCTTCTTCTTGTGTCTCATGATAAAAGGGCACTGACTGTTGACACACAATAATGGAGAATAAGTTTCTACTAGCACCAAACACATGGAATGGCTCCGAGCAACAATCCGGTGTTGATTTGTGTGAGCGTCTCTGCAAAGTAAAATAAAAATATTTAAATGTTGGCGTGTAACACATTCAGAAAAACTCTATACAGCTGCACCGTTGGGTCTACTTGAAGCTGCACGTGGACAAAGAGGTGCTTTGGACTAAAGCCGGACTCCAGCCTTTTAACATGTTTCAATGACAATTATAAGCATTACATACAAATGTTTTGGATTATTTGGATCCAGAAAAACAAGCTGAGAACACAATTATCACCTTTCAGCTTGTTGCCTCATACGCATTCGGCACTCAGTCGTGTTTGGCTATCTGTCTGAGGTATTTACAGGCTTCCCTCTCTTTATCTCTGCTGGTCTCCAGCGACTGTCAGCCCATATTGTTCTTGATATTACCCGTCAGTTTGTGAGGTGCTGTTTTGTAGCCTAGAATTTGTAATTTGGCTGTAATTTGCCTTTTTTTTTAATCAAAAAGAGAAATATTTGGAAGAGAAGGTTGACTGGAAGAGGAGTGAAGGGAGAAATCTGACCTGCTCTCTACTCTATCGGGATTGTTAGGAAGCTAACATCGGCTCATTTTAACATTTTGGACACTGACAATTAGCTCCGACACTTAGCACAAAGCACAACTGAGGGAGATGGAAGCATCATTATTTTTGCAGCAATTTAGTCATAAAGTGAAACAAATTTTGACTGCTGGTGGCACCGCATGAAAAATTGGGTTTGCAAAGCTCTGCAGTGATTCAGCTTGTGTTGCAAGCAGAGCTGATGGTTTCCATCATGTGTAATTAATGCCGTAATGTGTGCTGGTGCTTCCTGCAACAGCATCACACATCATAGGTACTGACTTGTTTCAGTATTTCTACTGTCTGTGTCTAAACATCATATTCCTAAAATCATCTACATATTTGGGTTGGAGGTGCTCTTGGCCAACTCCTCCATGCTACCACCGTCTGTCAAATAATTCGATGGAACAGTTCCCAGTCTCAGCATTAGGACTTTTCTAATTACACTTTTTATCCTCATTATGTGTACCTCTTCAAGTTGGCTGAACACTGTTATATAATTCAGTTCAATAATTCATATCAGAGTCCTGGGACAAAATCTATCTAAGTTTGGCTTTGTGGGTTAAATTGGGGCACAGTGACATAAAAATGTTTGAAACTGAAAGTAAAGATCAAGAACATTGCCTCAGCCGGAATAATGACGATTGTTTTAACACAATGAAATAGCAGGTAGGGGCAGTAGACTTTGTATGTCTCCCCCAAAAAGTTCAGTCTCCAAGCAGTCACACTAAGCATTACTTTCAGGAGATGAGCACCATAGTGCCTCAGTTAGCATATTTCAATGTTATATATTTTGGTGTGATGCAGTCTATTCATCAAAGGGAAAAAGGATAGTAGCAGATGTGTTTTTCACATATGTTGCCCACAGGCTCAGTCGCCAGCTCTAACAGGCTGTGGGGGATGACAAGGGAACTCACACTCTTGCGCTGCTATTTTTAATCTGCCCCAGTAATTAAACGGGGAAGCTTTGATAAAATGCGGGGAAAGAGAATTCAAGCTCTATGATTTTACTAAATTGCAGTATGTCTCTTACTCCCCCATATCTAGACACTCTGTTATTATTAACTGCAATTTATTTGATTGTTCCCACATCAATTAAAAAATTATTTTTATCTAAAAAACTGTTTCTGAGAGTTTAGCCAGTTAACTCCATCATGCCCCAAAGAGGGCAAACACTTTTATCAAATCTGGACAGGAACCCCGGGCACAGACAACAACAGCAGGCCTCCTCCAGACGGTCTTTGACTTGCAGCTACACAGTGACTAGGGAAAGCAGCTGAAGTTTTCAACATCACTCATCACTGATCAAGCTGGAACTTACAGTGCCCTGGGAAGAGTGTATTGAGGAAGCCAATGAGGAGATGCAGGCGAAGTACCAGGAAGTTATTGAGAAGTGCAGAGACTGGAGGACATTCTGTGAGCCAGTGGAAGTTGGCTGCAGAGGATTTGCAAGGACACATTCTGTTGTCCTCACTCTGTTGGGCATTGTGGGAGTGGCCAAGAAAAGGGATATTCATTTCACAAGTGAAGAAGCATCAAAATAGTTGGTATTTTAACTACTTACATGTCTATGTGTATGTGGTATTGTATGAGGACCATAAGTGCAGCAGGATACTAACAATGAATGACCGGAGAACTATGAGAGACCAATATGGAGCATTGAAACCACTGAAGTGAGGCAGGTCAACAGAAACACTGTGCATGACTTATTCCCTCTCTCTTGTCTCACAGGCTTTAATCAAACTCTTCCTCTCATATACAGGCTGTGTAGATAGAGCCACTGCCACCTGTCAGAGGGTGGAGCATGTTCCAAATGGACATGGCAATAGTGAACTGCACTCCCTGCAGGCCCATTTGGCCCCTCTTTGGCAAAGGCTTCTAACTGTCTACAAGGAAAGAGCAGTGTTTGAGCTTAAGTGTTATAGAAGATTGCTGGGGAAAGATACTACACACTGATAGGGATCCAGAGACAGAGCCCTCGAAGGGTTAACACCCATATCACTTGAATGGGATCACATATCTTATTTAATAAATGTTTTTTTTTTTTGTTGGCGTTCCATGAGACTTATTTTACAGGCATAATTTCATTTGGTTGAATTTCTCTCTATTTTCACGCATAACATTAAAATGGTCATTTATTTCACATTTGGAAGACACATCTCCATTCCCTATGCTTTACCGCGGTTACTGTCAATTAATTGCAAGCATATAGAGAGATGTAAAACAGATTTGTTTGGCACTGTGAGCACAATGCATCTGGACCATGACTAAGACCTTGTTCCCCACTTTCCAATCAAACCGAAGCTATAAATACTCCAGTTAATGTGCAATTATGTGTTAATCCGATTTATGTAGTGTGTGTATACTTTTCCTCCCACAATCACCAGCAGTGGCCAATCACAGCAAGGGTGCCTGATATCACTTTATTCCACTTCCTGAGGTGATATTGTTCCTTTCCCCTCATTTTATAATCTGGAAGCTGCTTTTGAGTAATTAGGTTCTGTCATTGCGCCGGAAGGTAAGTGTATGCTTTTTAAGGATGCCAGCATCAAAGGAACTGTGCGTGAGGGCACCCGCCCCTAAACACACCAAAGTGAACACAGAACAACGCTGGATTGATTTTTCACTGCCATGCGTGTATCCGTGCTATGTTTTACCCTAGTTGTAGAGTATCTGAGGTTTGACTCATTGCCTTGTATTTTCACATGTTCCCACTGCAGACTGCCAAGAAGAAGAGCACTCCTACACGACAAGTATGGGGTGAGTCTGTCCATTGTGTTGCACTTCATCTGATACAGTTCTGTAAAGTGTGTATGTATATATGAGTGTGTGCACACTGAAAAGCCAAACATGAAGCCAATGGAGGTTCAAATGAACGGGACTCTTCTTGATCCCACTGTGTTAAGGCTATCAAAGTAACTGTACTTGCTAAATTATCAGGATTCTTTGCAATAATCACAACTAATGTAACCAATATACTCACATATATATGAGTATTAAAAACTATTGACACAAAGGTTTTTGCATCCGTCAATCAAAATTTACATTTACATGAATTTAAATATATGCTTCAGTCAGAACATGTGGGATGTGGGCAGAGCCAGAATTTTTAGAGACTTCTAATAAGTGCCTGCCATAAGATTTTCCACATATTTCAATTCCTACTTGATGGAAGGATCAGTTTATGAAAAAACCTAAAGAGGCTGCTTGAAATTGCATTTGCAACACGCTATGTTTCAATATGTATACAGCTGTGAGATCCATTAAAGGGATGTGATCCATTGGAATTTTTTCTTGACCGTTCCAGCAAGCCTGAATCTATTTTCTTTTGTCAAGGTGAAGTAAACCTTGCGTGCGGTAAACATAAGTTGTCCATCATTTTCTTTGCACGCTTCACACACAGATAGCAGGGTTACCAGGTCAGCTACTTGCTATCTGCTGCAGCGCCTTGATTACCTCTTTTCTGTCTTTTGAGAACAGTGAAAGAAAACAGCAGTTGGGTGACATTGAAGATAATAGCCTGTCTTTTGCACACATGACAGCAAATGTCTTGACCCCGACAGAGCATCATTTAGCGTGACTGTCGGTAATTGTCTGCAACACCCACATTTAAAATACTATTTATCAGCTGAGAAACAGTAAGTAACTGGCTTTTTCTGCAAGGCATAAATCAGTTAAAGGGTCTGTGAACAGAGTTATAATGGTATCCCAGGATTTTTCAAACTCATTTGAAATTCTAAATAGAAGATAAGTAGATTTGACATTCATTTATCTTGATGATTGGTGTAGCAAACTCAAGAGAATAATGCAGTCAGGTTAAAGCTGCTGTAGACAACTTAACAATAGAGGACAATTGGACTTATTTGGCTTCAATACTCAACAATACTAGATGAAGTTAGGGAGAACGTCTGTACTTTTCTGTTTCCAGCTAAGACTTTAATTTTCTAGTTCATTAGTTTTAGTTAGTTTTTGATATAATTTGTGCCTATTGCAGCCCTAATCTTATTTTCATTACAATGAGAAGGTAATCAAACACCGAGGAGCTCCCAACTCCCTTTGCATATTTTTTTCCTGAAAGGCAAGAAATTCTCATGGAGTTCTCGCTACAGGCTTTCCTAAAGTCATTAAAGGAAAGACCAAAGCATCCTTTGCGCAGCTACTCATGGATCCTTTTATCATATTTAACAAGTACACTCAGCATGTTTTGTTTTTTTTTTTTTGGCTCAGCTTAAATGATTATTCAGTTTTGTGGAGCCGGACAGCTGTCGTACACGCAATATCAAACTTTAACTGCATAAAGGAGGAGATTCAATCACAGCTTCTTTTTTCTTTGGTAAACTTAGACATACAGATTCTCAGCCATAACTAAAAGTAACACAGCGCCTCCTTTTTAAGTGCATAATGCAACCTGCACAGTGACATGGGTTTTCACACAGTGGGCCCATTCTTTCCCAGAATCAATAGAAAAGTAGCCTTTCATCTGCAGTACAGACTGAGCTTTTCTTCTTCACTCTGATTCCTTTTCTAAGTTTGATAATCATTACTCAGACATATATACACAATAATAATGTAGCCTCTCATCATAAGCCATCAGTTCATGTGTGAGTGTGTCCATAATACACAAAATCAGGTTTATCTTGATGAATATATGGATTTTGTTTACGCAGCCTCTGCAGCTTTTGTTAGCGTCACGGCTTGATCGTGTCTAGGAATGGCTTACGCTTGTGGGAGGCAGCAGGAGAAACGGGATGCTGGGTTCACAGCTGGAGCCCTTAAGTAGTTCAAACACAGCATTAAGAGAAGAAGCACAACCAACTGGGTGTCAGGAGCGGCAGCTTTCCATGGCACTGGCATTAAGCAAATGTGTGTTGTACTGTAACTTTCATTTTTTAAAACTGTGTAGTTTCCATGTCAATATGTTTTTATCTACAATATGTAACATACAGTAATGATTTCCTTTTCAGTGGATCACAAAGGTAGACTTCCTGATGTTATGTTAATGTAATGTTATTAATAATGCAGCACCTGAAATTGCATGTCCTGCAATTCTATGCTTGATAAAGGTATAGCAGCAGAAAAAGAAAAGAAGTGTATGCATATTTTGAATATAAGGCAGCACTGTCGACTTTAACTATGTCAGTTATTAGTTTCAGCCTTCAACCCCAATGTCTGTTATACAAACAGACTACATATATATAAACTACATACAGTTATCATGAACCCATACACAAGAACATGCCAACTCACCTGTGAGACGGATAGGCATAAAAAAAAAACAGACTCTCTTTGATTCTGAATTTTGGGTGGAAGACTTGGAGTGTCTTCATTCAGCAATGTTTCACTTCCTTTCCATTTTCTCAAACCTTGAAGCGTGATCCATTACCCACAATAGCATAAGTGAATGAGGATTACATGGCTCAGTCAGAGGTGGTGATTCTTATTTTGGTAGAAGTTATTGAAGTCAGGGAGGGTGGATGCCGTTACAGTGTGCACTTTGCAAATCAGGATTTATTTTGGTTGGAGCTGTTTCCATTTTGTGACCCTGTCTGCATGTTAGAGGGGAGAGTGGGAGAGCAGACTTAGTTGCTGAAATTTTCTCTTCTGGTGCATGCTGATGTATTACTCACCCTGATCACCCTCCAAAGATCAGCGTGGTGCTGCTTGAATGGATCAGTCAACATTGTCATGGCTCACCAAAAACTGGACCCCAATGCAGAAACAGATGAGGTAAAACCAAGTCTTTATTACATTCAAAGTACAATAAAAGTAGTCTGTGCAGTCTCGATGTCTCTTGTTCAGGAGACGTCGGACCATGAAGGCAGGGAAGTCCTCAAGGGTGGGGGGGCTGGAGAATTTAGAGGGCTAGAGGCAACTGGCTTGAGGAGAGAGACATGGAACGCTGGGTGAACGTAGAGGGAGAGGGGAAGGGAGGCAGATTCTGACAGCACAGGGATTCATAATCTGGTCAATGGTATAAGGGCCAATGAACTTGGGGGCCAACTTGTGGGACTCAACCTGTAGGGGGAGGTCTTGGGTGGAGAGCCAGACCTGCTCACCCGGGCTGTAGGCTGGTGCAGGGGTCCAGTGAATATCCGTTAGTCTCTAATTGCAGTTGGCTGTGCCTCTCGTCTTGAACGACACGCTCTGTCTGGCCATTGCTCTGGGGGTCGTAGCTGGATGAGAGGCTGACCGAAGTACAGATGCTCCGACGAACTCGCAGAAGGCCTTCCATCCTGGGACCTCTGTAAATCCAATCCAACCAATCTAAATAAACAAAAACTCAATAAAGAAAAAAACAGCACCTAGGGGTGAGGAGGAGGGGACGGATAATCTCTGCAGCAAGTGAGTCAGAAATGCATTGTTCCATGGCCTCACTTTCGGGCTTGGCAATGTTGCACAGCTTGATGGATGGCAGAGTCCACCCGGGGACGAGATCAATGCTGCAGCCATAGGGACGGTGAGGCGGAAAGGAAAGGGCATGGTCTTTGCTAAAAACATCACAAAGGTGATAATACTCAGAGGGCACAGCGACAGGTCTAAGGGCTTGGATGTTCCCACAAAGGGCTTGTGAAAAGATGTCCTGTAGAGCACAGCTTTCCCACGCGTGCTCTACGGCCAATAGCCGCTACACTAGCTGAACCGAGAGGAGACGGTTAGCAGCTTCCTTATTGCGTAGCAGGAGTATGTGAGGGGTTGCTGGTCAAACACTAGAACACATTGGTGTAAGCATCACCTGAATTCCTAGTGGGGGGTGGGGATGAAGGGCTTCTGTGGCAGGCGATGAGGGCTGGCTGATGCAGCAGGTGGAGCCGGCGGCTGGAGAGCTGGGCTGAGAGGTGATCCATGCAGTTCCCCAGCTGAACCCCGCTGCTTCTGAGGTCGCCAAACCCTCCAGCTGCGTCACACAGCACTCGTCCTTGCTCCACCAAGAGATTGCCTTGAGCCATGAGCATCTGACGAACCTTCTCTGATTCTGCGGGGTCCATGCGGAAAGAGAACCACAAAGCAAGCAAAACAAAACAACAAACCAAAACCATGACAGACGTGCGCATAATGCATAATTGATACATAACATTGCTTGAAAATAAACTCATTTAAGTTAATGTGGGAGCAATTTAGCACTGATACCATTGACACTAATGATACTACTTTTATTTGATGACATACTTTTCTCACTCTAACGTTCCATTGAAATTACAACAAAATGACAGAAATGGCCCCAAAGTCCTTCTCCCCTGTTTGGGAAATAACATACAGCATATCATACACACACATCAAATATACATTACAATTTATGGCTACTAATTTTAGCTATTACACATTAAATATACAGATTTTTTAAAATGAAATAATTAGAAAAAATACAATCTGCCACTGAGTGAAAGGATTTAGTCTAAAATAACCATTAACGCTGTTATTGACTTTGTTGTAAACAGTGTGATACATTGAAAAGCTGTTTGAACATTAATATACTTGACCCGACGGGACACACTTGAACCGCTTGAAAATATTTACTCATTGTGATGGCGTCAATGCTAACAGGTGGAGTATGTAGGTCTGTAGAAAGACTGTTCATACTTGAACTCAACAGCAAAACAAATACAGCTCTCCCGTCTAAAGGATATGTCACAAAGCACTGATGAAATCTAGATCAAAATGGCTTTAAGGATTTAAGATATAAAATTTCATGCAGAAAAACAAAACATTCAAAAAACTGCAGTTTAAGAAGTATAAAATGTTAGTTTAGATTACACTGACAAGATTATGGTGATATAGAACTGCAGGTTTGTCGCAAAACTAACAAGCACAGCTGCCTGAAGCATTTTGAATTAGGCTTCCATTCAAATCAATCCAGTGTGCTAGAAACACATTGTATTTTTAAGTCTTTCAAACTAAGGATACCACGATATAAAGGCACTAATGAGGCAGAAAAGTGGCGCTACATTTGCTGCTGCAAAGCTAACATGCTGAGAGGATGAGGTGGTGTGCTGCGGCCGACCGCACCAGCTCTGGATAGTGAGGGACACAACTCTGCTGCTATGACTGCTAACATCACACAAACTATATGTCTGATAATTGGCACACATACCAAGATAATTTGCTGCTGTTGTCGTGATGCTTAATAGAAAAGACATTACTGTTTCTGTTTCATGGTGCCCGACACAGCATTTATGTGGGCAGCCTGTTGCCGTAGCCAAAACTGTTGGACAGAGTTCACGCTTGAGTCTGCACTGTCACGGTGAAACCAGGCTCTAATGTCTGTAATGACTAAAAGCATTATGGTGATTTGTAAATCATAATGAGGGGGGCAGTTGCACAGATGCTGGCTGCGTGGTGGCTATTTCTAAATCTCTGTCAAGTCCTCCTCCCACTAGTAGTCCATCACTACTTGTCTAGTATGTGGACGTGGGAGATAGTGCCTTTTAGTGTCAGACCACCAGGGAACACAAAGATCTCTTCAAGGCCTTCCTTAATTCTATGAATGCACCATATTTGCCGATCAGTCCAAATGAAGGGAGAAAAGAACTCAAGAACCTAAAATAAAGACCCAGTCACCATCGGCATTCTGGGACTGAAATAGCTTCAGTAATACATCTGGACATATCAGTTTCCCCTTTCTTATATAAGAGAAATCCAGACTAAGAGGATGTTTGTGCCAAAGGGGCAGACAGACAAATTACTCTCCAGAACTAATGACATAAACAAATGATGGAACCAGCACGGTGCATTGACTAGTTTTCAGAGTTTATGATCTTAGAGGGTTGGCTGTGAGGTTCATTTAAGAACAACAAAGAATGTGAAGAATGTTAACACATGGAGGAGTTCCTGGTTTGTTTGGAAATCAGTCAGTTTGTTGTCATGACAGATGTCAGTGAGGAGCTCACGAGTGGACTACTTACGGCCAGAGGTCACACTGGTAAATCAAAAAGCACCCCAGATACATTATCAAAGTCAGACATAAATACCTGCCACTTTTTATCTGAACGCAGCCTGCTTGTTATCTTGAGGTGACAAACAACAGTGATATTATTGAATGGAGCCGCTCCACAGCTCTCTACTCACTCTGCCTGATGATAACAAAATCCTTTATTTGACTAAGGGACATTTCCTTATAGTTCTGATTTGTATTGCAAATACTACAATATAAAAAAAACTGCCTAAACATAACAGGATATTGATAAAGAAGACTATCAACTCTTTTAACAAACTGTTTGAAAGAAGGGTGTTACTACTACCCTAGTCTGAATTGAAATGATATTACAGGTTCTCAATTGTGCGTAAGTTTTTATTTCTTTTTTGCTCTCTTGTATCGTATTGGTGCCTCTTGGCCAGGTCTCCCTTGAGAAAGAGATTTTATCTCAAGGGATATCCTTGTAAAATAAAGGTTCAAATGAAAAAACAAAATAAAGGGGAAAAAAACATGAACAATAGAAGTCACATGATTCCTGAATAATTAAAAAAAAAAAAAAAAAAAAAAAAAAGCGGGGTGGAGGAAGAAAGCCCATGAAAGAGAAACTGAGGATCTTCATTATAGCAATAATACATATACAGAGCGGCTGTAGGCTCTGGACCTTAATGGTGGTCAGACCGGCAGGTGGAGCATTGAAGTGGATGGAAGAACAAGACCTATAAGTGCAGGCTTATGTAATAATGTGGAAAAGTTCAGAAAGATACAGAGGGGCAAAGTGATAAATGGTCTTAAAGGTGAGCAACAGAATCCTATAATCAACACCGTATTTGACCCTGTGACGCTGCTGAAGAACAGGAGAGATGTGATTAACAGAAGGGGGGTTCTGGTGATGATGCAAGCAGAAGAGTTCTGGAGCAGGCCAAAGAGAAGAGCGTTACAGAAGTCACTGAAGGAGGTAACCGGGGAGTGAACAAGGACAGAGGTGCTGTTGGATGTGAGAGATGGGTGGAGGTGATTAATATTGCTGATATGGAAATATGTTGACTGAGTGCCGTTAGTGCTGTGTGCTTTTGAAAGGTAATGTGCCGTCGAGGATGACAGTTACGGAAGAAGCAAGTTTGGAGGAAAGGTAGAGCTGGGTGTCATCCACGATGTAGTACGACACCCAGCTTTCATCCATGACAATCAACTAAAACGGGCACACAAAAATACAAATCATGCTTTTATGGGATATGATTTTGGTTTTGGCCATGAGACTCCAAAAGAGACCAGCATCAGCGCGTTCATGTTCTTTATATCTGCTTTTAACTCTCCACAGAGTCACTTGACCACAGAGGAGCTATAAAACACTGACATCAGCTCAGTGAAGAGATCCTCATCTGTTGATGGACTGACGGAACACAGCTCAAATGCTTGGACATGTTTGCGTTATATCATGAAGAGATGGATGAAGTGAAGTTGAAATGCTGATAGCTGCAGCAGGATTTATGGATGGACTTTCAGTCGTGTCACTGTCACTGTATTGTGAAAACTGGAGATTTAAGACATTCAGTTACATTTCAGAGATTAAATGTAGCTTATTGATTATAATTGTCTCAGCTGTCTTGTTTGCTTTGAGCATGAAGAGCCAACTATGCTGCTAATTGACTTCAAGCCTTTGATTTACAAAGGATGATGTTGGCTGTATCTGTTTGGTTCGCCACCCTTAACACTGTGGTGCCTGACAGAACTGACAAACCTTCATCTTTGCACCAGGACATTAGAGGTATCATTTAGCCGATTTTAACAGGACAACAAACCAAATATCTGTTCATTTCTTCTTATTCCAAACACTAATTAATGCACTGTTGTTCCAGCCGTTAACTTCAGGGATGTTCCTGGGCTGTGGAGGGATTTTCTGGGATAAAGAGATCCTTTTAAAAAGCCATAGCTTGAATAACTACTAGATACCATCAATGGCTAAACGAAAAACTGATATTTATTAATAAGAAAAAAACCAAGGTGCTACAAACCTTGATCTCCCTTTACCAAGTGACTGATCCTGCTTACACTGATGTGCAGCAGTGTTGAAATGATAAAGAGGATGAATCACACAATTGCAAGCAAAAAAATAACACCTCTCTGTTTGACACCCTCAGTTTTCACACCTTCCTGTGGCGAGATATGAAAGTATCACAGAATCGTCACTTGTTTGCTTTTCGTTGTGTGCATGGAAATGTTGCCACCTTTTCGGCCCTGCAGCTCTGGACGGTGAAATTTGACGCAGAGTCCCGAGGCAGATGAGAAATCCACCTGCAGGGAAGGCACCTGAACAAACAACATAAAGTGAATGGCAGCAAATGGCCTCCTTTGAATGGAAGAATGTTACGGTGAATGAAGAGAAGCCAAAGTAAGAGGAGCATGATGAAAACAGTTCAATCCAGCAATCACAAACTTTGAATGACAGGCAGATTGCCCAGATACTAGAAGGCAACCACTGAAATAATAAATCCCCTTATTTTGATCAAATCCACAGTACTATATATGTAGAAACGACTGTATCAATACAACTAATACTCATAAACTGGAATATTGATGACCGCTAATGCACTTGCAGATTAAATGTGAATGCAGTAATATAAAACACTCTAAAATGAGACATAATGGAAAAGAGCATGCCGAGGGTTATCTCTGCGTCAGTAGTACCTAACAGAACTGACATTTAGCTGCTCCAAATTAGACTTAATTAGCAGGACAAACTGTAGGGGACAGTAGTAAGAGGTACCTTAAGAGGAAAGACTGTTCGTTAAAAAATATTAGTAGTGACTTAAAGTACTTGAGGTCGTCCTCATGCAACAGCGGGAACATACAGAAGCACTCCAAGAGGGAGATGCTTTTGTCCAACGCAACTTACAAGTGAGGAACATCACCAAGGCTTCAGTGCTTTGGAAGACTTGGGTATAAGTACTAAGAACATCGTGTAATGAATAATGTCCCCCCATGTCCATTTGCCTTTGTCATATCATGCATGTTTCGAGAGGTGATTCCCCCCCACCACAGTTCCAGGCTGTGCAATCTGCAGTCAGTGAAACACTGCTGCCAATATTGTTTTTTAATTCCATCAGCTCTTCTTTCCTGTAGAAACAAAATGATTTAATTATCCACACTACAATTTGACCTCCACAACTCCAGCTCTGACATCAGCACGTGGGCGGACATATTCATGTTTCTTTGTTAACGGTTAATGAACCAATAGCATAGTCACAGGTCCCTTTCTGACATATTCTCCCGCTTCTTGGGGCAACTGAACCTAGAGTTATCTCTGCAGAGCATATAACACTATCCTCAAGGTCTGCTACTTCAGATGAATCCTCCTTTCTCCTTGATTAGTCAAGTTTCAAAAAACATCCTCAGTGTAAGGCATCCTGGACTCTTGTTCTTCCTCCACCTGTCATGGTAAGATTTTCGCAAACACACTTTCATTTTCAAACTTGTCCTCAGCTTCGATAACGCTGGCTTAAATGATGTCACCTGAGGCAATTTGTCAGATTTAGTGCCGCTTTTTCTGGAATCCCAGACAGGCTACTTATGAATGTGCATTTTTTCTTTTTTTGCTGGTTTGAGATATCTATATTTACAGGAAGGATGTCGTAGAGGAAAGAATTTTTAAAAAGAAATAAAAAAAAGAAAGTCAGTCAGCATACAGTCAACATTTATTGAAACCACAACCTTCCCCTTACCTTCACAAAGTCCTATTTATTTATTTTTAGATTTAACCATATAAAACCTTCATCTTGCTCCGGTTGTTAACTGAGAAGTTCTCTTTTTTCAGGAAGGCCTATGTGACTTTCACACAGTCACACACATTCACACCTGGAAGCTGTACAACCACAGTCTGACCTGCTGGCACTTGGTGGCTCCACTCGTGGTTAGGGGCTTTGGACAAGGCCACCACAGTGGTGTTGATGAGGGTTAGGATAGCTGCTGTTTTTCCACCTTTTTCCAACTACATTTAAACTTGCCAATCTGGCTATCAAATCAGGTACCTTCCAAACACAAGCTTGTTCCTTTATGCAAAGCCACATTTTCCCTTCAGGTTTGTGAACTGACCTTCCCCAGGTGTATAAAGACCATTATTGGAATGGTTTCTATGTGTAGGTTTCAGACCATTTGTGGGATGATGCTGAGTGCGGTCCACTTCACACGCTTAAATTCTGGACGCAGCAGGTGAGGAGTTCTGTTCTAAAACCAGGCCTCCTCATGAAAATGTGACACCCACTCTTTCTGGATGTCAGGGATGCACAGGCTTCTGCGAGGGTATTTCCTGCTTCTTAGAGAAATACAGAACTAAATTGAAGTTCAACTGCCAAAAGGAATAATGTTTGGGAAAGTAACATGTCATTTTCAGAGAAAAGCTCTCTCAGCAGCTCCGGCCTTCTTGCCAGCATCCTGAGCACTGAAGCTAATTCTTTGCTTTTGTGCAAAGCAATTGATAATCAGTTATTCAATTTGGAGAGCAGCTGTGACCACAGTCACTGTAAGCCTTCATTAAATGATTGGACAAAAGAAATTATATACAAAGACGTGTTTTGCAATTTTGACAGCACAACTGATGGAGCACACATGTTAAAATGCAAAGTGGCGTGACATTAAACAGATATTTCCTTTTGCTTCCATGTGTCTTTGTTGAAATAGCTAATGCTATTTCCTGAGTTGATAAGGGTTCTGAATGGGAAGATATGTAAACCCTTCTCCCTATTGTCCTCTTCATTTCCTATCCACAGCTATGTTCAACTTACATCTGAGTGTTCTGCTAAGATCCAAAGCCTAATAAGAAGACATGGTTGAGGCGCTCAAGTCAGAGGGCCTCAGTGACTGGAGAAATAAATTCTGTCACCAAGTCCATGCTCCATTTTTTTGCTTTGGACACACAGTGTCAAAGGGTTTGCACCCAATCTAGTAATGGATTAGGTCTCATTTCATAAAATCTATATTTAATGGATTGTACTGAATGTTTTAGAAATGCAGCTCATTTGTATTCACCCAACTGACTCATTTCAAGAAATGGCTGCTGGAGAATATTTTTACCTTTTTTATTGATGAATATATATTTATTTTTTTAGTTTTATTTTTATTTTTTCCCCCCCACTGCCACTAAGCTCTTTAGACTGCACCAAACTAATCAGCCGTTGGCCAACGACATAGAGGGTGGAGTCATTGTCCGTCTGTAGGATGAGAGCTGGCTACAGGCAGGGAAATCCAGGATGGGATGAGTAAGGGGCAGTAACTTCACATTTTCACAAAGTTTGATTGGTTTTGATACAATTTGTAAAAAGATGACAGTATTTTGTGTGATAGCAGGAAGTGGATCACGATTCAGACTGTGGAATTTGATCCCAATCAAAAAGATTTTCATATGATTTTTTGGCTAGATCGCCCACCCTAATTTTTGCAATTCAAATAATGCAAAAATTATATTTCTGGTATCCGAATGACTTCATGCCCTCTCTCCCCAACACTTCAATCCCTTGGTATGAGTCTCAGTGCTGAGCTGTGGCTGACTAAGAGGTAATTGTGGGAACTGAGTCATGACCCCAAAGCACCTCTGGAAGTGCTTTTAGGTCATGTTTGTTGAGATTTTACACTACACAAATAAGATTTAATTGAATCAAATCATCTGCTGGTTCAGTGTGAGGTTCTGCCACCAACTTTTTTGTCAGTCTTTTGCTCAGTGTTGGTTTACTTCATAGATTTTAGGATTCTTGCTATTGACCATTAGTTCACTTGGGGCAGAAGCATACTCCCAACCGGAGCGGGACAATCTCCAGATCTCCTCCTCATAAGTTGCAGACATGGAGTTGTTGATGCAGCTTTTTTAATTAATGCCACAAATTGAAACTTGACAGTAGCATGACAAACACGGTAAACAAAGCTTCAGCCCAGATCTTGTAAGATGAACATTTTTGAGGCATTTGACTATTTGTGCACTTTAAAATATCACTGTAGACTGTCAGGCAAAAAACAACTGAACGAGACTCCACTATAAAATTTTCAGTGATTTGCGCAGAATGGCAGACACACAACAGGCTTCTACCTACACTGTCAAGTATACGCTATAAACAAAGCAGGGACAGTGGTTGATAAATATAATTATCCTTGCTGTTTCCTCTTAAGGAGGAAATGATAAATTACATTAAAACGTGAGAGCAAACTGTTTTTATTTATCCCACCACAGGCCAGAGCTGTAAAGCTGTTTATGCTGCAGCTCAGCTGGGGCATACAGCACAATTAACATCTGGGTATTCCCCAAAGGTGAAGCTTAAACATTCTCTTTAATCAATTAAAATCTCACTTTACAAACTAGACATTAATTGCCAAAAGCGTATGAGGAAACACAGAGGGCACAGAGGTTTTAGCAAATACAGCTGCAAGTGATAGCAATGAGAATAGAGTAAGTCCTCCTCTCCGAAGTCAAGTTCCACCTTGGGGACCCTTGTGCCAGAAAATGTCATGGAGGTGTGTCGTATTTGATTTATATACTGCTGCTCCTCATGCTCCAAACATTTCCCTGTTTTCCTCAAGGAGAATGGATTGAAGAAGAGCAGATCATTGCATGAGTACAGGAGTGGAAAAGGATTTTTTGCTGTGTGAAAATCTGGCAACAGGAAAAAAAAAAAATTAAATAAAATCACGTACAGAAACAATTGTACAGTTCGTGCCCTGGGAATAAAAATCAAACTCTGGTGCTACAGCTGGTTGTGTTTAAGCACTTCAGATGCTGGGCGAAAATGAATTTTTAAATTATATGTTAAACGCAGAAGAAATGTTTTTGAGTTCTACTACAGCAATACTGTTACATATTCTATTAAACAGTACTTACATGACCTGCCAGCTGCTTCATGTATTGGGTGTTTCCTTTGTCTTGATCAAGATTCCCATCTGTTATATCCTCTACCACTTGCTTTTGAAGGAGCGGAGTGTGCTATTCGTTTGCTTTTTCCCACGCAGATTTTCTCAGCAGCTCTGAGAAATTAAACTTGGACTTTGCCAGCTTCATTAAAAAGTAACAGAGATATGAAGATGGGATATCGCTGAACAGCACCAGAACCAAACACCCTTTGAGTAACCCTTTGGCAACTAATGCAGTCAAGTTGTCGGGATTTAAATGACTTTTACACGAAGGGACTAGGAACAGGAGATGAGAAAATCCGCAGTTAAATCTACCAGACAAATATAAAATGACAGCCAACAGGCTGTCCTAGCTTAGCAGAAAGAGTGTAAGATTTAAAAAAAAAAGAAAAAAAAGAAGGGGAGTAAAAAAAAAAAGAAAAAAAAAAAAAGCTGTGTACAGAAATGTATTGACTGGCCCTCATGCAGTCTGTCTAAGCTGTCTCATCCCTAACCCTAACCCTAACCCTCTAACTATTCTTTTACTAGACTTATCATGCATTTCATTAAGATCAACTATAGATGTTCTCTGAACAGCATGTGAAAGATTTGTTTGTATTGTCACTTGTTTTCGATTATTTGCATTTAACTTGATAGGTAATGTCATAATTTTCTCAGACTCACACGATACTGCTTTATTTGCCCAGCTAATAGGACAAAATTTAAACGTATTCAGTAAGAGTCAGAGTCCTCAAGAGTCCTTGAAAATTAACGAAGAATCATGAAATTTTATTTTGCTTAAGCAGCATCCCATTGCTGTAAACAAGCCACAGCAAAAGATGCTTGGACATGAACCACATTGTTAAATTCCAAATGTGCACCAGAAGCAAACATACACCCTCCTGCATCCAGTCTCCCAGCGCACCACATGTGCCCAGGGACTGCATCTGTTGCCGGGTTGAACATATGGAAGGTTACCAGGTGTGCTTGCTGTGCATTCACTCTCTGTCGAACCAAGAGCTTGGCTGAACTGTGCTTGAACCTTATTTGCATATATTCATTCAATTAGAAAAGGCAGTGCCACCGCTGGGAAAACCAATGAGATAAGCACTTATCATAGCCTGCACACAAGCATTTGACTGTCTAACTAGCAGCTATAGGTGGACAGGAGAGAATGTAAGGCCAGGGCAGTGGAAAAAGCACTTTTTCACATATTTCAGAATTTGTGAAGCTCAATTAGAGCATTTAGGGTTGAGCAGACAACATACTGTTGATATCACTATAACAGACAGTTGATTGATGACATTAATTTCATGTCATAGATTTTGATACTCATGTCCTCTTCTAAGCTTTCTGCCTGTGCTGGCAGGGATGAGACGTTTAAAATGAAGTAAGACAACTATATAAAGTTAGAATAAGTTCGCATTTTGAGTTTCTTTCCATAAACTTGTCATGGTGCGGTCAGCTGGGCTCCTCATAGGGAAGTTGCCTTTCCCAAAAAGGTTGTGACACGACCGTCCATCCACACTGCTCTCCAAGGGGCCTGGCCTCGGGCTGCACTTGGACTGCCAACTCCACTCTCCACACACTTACTGTACAAACAAGCATACGCACTCAGAGCTGTAATTACTGTCAGTGCAGGCTGTGCAGAGAAAACAGGCAGCAGCCAAGTTATTTCACAGTCTCTCCAGCTGGCTAGCTGTCCAAGTAGATTCGCTTTTCCCTGACTGTTCTGAGAACAACAGGACTCTGACTGATCAGACACAGTATCTGTGGTTGGGCAGCAGCGACAGAGCCAATAGGTGCTCAGCCATTGGTTTGTAAATTGCTGTTTTGAAGTTCAAGTTTGCAAAATGGCCATTGCCAAACTATATTAGGACAGGAAGAGTGATAGCTGGACCTGACTTGCTCTGTGCCCTATTTTGATTGTCAGGCAGGTCGCTATGTGTGGTCAGTCAGTCAGTGACATCATAGCCATACTCTAATTTATCATCTGTTGGAAAGGAAAAATGTTTCCACAATGTGTTATTGAAGAAAACTTCAAACATGAACAAAGACAATAAACTTTTTGGTGTATATATAAAGTGTATATAGAGGTAATAAATCAAGTGAGAAGTAGGGCCATTTTCCCATGGACTTCAATACACTCAGGCTTCTTTCACCACTAAGTGGGATCAGCCCCCGATGGGATCCAAGTTTAAGGATCTTCAGTCTTGGCTTCACTTTTCCAAACACGTGTCTCCATTGTTTTTTTTTTTTAAGCAGCCTTTTCTGCAGAGCAACCTGTTATGATTTTAAGGCGGCCGTTTATTCCTATTTACAGCTGTACCATTATCACATCCCCAACCTCTGCAGTAATCAGGCTTCCATTTTTTCTTCTGAATACTCTGAAGGACTGCTCACATTGATTGATTTGAGAGGACTGAAGCTGTGAAAAGCTGCAAGAGGTCTGAAAATGGTCCTACAACACAGACACTCAATTTGATTTTCAGCTTCCTTGTGGTCTGGTTAAAATCGAGGTAAATGAGATTGCCCTTTGTGGGGTTTTTTTTTTTTTTCTTTTTTCTTTTATAATTACTCCTAGGTTGAATGTATCATCAAGCTCTTCCAACTGAAGGAATAGGAAGCTGGATGTGGGAGGCTTCCAGCTCCATTTAGAATCAACATCACCTGCGTCATGCTGACAAGGTATCCTGTCTTCCAGCAGCATGCAGGACTTCTTTCATGTTTTAATTTCAGGAGATGATCTCTAAGCCCAAACTGAGCACAGGAGCTCTGTCAGCCTGTCTGTGACAGTGACTATTCCATTTAGAAAATGAGTCAACCAGGCACAGAGCAGAAGAGCTTTGTCCATTGCTTGACAGGCATGCAGTAGCTTAGTGTTATTGTACTCATGTTAGAAAAAAAAGGAGCCTTTAAACACTATTTTTTCAAATTCAAATTGTCGGAAGTAAGCAGTTGCTAAGATGTTGGCGCTCTGTTGTCCATTGTCATAGTAACACAGTGCAGAGGGTACGCAGCTTTTATAAACAATGGCTGGCAGAGCTAGCGAAGGAATGAATCAGTTCAACACCAGAGGACATCAGACCAGACTCATGACTTCACGGACAGGTGGAGCTGGCATGGAAAAAGGCAGCAGCAAAATGATTCTGTTGAGTCATTTGCATTTCCCTTTAAACCAGACTCTCAATGCAGCTACAAACTGACGTTTCTCTCACATCACTGCCATTTTTCAGCATCACACAACTGCTCATCAGTAAATGTGATTTGATGTGTGCATTTCTTCCCCTGTGGCGAGTGCCAAATTTCGGGCTGTGAACAAGTGTCTTCATGCCACAAACCACACGAGGAACCAGCTGCCAAAAGTCATCTCAGTGAGCACAGACACATTTACTGATGTGTGATGTTCACCTATTTCTGTGTGTAGGAAACTTGTGAAAACCAAAAAAAATCTCAGCTGAGCAGCCAACAGCAACAAATGACAGATCTGCCTCTCCTGGCTCAGATCAGCCATCAAACAGCATGCAGTGACGTGGATGCTGGTGGTGTCAATCTCGTGGCTCCTCAGCGTGTCCAGAGACTTGGCGACTTTCTCTGCCGCTACTTCTCAGACATAACAATGAGTCTCCATGCAATCAATGGCAAGACTGTCAATCATTGTAAAACGTATACTGACTGGACTTAGTTACAGAAGATCATACACGCTGCGAATGGAGAGTCAGAATTTGTTGACTGTTTTGCAGAGATCTGAGAGCACTGTGAAGGTCCTGCTTCCGGCTCCCACAGCAGCAGTACTGTGACAGGCTGTATTAGTAGTCCGTCCTCAGACCCCGAGCCGCAGGAGGGTCTGGCCCCCTGAGATAAAATAGGAATTTTAGATGTTTAGTCTCAGGTAAAAAAAAATACTGGCACTTATGATTTTAAATAAAAAAATAAAAGAAAAGGTTAAGATGTACTTTAACTGTGCATGCATGCTAAAAAGGGGACAAGAACTAAAATTATGCCTAAAAAAGTGCCAAATAGTTCTAATAAAATAAAGTCAAACATAATTCAGCAAATTAAATCAAAGGGATAAAGTGCCAAAAATGTTTTACTGCTGAGCTTCCTTAATCCTCCATATGAGGAGTTTGAATGCATGAGTGTGATTATTTCACAGACAGGAAATTAAATGTGAAGGTCTTATGCTCTCGGCTTGTCACTTGCATGGCAGCTAAAATGAGAGTGCTGTGCTCAAACGGTCT
Source organism: Echeneis naucrates (assembly GCF_900963305.1). Taxonomy (NCBI): domain Eukaryota; kingdom Metazoa; phylum Chordata; class Actinopteri; order Carangiformes; family Echeneidae; genus Echeneis; species Echeneis naucrates. The sequence goes on along the minus strand of NC_042519.1, from coordinate 5,619,917 downwards.
GGATTCATAGCGTTATGTCCCTCCCTCCTTTCCTGTGTTGTGTGTGTGCTTGTCTTTCCTGTGGTTGTGTAATTGGAGGCTGGTCTGGAGCTGGAGCCACCTACCCACACACCTGACATCGACTCACCGGCTCCATAAAAAACTGCTTCACTCGGCCTCATGCCTCCAGTGGTGTTGGCCTCTGTTTTTGACTCCTATTGATCATGGCCTCCTGTGTGCAGATCCTCAGCTCCTGTTTTCCTTCACGCTCCTGCTTTGTTGCCATTCTGGACTCCACACTCCACTTGACCCAGCCTGCCAGCCTCCCTTCCTGCCTATCAGAGTCCAGTGCTCCCCCCCTGTCGGCTCATGATTCATCTTCATGGCTCCCCACAATCAGCTCTCACCTGTTTCCTCTGTCGGCAATAATCCACCACATCTCCCTGTTCTCTGTGTTTGTTTGAAACCCGGTGCCCTAACTACCAGAAAGTCCTGACACAAATCCTCTAGAGGAAGTTTTACTTTGCTTTCTAGCCCTGAGTGTAGCATTTGACAAAGTGCCACCTCAGCAAAGGAAGTGATTCATTCCAATATGATTTGGAGAAAATTATGCCTGCAATGTGATAATGGTACTTCAAAGCGCAGGCTTCCATCAGTAACACAAAGTGCAGGCTCTTTCAAAGTGAAATGTAGACAACGGTGCATATTTTACCTTTTAATGTATCTTTGTTATTTTTATGTGGCCATATGAACTACGAACCCCCCCACGCAACAAAAGAAAAAAAGAATAAATAAAAGAAAAATAGATGGATAATTAAAATAATATAATAATAATGTGTCTGCACAGTGAGGGATCCATGATGTGACCTATTAAAATTACCCTTGATGTTTTTCTGAAGGTAAAAACAACACTGCACCGCATTTAATTATGTGATTTAATGATTCCATAATCTAGTTTATATTTGGGAATATTTTGGTGGTGACTAGCATGTGTTTGATTTACTGTAGGCTATATATTGTCTGGACACTATTAATGATTGAATGGTAACAGTCGTACAATATGAGCTTAAAATACCGTTAGCAACACAAATCAATAATGGATGGAATGGAGTCGTGATTCTGCTCTCCTAAACCCTGAATGTCCACTATGTTTCTTCTGCAGCTCAGAATGCATCTTATGCTTCTTTCATATGCAGAATAAATAATAGAAGACATGGTGTGTGTTTGAGTGACCCCCGCAGAAATAAAACAGCCAAATACAAACAGCAGGACGGCAGAAAAACTAGTCCAGCAACGAGTGAGAAGCCCATTCCCCAATGCACGCAGCTGGTTTGTCTCCCACAGGCCATTCCTCTTCATGCAGATTTCATACTTACATACTTTAACTTTTTGGCCATCTTGCTGGCATAAATTAGAAATGAGCCACAATCTTGGCTAACTTTGAGGAATAAGTAAATATATAATTTGATAATGAACATTGACCCATACCTCTGAGGCAGCAGAGTTCTTGTGTGTATAAAACCATAAAGGAAAGCGGATGAAACATAGTGCCAGATGCCGTTTAATGTTTAAAACCCAAATGAAACCCTTTAACTTATCAACACACACACACTCATACACCTCTTAACATTATTGCTCATCAAACACAGCACAATTATAAAAGAGACTTACTGCCTCTCTCACAGCTCCGAAAACCCATTAAAGACCTGCTGTAAAACCTTGAACATGTTTTGAAAATTTACATCACAGCTGTGTCACTGCAAACATTTGCTAATGATGGAAAATGCATACTCAGCAATCAGTGTCACAAACAACTGGAGCTGCATTGACAGCCTCCTCCTCTAAAATCCTTTTCAAGTGCATATCTGAATATTCATTAACAAACCTCTCCACTTGAAGTTTTCAGAGAAATCCTCTTCTCACTGAGCACACTCAGACTCATCCGCTTAAATAGCTACATGAAAGTGTAATGAACTGCGCCTCTGAATGTGAATGTTCAAGATGGGAGACACTGCTATACGGCTTGGATATGCATGATGGGATACGATGCTTTTCTCAACATTTCGTTCTCATGCCCTCACACTCAGTCACACTCAGCTTGTTGTCATTACATAAAGCTTTTGCAGTAATTTATCTTTAAGTCAGTCATTCATCTTCTACCTCTTACTGTATCCTTTTCCGGGTCTTGGGGGGGTGCTGGAGCCAGTCCCAGCTCACACTGGGAGAAGACGGGGTACATCCTGGACAGGTCGCCAGTCTGTTGCAGTGCCAGACTCACACTCACACTCAGACCTACAGACAATTTAGAGTCACCAGTTAACCCAAACGTGGTGTCTTTGGACGGTGGGAGGAAACCGGAGTACCTGGAGGAGACGCACCTACTATGCTGCAGTGCTGCTCAACGTTAGTTTAGCTAAACTTTAACTGGAAAGTTAGGAACTACCCAAGGTTAATGTTTATTTATTGATACTAGCCAAACTAAATAATCACCTGGCATTATATTTTCCGTCATTTTCCTTTGGTACACACAGGAGCAGAGGTGGTTGCCATCTGAAACCATCTGAAACCATATTAAAACAGGCATAAAAAGAAATATTGTGTAGTATTTAAAACTCTGGGTAAATAGATAAAATTTTCTTTTAACTGCAGCCAAGTCCTCTTCTATCCTTCAATTGTCTATTTCACATCTGCTACTGCACTGCTGAAGGTGTAGATGAGTCAGCTAACCTTACAAAAAGCCAGTAATTATTCAAAGAAAGGATGAGGACGGAAACAAAAAGGAGAAGGAAAGGTAATTGCAGTGCTGACAAATTTGCAATTTTTGTGCATTCAATTTTTTGCAAATGATTGGAAAATTACAGGTATCACTGTGTGCCTTATTTTAAAACTATGCGATGATTGTTTCTCCTTGAAGGATAATGTGCCTTTTCATTGGTGGATGAATATGTCTGCTAGGAGCATTTTTTCTACGTCTCCGTCCTCACAGACCTTTTTCAAGGAACACAAAGCAGTAGAGGACAAACACATCCCCAGTGTGTATGTGCAGCTGTTGGCCAAAGCTTAACTTCTCTCACACATTACAATCATCTTTGGTCTTCAATGACAGCAACGTAAGAGGCACACATTGCCAAATCCCAAAATGTCTGTGTTTAAGCAAATGAATTAGCATATATATATATATATATATATATATATATATATATAATGGTAATCTGTTACTTCTATTTTTCTGCCTAAACGAGTCTGCCACTTTGTGTCTCTCTCTGCTCATGGCCTGCTAAGTGTGAGGTTCTGCAAGAGACAAACACATGATGCATGAATTAAATATGTGTATATGAATTCATAAATGATTGGACAAGTACAAACAACTTTTTTTTTTTTTTTTTTACCATAGCAGCTCACGCATTTGCACCAGTGGCTCACTGGCTGAGACAAATGAAATGCTGAGATACCTATGTCTCACTTCATTCAGCTGCCTCCCATTTGGCACCTTCAGCAGGAAGTGAGTCATTCCCTCGTGCGCCACATGACCTCAGTGTATGATTAATTGGCGATCATTATCCCATCCCCGCTCTCCTCAGTGGGGGCTATGCTTTTGTCGTTGTTTTATCAACACAAGAAGCATCACTACTGACTGACCCTCGATCCGGGAATGTGGAAAGGTGTGCAAGGCTCCGAGATACTATAATCAGACTCTTCTTTATTTCCACAAGATGAGATTGAAGAAGAGGAGCAAGGAAGGCAGAAATTGTGCAATTAGTTATTAGACTTCTTTCAGAGATGTGAGGACGTGAGGTATTGCACATCAAATGAATATTTGCTCACTTGTCTGAAAACACAAGACAACAAATAGACAGATTGCTTTCTTTGAGTAGAGTGGTGACAATTTCAATTTAAAACTATACTTTTTACCTTCAAAATCAAAAGTCTATTCTTCCAGTAGGTTTTTTTTGTTTTGCACTAACAAACACTCAACACAACCAATAGAATTGATAACTTCCCAGTTTCCTGCATCTGAGAAATAATGGCCATTGTTGAGATGACAAAAAAATAACAAAGAATTCTCCTGCCTACCCTTTGCCAATTTGTTTAAGTTTTGGTTTCACAGTTGGCTCGGAGACCATGTGAAACCATGTGATCTTTTTAAATACACAACATGAACATGTAAATGATGGTCAGGACATAAAACCAGTGCTGATTTCTGGAAATGAACAGCTGCTCGATTGTCAGTGTTAAAATAAAAGCCTCGGAGAGCTTGTATTTTGAAATTGAGACCACAGTGATTCAATGATTGGCTGACCTTGTACCAACGCCTTTTCGAAATAACTGAGCAGCTGTGAATTTGAAACTATTAAAGTAAATCGAAAAACATTGAAAATGAAACTGAATGAGAGGATAAGCATCTGTAAGTTGCATCTTTGTTATTAGATTTAGAAATATATGTTCTCTGTATTCAAGACTTGAATATTAAATAGCATGACACATTTTCAGAGGAATCCTATTTTCTTGGATTATCTGGCATAACTGTTGGAATTAAAATGAGACTGCTGTGAGATTTTTGGTGGTATCTTTAAATCATGGCGATCCAGTTTACAGGCCTGATGTAGAGGATCCTCTTAAAATCCCTCATGTTTCCCTCTATTCTTCAGCTCCCCGGTGACTGAGTACAAAACCCTCAATGAATTTACAGCTATTGAGTGGCAGAGATTTTCAAACAAGATCGCAGATGGCCAGTATAATCTGGGACATAGCGTAGCTGCTGCTCTGGCACCATTCTGTCGCATTTGCTTCAGCTTTTTATCTGCTAGCTGCTCTCTTTTACAGCTTTTCGCTTTTCGTTGTCAGACAGTTGAACAAGTTTGAAACTGTGACTGAAACGTCACAGCTGTGACTGTGATGCTGCTTCACATGTCTGACCCCTTTCCCCAACTGTGAAAGTACGAGGGCTCCACAGAATGACACGGTGGAGGGGATGTTAACATGTACAGATATTAATATACTGTGTGATGTAGGCATTATTGTTCTGGCAGGAAGCACATCAGAGGTTGAAGCGGTAGTTTCACAGTTCATTGCTGAGTGACACTTGCCTAACAGTTTCTCTGTACTCATTCACTCATGGAAGTGACGAGCTGTGGCTGATTTTGGAGTGCTCTCATCCCAAGAGGGGAAGCGTAATAACAGCAACACTAAGTTGGAGGAGCTGACCCTTTCACTTGACAGCCACACACCTTCTGATTACCTTTCATTCAGTGTGTGACAGCCATCATACACTCCATTTGCATCTGCTAATGTGGCAGCTGCTTTTCCAAGACCCGACCTTTTATCTGGTTAGGTGCGAGGCAGCAGAGGGGAGAGAAAAGCGGGATACAAAAAACTGGCTGTGTCGAGAGAAGTACTTGCTGCTTTATCGAAAAAGATAAAGAGCGAGAGCGAGAGAAAGCAGGAAATATTCAAATGAAAATTAAAAACCTATTCAAAATTAATGGCTGTACTTCCTCAACATCACTGCTCAGTTGTAGAAGCTAAACGTTTCATTTCTAGCTAAATCAAAACTGAGATGACAGTTGCTGTTGCACACGGTTCAACGTATTGTATGGGTGCCCTCACCTCAATCACTGATCACAGCTGCTGAGCTTAATACACTTGCAGTGTTTCAGTGCTTCAGATTTTTCAGCACATAGACAGGTCCATTCTGTTTAGGATGCATTAACTTATATTGGACAAATAGTTACTGTACTGTAGTTTTTAACATCACCCCTGAAGCACTGAAGACATTTTAGGGCTTCTTTGTGGGCTAACAATAAATTTTAGAATCAATTTCCAGATTTCATTTCAGGATAATAGACCATATGCGCCCAATTACAACCTGAGGTCCTGGTTCAAAGCTGTTAGCAGTTCCACAGTCTTGGCTGAAGATGAAAGGTATCCAGTCATGCTCTGTTCAAACCCCTTTTCTTTGGCGATAAGACTTTTCCAGGCCGTGCAGTCTGAATGCGTTTCTTCATCTGTTATCGCATTGAGTCACTCTACTGTTCTTCATGAATTTCAATCATTTCAGAAATGTTTTCATCATTTTTACTGGACCTACTATTACATCCGTAATTCATGTGTCTCCAATAAAACCTTGAAATTGTTTTAAAATCTGTTCATTTTATTGTTATTATTTGTTATTGTTTTTATGTTTTTATTTAACTGCTGGTGGGATTATTTGCAAATGGAAGAAACACCAAATGACCATCTTCCTTGGTCTGGGGCTCCACTCAAGATCTGACCTTGTGGTGTGTCAGTGATCATGAGAAAGGTGAATGAGCTGCCCAGAACTACACGTGAGGAGCTTGTTAATGATCTTAGGGCACCTGGGGCCACAGTCACCAAGAAAACCATTGGTAACACACTATGCTGCAATGGATTCAAATCCTGCAGCGCTTGCAAGGTCTCCTTGCTCAAGAAGTGAATGATGCAGAGACTGCTTGGGAGAAGATGATGTGGTCAGATGAGACCAAAATCGAGCTCTTTGGCATCAACTCTGCTCGCTGTGTTTGGAGGAAGACTAAAGCTGAGTATGACCCAAAGACCACCATCTCCACTGTGACGCATGGAGGCAGAGGCATTAAGTGGCTGGTGGTGTTCCCCCTGGGCTACTGTAGGGTTTGACAGCAGTCAGGCCCTCCAACTACACATTCACCAATTCATATAAGCTGGGCGGCAAGGTGTCGGCCTTCCCTTTGCTGCTGCTGTCTGGTATGTGTGGTATACCTTACGTCCTGTTCCATGGCTACCCCTCCTGCACGTTGAATCCAATGTTGGGTATCATGCCCAGAGGAGACAGACTGCCACTGTTGTTTTGTTTGTATGCTTGTTTACTATAGTTAGGGTTTATTGTTTTTTGAATGGTTTGAATATTATTTTGCCTTTTTAATACTTTGGGTAGCTTTTGTCAGGTTTTTTTTTTATGTTTTTGTTTGTTTGTTTGTTTTTTGCATTCCTTATGCATTCCTGATGTTGCTCTGGCCACACATTACGCTTTGGGGGTGTTTCAGTGAAACAGTGAACTGCTGGATGGCAACCTCCTTCCCTCAGCCAGGACGCTGAAAAAGGTTGTGGACGGGTCTTCCAGCATGGCAATGACCTGAAAACATGCAGCCAAGGCAACAAAGGAGTGGCTCAAGAAGAATCACAATAAGGTCATGGAGTGGCCTAGCCAGTCTCTGGACCTTAAGCCCTTAGAAAATGTGTGGAGGGAGCTGAAGCTTTGAGTTGCCAAGTGACAGCGGACCTGCAAAGAGGAGTGGACCAAAATTCCTCCTGAGATGCACACAAACCTGGCAAGGAATGACAAGAAACACCTGACCTCTCTTCTTGCCAGCAACAGCTTCTCCACCTAAGTCATGTTTTGCTGGGGATGGAATATTTATTTCACTCAATGAAATGCAAATCAGTTTATATCTTTTTATACAATGTTATTCTCAAAATGTTCTTTTTGATATTCTGTCCCTCACTATTGAAATAAACCGACCATTAAAATTACAGACCATTCATTTCTTTGTCAGTGGGCAAACTTTCAAATTCAGCGAGGGATCAAATAATTATTTCCTCCACTCTAAGTCACAGCACCAACGACATTCATATTGTCAACCTTTGGACTGTGGCTTATGACTAATAGCTGCCTTGTTATCTATCTTAAGCAGACGCGGCGGAGAAGTCGACTCAACATCTCTGCAGGTAGGGAGGCAGCTATCCCCCTCTGAGGGGAGATGGGGGCGGGATGCTGCTGGCCAGTTGCGTGTCTCACTGTGTCAACATGCATCATTATGCCTGGGAGCCGAGTCTACTGCCTGCAGCTGCGGTAAACATTATGTTAGGACCATTACTGGAATGTCAATATAAATTCCGTAGCTGTAACAACATGAAGCACAGTGGAGCATAAAACTAATTCTGTAGAAATCTATTTCACACACTGTAACTCCAAAAATAATTCAAGGCTTCTTGTTCCCGTGTTTTGTCTTTAAGCATAAAAGGATTTATGTTTTATTTTCCTTTTAACAATCGCTACATGGAATTTTGATTACATGTATGTCTCTTCTGAATGAACAGGCTGCGCTGCAAACCTGGATGGTTTTTTTCTTGAAACTCTTGAGGGCCATTGAGACTGCAATGATTAAACAACATTTTGACCTAATGGCCATAGATGAATTGTCACATATGCTGCCCCTGCTTTGCACCACCCTGTGTAAGAGCGAGTGAGGCCCATATAGATTATGTCAATGAGTTTTATGACAACACTGTACACACATAATTGTCATCAAAGTGTGTTCATGTTCGGCCTCATGCAATGATGAGTAATGCAGCAAAAGACCTCTGAACCTGCACCCAAAAAGTCCCAGGGCCAGTGGATGATTTATCAGAGTAATCTCATTCCTCATTTATAGCCACGATAGGAAATCATGTTTTCGATAACTCATAGAACAAATTGCAAGAAAGGTGAAAAGAAATAACTGCCTGTGATGAAAGGTTGAGGGACTAATGATTTGTGCACAGCTATATATAAATATCTATCTCTGTCTCAGCAGCTATACTATATGTGTATATGTATACTTAGGTGAGGAGCTATGCTGCTGTATGTAACAAAACATTGTTAGCCTCTTTGTTTCAGACAAAACAAGTGTAGCTTCATAATGTACAGACTTTATTTTTTCAAAATATAAGTCAAACACTTTATAAAAGTTATAAAAAAACAAACAAACTGTAAATTTAGTTTTCATGTTGTAGAAAGTACAATATGTATGCCCAACATTTCTCACTTCTGGCCTTTAAATGACAGATGAGGAAGTTTCATGGTCAAGCCCTTTTCTCTTAAAAAAAGTGCTAGATGTTCCTGACCTGGCACATCCCTCTTTTTTCAATGTGACCGACTGATGATGCAAAGAAACAAAGCTGATCTCAAATTGGGAAACGCATTACACAGCTTCAAACCCAACAGTGGCTTTCCAGGAGTCCTTGAAATGTATTTGCTGCCCTTAATTTTTTTATGTAACGTGATTTTTTTTTGGTAAGTTATCTGCTCCAAAACCCTGAGCATGAAGAGGCAACAGGATATCCTGCTGAGAAACATGTCAGAGATAACACCTGCTGTGGATCTCTGTGGGCTCACTCGATCATGTCTGATGGCACTGAGGCTTTCACGGGACTGTCACACTGCAGAGTGGAGCCATTATACACTCCATCTTGGCTGCTAATGGAAAAAAAAAAAAAGGCTAGAGACCGTCAGGCCAGCACTGAAAGCTGCTGTACTGACAAACCGTGGCCAGACAAAAGTGAATCTATCTGTGTCTGAGCTCTCCTCTCCATGGGAAGTCTCCCTCCACCCAGCTGTGCTGCGTGGGAGAGATTCCTCCATCATGTTTATTGACTGGGAACTGTCCTCTAACAGAAAGGAGCTGGAATGGAGACTTTCACCGAGTCCCTCTTCATGAATAACTCATCAATGGCTTTATGAATAACTAATCAATGGCTCAGAGTCAAAGACCACACAGGCATGCTTGCAGAACTTTGTTGGTGGAGAAACACTTCAGACTTTGTCTCATTAAAGTCTGAATTGGAAATATTACTTCATCTGTTCAAGCTACAGGCAACATTTACCGGCATCGCTTTCTTAAAATACCTGAGTTCAATTAGTCAGAAAATCCCAGACAACAGTCAGGCTTTGGATCCTGGAGAAGCGCAGGCGTAAAATGACCTTGTGCCAAATACTGCTGTGTCATTGCTAATGCTGGTGAATTAATGAGACTTTATATATTTATTGATATGAACAATGACAAGACAAAAACAAATCATGAAAACCATGCTCAAGCAATAGCAGTACACATCGCTGTTTGAAAAAACTGAAACATACATTGTTCATTGGGATTGTATTAATACACTTTACAGTAACATGTCATATCCAATACATACACATAGCTGACAATACCATTTACATTGTTGATGCAGTACTGCTTAGGGAGACAATATTTAGGGAATGAAGTCTCTGCCAAGTCACTGGTGAACTAAGAAGCATTTAGACAGGTATTGCCTCTTTCAAAGGAAGGTAACTAACCTGCAAGCTGCACTGACACAATTACTGGTTTACAAAGCAACATTTAACTAACACCGGAGACACTCTAATGAAGAGCAGCAGATAACCAAAATAAATATCACTGAATGAAACCAATAAGAGAGAGGTGATCCAGTACGCCGGGTTCTATATATTTCATTGAGTCACTGTAATGTTACAAAACTGTTCTAAATAAAAGCTGGTGAATTCCCTGCCTGAAACTCCTGTGTGAGTCACAGGACAGTGAGACTACAGTGCCACCACATGGTCACGGTTAAATAACAAAAGAGCCCTGACTTGGTCTGACCGTGCAGTAACAAGGTCTGCGTAAGACCTATGAGTAGATCTCTGAACGCGTGCTGTGACCACATGTGAAATAATGAGGCTCTTTACACAAAGATGAGGCAGGAAAGCATGTTACAACAACTTCAACTTCGTTGCACTGTCCAAAAAGTGAGGATTATCGTACCCTTGATGTGTGTAGCGGTTTCAGCCACTGATGACAGTCAGGGATTGACAGGGGATGAGACACGATACATTCATTATAAAAACATTCTCGGCAAAACATCAAGGACTCGCTGATAATGTTAAATAAATAAATATGTTGATGAAAAACAGCAGTCAAGGTATTTCAAAACGTAAAGACACGGTTAGACAATGAGGATTGTGTTTTTGAATGAACAATAATGAGGCTTCAAAAACCTCGTGTCATGAAGCAGCATTCAGCACATTAAAAGATCATTCAGAAAACAGAGTGGTACCTTCAGTCGCGGCCGTAGTCTCTGCCTTAATTCGAAGCCAATATTTTGCTCCCTCTTTTGCACACATGCAAACAGCACAACGCAGATGATGTTCCTGCTAACAGCTGGGAGGGCTGAGCAGTGATCCAACAGCTAGCTCTATTTTTTACAGCCATTTAGTCGCAGGATAATGATAATGGAGATAATCGGGTGTAATGATGTGTTTTACTGCTGGCTCAGATCATTATTGCAGCGGTCTCTATTGAAGGGTTTCAGTGGCGACCCCTTTTCCACATGGCACATGAATCGTTGTTTTGTTACTTGCAATTGTCTACGTGTATTAACTGCCACGTCTGGGGAGGAGTTGCACATGGGCTGCATTTCTATTGGGTATTCAGTCCCAATGCATTTTGTCATCATTGATTTTATGCCTTATACTGACATGCCGCTTTGGATCTCCCAGTGGAATGATGTAGTTTATCTGAGCTCTTCGGCAGTGACAGCCAACACATAAATGCACCTGTGGCTGACTATGCGCTGCTCTCTCTCTTCTTTGTCATGTTCATACTGTGATCTGACAGCATTGAACTCATAACTGAGGACATAGATTTCATCACTGCATGAGACATTTTAAATTAGAGCTCCTTGGGAGAAATAGTTGATAACATGATTAGCATCACATCTCTGCAGGCACAAAGTCACACATTTTAAAAGAGTAATACACACAAAATGACTAATTCTTTGAATGGATACTAATATCCAAGGAAATAAAGAAGCCAATTTTTGGTTAGACACCTTGTTATTTGGAAGTGTAATATTACTGAAAAGCATAACTGAGAGAGATCATACTATAATGTGACTTAGCTTAACCACGATCAGCTGAATCGTTTCTTCCAAAGTGCTCTGATAACACCACTTTAAAGTGATTTAAGGTCTTTGTTGTTCAACCATGTTTTGCCCAGAAAGGAATGGAAGGGGCGGTAGTTCATTTTGACATGAAGCAGCAAACGTCAAAGAATTACACTGATCTGGAGTGGAGGCTGAATGACTTCAGACTGATCTTCTCCACTCATGATCATGCATAAGTCAGTGCTGGGGAGGTGTATGGAAGTGTATAGTGGAGAAACAGAGTAGTACTAATAGCAGCACTGTGCAAAGCACTGACTGTAAGTCTCTCTAGTGGACTGTAAGTCTCTCCAGTGGAGCTGGTCAGTTGGAAGAGATAGTAGATTTCTGACTGTATATTGTAACTGTACATGTGTGGTGGGCTGTGCTGAAGGTGAGCATGCTCAGAACAACCTTTCTGGATAAATAAGTGTAAGAAAAATATGGCTGTCCTGGTGACTGTTGGCTTGCCGGTCTGCACCGCGCACATGTTGCTGGAGTCTTGACCTTTAACACACTGAACAGTGTTGGCGTTCAGTCAAGGGGAACCTCGGACACACTGGGCAACATGGAGGCTGTGGCCAGCTTAGATTCCTTCATCTTGTCCAGGCCAAAGAGGAGGTCCAGCTGGGTGACTGGCCGCAACCGTTCCTCGTCCACTGGCCTGTAACAAAGCACCCAAGAGGTCAAAGGTCAGGACAGAGGCATAGAAAGATAATAGTCGATTCCCAATTTCACATTACATACTACACTGCTCTTTATTTTATAGTGCTTTAGTATGGACAACATCAACAGGAGAACATAGAATTATACATCAGCTACTGTAACCTTACTCTGTCCTCGAACAGCAATCTGCAGAAACAGACAGCAGATGTGTTGCTGGACATGCTCCACCTCCAGTCCCAATTGTTCCTGCTCTGCATCGTGGGAGAGTTTTGAAATATACACACTAGGTACATTTTACAGATTTCTTATTTCACATTTCCAGTGTGAGCAAACTCAATATTATTATTTATATTTCTTCTGGATCCTGACAGGATGAAAAAGACACTCCTGCAACAGGTATTTTTCCTCTTTTTCTTTATAATTCTGCTGCTGGGATAAACTAATTTCCCAGCGTTTTATTAAAGACCTCCGGAGCGACTTAATGCATTGAAGACAGAAAAACACAGTGATGCTGCGTATCTGTAAAGAGCCTTTAGCTGCTTCTGCATCCTATTATTCACTTGACACCACATGGCGACATAACTGCAGTGAGTTCAGCTGAAGTGTAGTGAAGTGTAGTGAAAAGTAAAGGTTTAAAATACTTCTTCTAGCAATAATACCTTGCTTCGAGGGCTATTTCAGAAGTTGCTGGCAACAGCTGAAGCTGCATAGGTTACGCAGGCCAGATATTAACATATCAGATGTTTTTAAAACCAACCACGTCCACCTCTAATATCCTTCTGTTTAATGACTCATAACTTTGTTATTGCTACTGCAGTAGCTTTACATATGAGGGGCTCAGCCTTTAAGATGACTCTAGTTTTATTCTTAAACATATTTTTTGGACTTTTTATGCCTTTAACTGGCAGAGTGGCCCACAGAAAACAGGGAGAGGGCAATGACCTGCAGTGTAGGTTCCTTGGTTGGATTTGAACCCAAGATGCTGCTGGTTACATGGCATGTGCACTAACCATTGGATGACCCCAAATTACATTTAATATCCTACTCTGAACACTGTTTCAAAAGCTTGAATTTCTGGCAAGAAAAGAAAAACAATACTTCATTTTGGGGAATATTTAGCATTTAGAGTGTCGTGTATAGGTTACATTTCTCTAACCTCAGTCTGTTTAGGTTAAATACTGTAGTTAAACAAAGCAATACCAATGAACACTATGAGCAGGATGTCTTGTCTTGTGGGTGCCTGAACATCAGTCATACTTTTCTTCGTCTTGGCTGTCCTGCAGCTGCTGCGCAATCTGCCTCATCTGTTCCTTGCGGACGTAGTCCCGGACTCGGTACATGGCGGCATCCCGGCACAGCTCTCGCAGGTCACTGCCAGAGTAGCCTTCTGTCTTCTCAGCTATCTCCTTCAGATTAATAGCATTGCTCAACTGAGCAGAAAAACAGGACAGGAAAAAAGAGACAATTATATATCATTAATCCATAAACTGTCGCTATTCTCATATTTTGAAGTGTGACTTCACAGTGAAAATGCAGGTGTAAAATGGTCTCTGAGGATAAAGTTGTGAGCATGAAACAATCTGTTCCGCTGCTGACTTGAATGAGAAGAAATCACAACTTACGTTTTCTCCTGCTAAGATCAGCTTCAGAATGTCCTGTCTTTGTCTGACATTCTGTGAAGACAGAAGGACAGTGGTTCTTACTGGGGAAAAGGGAGATTAAAGAGCACCCTAGAAATCAAATGTCTCTAAGAATTTATCAGAATTATAAATACTTTCTATATATGAGCCACTGTATAGTTTAAACTCTGTAAATATTACACACGAAAATTATTTGTGAACACCTTTTATTGCAAATATCATTCGAATAGAGTTTAAAAACACTTCAGTCTTGGTTGCTGTTTTACTAATAAACATCGACAGCTCAATGTTTATTGCACTTGATATAAGATACAATTCGTGTTCCTTGTGGTTTGGCTGGTAGCCATTACACAATCGGAAGAAGGTGAAGTTTAGCGAGTTTAAGCTATTTGAAAACACACAAAAATACACCAGTTATATCACTGAATAAATACAAGCTACTTGGGTGGACTTCCTCCGGGCACTCCGGTTTCCTCCCACTGTCCAAAGACATCATGCTTGGGTTATTTGGTGACTCTAAATTGTCTGTAGGTCTGAGTGTGAGTGGTTGTTGGTCTCTGTCTGTCTCTGTGTGTTGACCCTGCGATGGACTGGTGACCTGTCCAGGATGTACCCTGCCCACACCCAATGTGAGCTGGGTAAATGCTGGTAAATGCAGCAAACCCGCGGCCCAGAAACGGATAAGCGACAGAAGATGAATGAATGAATGAATGAATGAAAGAAATGCAAGCTGTGGTAGAGTGGGGAGAAGAGCTAATTATAAGCAATCAGATGTTTATTCTAGTGTTTTCCATTTCAATGCAATTACTCTCAAGATATACAATTAAGATTTAAATCAAAGTGGCAGCAAATTTTACTCTTCCAACATAAAATATACCAGATCATTGATTATAGATGGAAATGGAAGATCTTACTGGGAGGCCAACGTGAAAAGTTGCAGGCATCCTGCGCAGAATGGCTGGATCCACATCCTGTGGCCTGTTCGTAGCTCCCATCACCATTACCTTGAATTGGAAAAGTGGCAATGTGAGTACATTCTGCTAAAATAATCAGCCGCTGCATTAACTCCTCCAGCATGGTACATGCACCATGTGGAACATTATGCGCAGCATAGAGGTAGAGTAGGTGCAATTACCTTTTACTCAAGCTAAAAACTACACTGTTCCCCACAGCCTTCATTTAGTTGTTTAAATAAATGCTTTTTAGATTTTCTTTGTTTGACAACGTATTCTACTGTTTTTTATTATTCTATTTCTGTTAAGGACACCAACTACCCTCTGTTATAGAATAGTTATATCTTTGCCAACGCAGAGCAGCAACGCAGTACGACTTGGTCAACTGAGTATACTACAAAACTGTGTCACCTGGGTGGTTGAAGAAGTATCTAGGCCATCCCACAAACTCATGAACTGGGCCTTCATCATAGCTGTGGCCTCATGGTCCAGGCTGGAGCGATTCCTTAGAAATGACTCTAACAAACAGGAGAAAAGGAGCAATATCAAAGCATGAAAACTGCATTTACACAAACATCTTCATTACCGGCTGAGACCAACAATCAATGTAAACTCAAACAAAACACAAATATTTTTTGATTCAGCATGACTTACACTTGCTGCAATCAATGGCCATAATAATATGAAAGTACATAAAGCCAGGTAGAAATCTTACAAAGTAGAACATGACCAAGAGTCTTCACATGCTAAACTGTCTTAAAGGTCAAAATAATCCAGTGATGGTTGCCTGTGAGTTATTCAGTTACCTTTTATTGGAAATGTGTTGCAAAGCACTACAATGAGATTGAGATTGTGCAACCACGGGGAAACTGCAAACAGCCGCTGTGAGAAAACTTCTGAGTGCTGATTTGGCATTCTTTTAATCATGCCAATTTATCTTTTTACAGCTCTGCGGGAGATGACCTTGGCATGATACTGAGGACATTTTGAATGAATTAAACAATTTCTGAGGCAGCAGCCTGTAAAACTGCCAAAACAATTCCCTAAGTGTCAATCTATAAAAGAAATATCTGTGATCTGTTTTTGAATGCTGCTTCAGATGAATTCCGACCTAACAAGAATAAAAGATGAAGAAGAAGCACAAGAATCACTTTTCCATGCAATCCTTGACAGGCACCCTGTTAAGATCCACTCACCGATCTCATCAATGAAGATGATACAGGGTTGGATTTTGACAGCCAGTGAGAAGACTGCAGCAGTGAGTTTCTGGGATTCACCGTACCACATGTCTGTCAGAGTGGAGGCCTGTAGATTGATGAACTTGCACCCTGAGGCTTTAGCTGTTGCCTTGGCGATCATGGTCTTTCCACATCCTGGAGGACCAAACAATAAAACACCTGCCAGGCAAAATATAAGCAGGTATTAGGAATCATAATTTATTTCAACATCCCATTGATTGTTTGATTCATCAAGCATTCAAAATATGAAATTACTCCCATTTAAGCAAAACATTTATGAAAAGTGGCTCATATCATCTCTGGTTGATACTGTGAAAATATTTTTCCCTAAATTGGAATCCTCTAGCAAATGTAGAAATGTAGAGTTTGGCCAAGCTTAAACAATCTGTTCCCACGGGCATTCTTTTTGTAAGTTACATGATATAAACAAAGCTTGAAGTCGAGGAATATAACTTGGTTCCCAAAGCAGCTAATTGTGGATGTTGACTCATCCTGAAGCCCTGCATAAAGCTTCGGGCCAAACAGTAAAAAGTCTCTACTGAAAGTAAAGTATTCCTCAAAGGGATCCTCTGCTGTCAGGCTGCCATGAGCATAAATTTTGTCAGATGCTTTCTGGCACATAGTTCCAGATGATGTTGGAGTGCAGTGGGCAGCTTTCCAACAAAAATGAAAAAGAGAACAACTTCTGCATGTAGTTCTTATGCACCACAACTCCAATTATTAGTCTTAATGAAATTGTCATAGACTTATTATTTAGTTGTAATACTCTAAAGCAGCGGGTTTAAAAATAAATATTGACCACAAGGTTACAGAACGTCCTACAGCATTTTGAGGGTCTTCACTGTGGCACTTTAAACAGTCCCACAGTGTTAATAAAAAAGAAGCAGGGCAACAATCCTGCAGGAGTTTTTGTGGCTGTACAACAGCCTTCACTTGCCAAATCATTTT
The DNA here is from genome assembly GCF_900963305.1 of Echeneis naucrates. Classification (NCBI taxonomy): domain Eukaryota; kingdom Metazoa; phylum Chordata; class Actinopteri; order Carangiformes; family Echeneidae; genus Echeneis; species Echeneis naucrates. The sequence continues at coordinate 5,602,778 of NC_042519.1, read as the reverse complement.
CCTGATCGCAGCCCAAGGTAACATGTGTTTCACTAAAATCCAGATTGAAAGCACAAAAGTCCTAAAATAAACAAGCTGGCCACAGAACAGACCTGGCAGACGGCTGGTTAGGAAACCTGATGTTGAAAGCTTTGCAGATCACCACACAATTTATTATTATTCATCCATTGTGAGAATGGGCCTCAACCCACGTGATTTTCCTTTCGTCCTGCTCCAATGCCATCATGAAATGTGTATTATTGTGCTACAGAGCACAATGTTTTTTTTATTGAATATTATGTTTTTAAGTTTAAATCAATGAAGAAACCAAATGAAATTAAACTATCTGATCCCAAAAATTGAGGGAAAATGTGTTAGAAGATCAACACACTGCAAAGTTGACCAAATACAGGTAAAATAAACCCTTAAACAAATATGTCCTCAAACTAAAAGGTCAAAGCAGGACTTAAACCAAATTTTAATTCAAATATATGATAAAGAACAAAGCCAACATAAACTAAACATGTCATTAGCATCATACTTTCTAATGCCAGATATCACTGTGTGGTTTTTCAATCTGTCAGTGTATTTTATTCTATAATTTAGAATTTTTCTCTGCACCTTGAAGACTATGTGCAGAATGTGTCCATTTCGGTATAATTTCAGTGTGATACCTTTAGGAGGCTGAAAGAGTTTGGATCCAGTTAAGAGATGTCTTTTCTGAAAGGGAAGGATGACAGTGTCTTGTAGCTCATTGATAATCTCATCCAGGCCTGCAATATCTCTCCAAGACACCTACAGGAAGGCAGAGGGCTGTGAATAATTCTCAGTTCTTCTCTGGGAAAGCATGGATACAGAAAAGCAACACTATCTTCATTTATTGATAAACTCTCTGTCATGGAGTAGGGATTACAACTCTGACCTTCATAGTCTGTGGATCGACAAGGTGAGATGCGATGTTCATCTCATACTCTGTCAGTTTGACCCCCTCCACGCCAATCCTCTTCATTAGTTGTTCTGCCTGGAGAGATAAAGCACGCAACTCAGATGAAGACATAAGAAAATTAACACACCGCACTACACTTCTCAAGTCATTCATTTGTTGTCTTAATAATGCCTGAAAGCAATCTAAACTCTGACCTCATGGAATTGAACAGTCTCATACTTACCCTTTTCTTGGCTTGGTTTTTCTGTTTACAGGTCGGGTCCATAGCTTCTACCACCCATTTGATGCTGTAGTACGTGGCTGCACCAAAGATGGTCAGCCTCACCAACATGCCCACCACTTCATTCCTGGACAACGGCCGCATTAGGGCCTCTCTGGGAAGGTCTTTAAACAGCATCTCTGCTGGCTGATGTCAGACCATTGGCTGCATAAACACCATGGAAGTAAAGAAATGAGACAGAACAGCATGAGCTCACCAGCACCACATAAATACACAGTATGGTTGCAGTTCACATCCTCTGGTGCGGACATAGCTCTGCTCCACTGTGTGCACACACAATAACTCCTATTTACAACATTAAATAATGGCGCATGTTCCACTGGCTGCTTAAAACAATGTCAGTGAGCAGAATCATCCAAGTCAACAGCCGTCAGTGTTGCTGAATGGACAAGTTAAGGAAGACAAGAAAGGATCAGATCACACGTTTCTGAAGCTCAACTTAAACGCACTGCAGCGTAACTACTGGACAGTTTTCATTGAACAGTAGTTGCACATAATGTATCAGTTCTTGCATCTAAAGCCAACACGTTTATATTATTTTATACAAACATTATCTGAGTAAATTATTCATCTAGCAGCAGAGTGTCGCTGTTTAAAAGACACCAGACTTCAGTGATTTAACGTCAAATTCGTAGGTTAGCGTCTTCAGGGAAGCTAAAGCTAAGACAGCCTCAGCTAGCAAGCAGCAGCTGTCACGTTAACTCTGTTTGAAAGGCTCCAGAGGGCGAACTACACAGATTATCCCGGCCCTGTGTGTTAATTATAGACTAAAGTCAGCACAACTTACGAACTAAAACGGAAACCCAAAGGTTTACTTTCGCTAACGAAGATGCAAAACCTAAACATTGACGGTACGCCAGCTTTTGTACACCGGGTAGGAACAAACGCCTTGGTTCCGGAGCTAGCCAGCTTCCGCCTTCCCCTCTCGAGCGGACACGTTTCCCTCTGTCAGCCACTGGATGGCAGAGGATGCACACGGGTGTCCAACATCAGCACAGGGCTGGAAGAGGCAGAGGAGACAGGCCAGGAAGGGAAGACTGCTGGAAAGCTCATTCAAAGCAGAGCAAGACATTTGTCAAATTATTCAATCCGAATACAAAAAGGGAACATGCAAGTTAGTGGAAAATTCATTCATTCATTAAGTTTCTATTGTTTAACCGTTTCTGGGTTGCGGGGGTTCTGGAGCCAATCCCACCTGACTGGGTGAGGGCGGGGTACACCCTGGACAGGTCACCAGTCCATCATAGGGCCAACACACAGAGACAGACAGACCAACAACCGGTCACACTCACACTCAGACTGATTGACAATTCTGAGTCACCAATAAACTGAAACATGATGTCTTTGTGTGGTGGGAGGAAACCAGAAGAAACCCATGAAAGTGTGGGGAGAACGTGCAAACTCCAATGAGAAAGGCCCCAAGCCTGGGAATCGAACTCACAACCTTCTTGTTGTGGGGCAAAAGTGCTAATGACTATGCTGCCATGCTGCCTTGTGGAAAATATCAAATCCATTCAAATATTGTTTTTATAGAACATCAGATCATCAAAAGGTTGCTTGGAAGCACTTCACGAAGAGAGCAGATTTAGACCAAACTCAGTACAACAGAATTACATAAAGAGACAAACAAATGTCATCATGAACACACACTTGGCCACGGTGGCAAGGAAAAACTTCCTCAGGCAGAATCAGACTCAGGGAAGCCAGCCATCTGTGTCAACTAGTTGGTCTGAGATAGAGGCAGAGGGAGGAGAAAGAGAGGGAGAGAGAGATGGATGAAAAGAGAATGAGAGAAAGAAAACAAGGACACAGTGGAATACAAGCAAAAAAAAAAAAAAAAAGACTATTAATGACTGATACTATTAAAAGTATATTAATAAATATCAGCATTAAGTTAAAATAACATAGGAGGCAATAATTAAAGCGTTGGCAATGAATACTGATAACTCATAATAATCACTAAATGTTCCGTGTGTGTAATGTTGAAGGAGCTGATAAAATAAGAATATCAGTATTCATGGGTGTGTAATCAGAAATCACTCATATTTTTCATAAAATACTTATTTCAAATCTGTATGTATTCAAATTATACTAAAAGCTATTTTAAATGAATGCTCTGGAGCCTAATACTTTTCTTGGGCCCTCTGTAGTTGTCGATTACACTGTTATTGGAAGCCAAACACCCAAGCATGTCCTGAGGAAGGCTATGTGCAAATGTACCCCAGTCACAGATAGCTCAAATCTGCAGGCCTAATCTGTGTCTGGTTTCCACTCTTTTCCAGTGCTGTCTGATAATGGATAATTCAGTCCTCCTAACAGCATCCTTAAAGATAAGGCTCTAACAAACGGGCTTCTCCTGCAAGCAATTTATCACACATGGGCCAACGGGATTGTTAATTGTCACAGATTGTGAGCTAAATTTAAAAATGCTGTTGCAGCTTGTAGCCAGACTGCTATATGGATCAGGATTTCATCAGTGAAATAAGAAGCTGAGAAGAAAGGCGGTAAGAAAAAGCTACATCAACTCCATAATTCTTTCTTTACTTATTTATTTTATTTTATGAATACGCTGTCTCTATTTGGTATATTCCCCGAAGATTCGCAGTACTTCCATCAGCTTAAATGCTGCCCCTCAAGCAAAAATAAACAAAAACACTTAATTGTAGTGCACACTTCACCGTCCACAGGAGGTGGAGTACAATCTGGCCCAGTTTACCACACTACCACAGCATAATTAACTGGATTTTGAACAACGTGCTGGAAAAAGGCGATTGTCTTTTCTACACATATTTCCCATCATTCTCTGTATTTGTGTGAGCATCTAGCCCCTCTGTAACCTAATTAGTTGCTCAAATTGGATGCAAAGTTACTTCCAGCAGTCCAGGTTTAAGAGTCCACTGAAGTCCAACCCTTGATACAGAGAATGGCACACAGGCTGTTACTGCACACACCTTTGGCTGTGAAAATGCTTCATAAGCTTCAAAAGCTTTAATCCCCCTGTACTTGAGCAGCAAGTCCCAGGAGATAGTAGCCTGACAGGGCCATTTTGACGGGTGTGGGCATGAAAGCTCAGGCTTGTGTATCTGCAAAGTGCAGCAGGGCTCCACAATCCCACGACGCCTTGCAACTTGCCCAAACAACCGCTATCAAGTGGATGGGAGCAAAAAAAAAAAAACAAAACAAAAACAAAGACACATTCAGTTCCCATGGCTGTCTACCACCTCCATGCCGTAGCTGGAATAAAACCTGAAGCTGGTGACTGATTATCTTGCAGTGGGAGATACAAATTACTGATGAAAGATAAAGCTCATTCCATTATCCTACATTTTTTTCACAGTATGACTGTTGGTCAGTGGATAATGCACTGCAGTTAATATGTTTAGCACTGCAATAATTGTTGGTCACACGCAGCAGCTAATTACCCTTTCAATCTCCCAGGAAGAGATATTTCCTCTGGCAGCATGAGGAATAATTTGGGAGAGGATTATTTATTTTCCATGTTATCTGTAGGAACTGAAAGCATTTATTTTTAGATTACTTAAGTGCCTGAAATAGACTGGTCACACAAGTGTATTCACCATTGAACACATGTGGCCTATCTTTTAATACGCTGCTTATCCTTTAGTAAAAACATGCTGACAATCGGGCTCACCATCCATTCATCACCAGCTTATTGAAATGTGTAAGTGTTGACTTGATAAGTTATTAGCAAGAGTAAAACCCTCAGGTATCTATTAATACCAAACGACACCAGCCAAATGGCTCCTGCACAGCCTGAAAAGCTTGTCTTTTTATGACAAATGTTATTTATTAGATTCATCTTATGAACCTTTTAGAAATATATTAGAAAGTCGAAACAACAACATTTAGTCATGAGTTCATGTATTTTTCCAAAGACACAAAAGAAGAAGCAGGGATAAAAAACAAGATGTAATGCATTCAACCACTGCACTTTCTCTATAACCAGACTGCTGCTCTGGCTTGTGGTTGCCCTTTTTGGCACCTGTCAGCTGCCAACTGTTCAGGGGTGTAATAAAAATCATTCATGTCTATTATATGTCAAATAAGCCTATCATTGTCATTTGGCAGAAATAAAAAAACAGAGGGATGAGTAGATGAGGGATGCATGAAAGAACTAATGTCTGGGTGAGACTTGATATTGCTCAACACAGGGATTTCACATGGCGCTGCTTTCCTCAGGCATCATGCACCCTTTGTTCGTTCTGCCAAGGCAACTCACACAAGCCGACAATCCGACATTACCACAGAAAGAAGATTACAGCTGTAGTTTCAAACTGACAGCTTTCTCCAGTTCCCTTAACCCGACTGGCCTCACCATGGTTACAGAGACACTGATAATGTGAGAAAGAACTGCTCAAAAGGGGTGATAATTTGGTTTCTCCATCTCTTCTATCACATAAGACAGGTGAGAAGACTATTTATTCCCAATGGCATATCTATGCATGCATAGAGAGTAGGCTGATTTCAGACTTGTTGGACTGAGGAGGACGTCAGTTTGCTTGGTCAATCAGCGGGCTTGAATTTTGTGGTAAATACAAATGATACATTTGATGCAAATTACAATATAGCATTAACCTGTTTTGCTTTTTAAAAAAAGTAAAACAGTTTATTTAGCTATTCTTTCTGTTAAGTTGAGTTTGAAGGCAGCACCAAGCATAGTGGTTAGTGCTGTCGCCTCCACAATAAGGTTGTGGGTTCGGTTCCCAGGCATGCATGTTTTCCCTACGTGGATTTCCTCCGGGTACTCTGGTTTCCTCCGACCGTCCAAAGACAAAGACATCATGTTTGGTTTAACTGGTGACTCTAAATTGTCTGTAGGTCTGAGTGTGAGTGGTCGTTGGTCTCTGTCTGTCTCTGTGTGTTGGCCCTGTGATGGACTGGTGGCCTGTTCAAAGTGAACACGCCAAGCTGGGATTGACTCCAGCCCCCCACTGCGACCCGGAAATGGAAAAGCGGTTGAAGATGAGTGAATTGTGGAATTGTGGAAATAGGAACCCAATTGCTCACTAAAGCTTACCATTATACAATCAAACCTAAGAACAGTGACAAAAGGAAGGAGGCAAATTATAATGATAATAGTGTAGCATAATCATCATAATTACATCAACACTTGAAACTCTGAAATCCAAATACATTGTCCCATAAGAAGCAGTACCCATTTTTCTGAGACAACAAATACGCCTGTTTTAAAACATTAAACATTATCCAAGAATGAAAGGATTAATTGTTAAGTGGGGACACACTGACGGCAGATATGAAGCCTGTCACACTGGATTGATTGTAAACACTTTTGTTTCCTACACGTAGAATGAAAATGCCTTTATCGCTTGTCATCAGTGACAGGCCGCTGGCCCTTTTCATCTACTTTTCAAATGACATGTTCTGCAACAATGTCTGTGCTTCAGCTCAACAATGTTCAGAGCTGTTGCACAAATCTGCAGCTGAATTTCATAATCATTAAGAAAGTAAAAGGATCGTGCTCAGGCAACAACCCTTTTATAGTCAGATGTTGGGAAATTGTGCAGTGTTACTGAATGTTCATTGTCTTGAGGCAATTATTAGTTTGTATCCTGGATGTCCTAAAGAAGGTCAAATGTCAATTGTGCTCTTCATGGTTCCTTTTAGTGCGTTAATTATATGCATTACCATGGCAGATTATGTGATTACTGTAACTATCATCATTAAATATGGCATCAATAGTAATATGACAGATGTGATCTAAATTCATGGTGAAATAAAATTCTGACCTTTCCCTGTTTCACATTGACAGTTGTAATATCTTCATCTGAATGCCTTCAGGTGTTTCAAATAGTCTGGCTTTGAATATCTTTAAATATCTCTGACTGCTCTGTCTTATAAAAATGGGTAACAGTGTAACAATAATTATTGGAAAATGACAGAATAATAAATGTTGGCTTGAAATTTCCATGAATATTTTTATACTTTTGACTTTGACCAAGTGAGCCTCACTGATTCAAACTAGCTTCAGGCAGAAAACTGGCTCCCTCAGCTGCTATCCGGGGCAGCGAGAAGAGCTCCAAGGCCTCACAACACTGCCTCCACACATTCACCAAGGTTACCTTACGTCCACACCACTCACAATGAAAAGACTCCATAGTCTCCACATGGCATGAAGCTATGCGAGCATTAGACATGAAATTGAAGCGAACAGCTCCAATTCCTCAGGTAGATCCTAATAACAAAAGCCCCAGGGAGGTCAGCTGGGTGGAGGGGGGTGGTGGGAATTTGCTGGTATCTGTTGACATGTGAGCAAAGGTAGCACATGGATTTCAAAAAAAGTGTGGCGGTGGCAGTGAATGGCAGAGTTCTTCTGACAAGGTGGACATTTAAGTTCAAGGCGTGTGAAACTTGTCCCGTCGAGTGAAAACAATTGTCCAGTTCCAGCTCCCATTCATCACAGTGACAGCACTTGGCCACATGGAAATGAATGAATAAATAAAGGCGAGAACATTCCGTGTGTGAATGAAGTGGAGCCTGCTGGGTAGATGCTGTCAGAGACGACTGTCAGTGTGTAGACTATCCAGCCCTTGTTGGCAAAATGACATCCCGCATTACTGCAACGCTCCTTGCATATGGTTTTCCCCGCTCTTCCACACTACACATCACATAGAAATGACTTCTGACAGCGAAAGTAAAATTTCATCTCTACAATCCTCCTTCCAACCTCCCATCTAACTGATATTGTTGCCCCCTCCAGGCTGCTGTCATAACTGGCCTGTTGTCTGTGCTCTGATAAAACAGGAACAGTTAACCTCGGAGAACTCAAACATATCAACATCCTTTTCTCAACATGTTCTCTGGTAAAAAAAAAAAAAGGGGGGGGGAAAAAAGCAGTTTTTGTATGCACCCCATGTGGGTACAGAAAACTACACTTCACCCTAACTACCCTGTTCTTGAGCTATGACCTGCCACATATTCATTATTGATCACTGCTTTCTGTTGCTGCTGAGTTGCCTCAGCTACCTTTATGCATCCATGCTGGCCTGCAAGGCTGATTCAATGTGCAATTCAAAAGAAATAAATGCCTTTGATAAGGCGGCAGTTTGATCTGCTGAGGTTGTGCTGTAGACACATTGAGGTCATCTCACTGAATTCGTTGTTTCTTTTATCTTAAGATTGAAGACAGTTGAGCAATACATTGCAATCCATTAATGCCAGTTGAGAAATTCAGGCTGCAGTTAATGCAAATAAATACAATGGGACGTTTTATTTAAATACTTTTAGTATAGTCATTGTTCAGGTATCCTATTTCACTGTCAATGTTTTAAAAACTAAACTTGACTAATGAAATCTCATCTTAATTTATAGTTGCTCTTTGTCATCTCCTTTTTTCTGGTAAACTAGCAGTGCAGCATTTAAGGAAATATTCACACTCGCCTTTGTTTACTAGAAGTAGAAGACAGGGTTACAAGGTGGGTCGACTGAAGTCAAACTCATCTGACATTGGGCAAAGCAAAGGACACCCTTGGACAGGTTTTGAATATCTCCGATGGAGGTGTACTAAAACAATCCTCGGGCTGCACCCAGGTTCTGGAACAACGCCCACAACATAAAAATGTAACAAAGTTTGCTGACAAAATAAAAATATTTAAGTCACTGCTAAAGACCCTCCTCCTCTCTTTGGCTTTAGATTGGGGTTAAATCAGGCATCTCTTTTGTGTTGTTAGTGTCTGTTTGCACTTGTGTAAATATTTGATTTCTTTATTAGTTGCTTTGCTTAGTTTGTACAGCATTTTGGTCAACTTTGGTTGTTTTTAAATGTGCTTTATAAATAAATGTGACATTGACATTGACCAATCAACCAAAACATGCATGTCTTTGGAATCCAGAGGGATGCTGCGCAGACACAGGGAGAACAGTCAAAGTGCACACAGAAAGGCCCCAGGCCTGTGGGCTGAACCCATGTCCACTGGGCTAATGCTAACCACGACACCAATCCCTCTCTTTCATTCCTCTTCCAATAGTTATCTGTTTCTGGGTCAATGGGGGGTGCTGGAGCCAGGGTTGGGGTACACCCTGGACAGGTTGTCAGTCCATTACAGGGCCAACACATTGAGCCAGACAAAGAAACACAGAGACTAACAACAAACTATGCAGGCACAGGGGGAACGTGGACTTTACATCGAATGACCTCTGGCCCGGGAACCAAACCCACAACCTTCTTGATGTGAGGTAACTGCTCTAACCACTATGCAGGCATGCTGCCCCAGGACCAATCAGTCAGCTGTAATTTAGCCCCAAGCATACAGATGAATTAACACTGCAATCAATCTTCTCAACTTTTGATAAGAAAAGCATGAAAAACAATTTCCCAAAGTGTCAAACTCTGCTTTTAAATAAATGCTGTAAATTGAAATCAAAACTTTTCTGCAACAGAAGCCCGAGAACACTTCATCTGTATCATTTGTCTTTCACAGCCACTTTAAATGCATGACTTACTTCAAACTTTTTATAGGATACCTTGGATCAATCTATCATCTCAAGTCATGAACGAAACAGAATTGAACAGTGCAAGCAACTTCTTTCCTCTGCGAGGACAAAGAGCTCTCATTTTCACGATGAGCGAGGCTCACTCAGCTGTGGTCTATATTTCTGAGAGTGACACCTTCATCATAAATTACATACAGGGGGCAGGATGGCATCCAAACCCAGCCGAGGGTAAGCAGTGGGTGTTTGGAGGGACTCTTATGTTGCTCAGCCGCGAAAACCATATTGATCCCCCCTCATGTTTCTTTTGAATTAGTCTCCATCACCCATTGGCCATTTTCTCTATTATGTTTCATTTGGGAAGACAGATGATGAAGATGGCTGGCTGTGTGCATGGAGCCAGAGCCACACAGGCACAGCACAGATTCTATCAGCAGCTTTATCATGGCCTCCATCACACCAAGACTGGCTAATGGATGGAGGCTCGTCTCTGTGGCTGCCTGCCTCCTCCACCCTCCAACGTCCTCCCTCACTGCACCCCCTGGAGGATCTAGGGACTACATTTACTTTGGCTGATTAAAACCCCTATCAAACAACACCTTGGGTTGAAGCACAACAACATCAGTGATAGATGATCAATGATAGATGGGCTTGCCCATACACCATACACATTTAACATGTTGGAATCAGAATCAGAAATACCTCATTGTTACATAGTATACATATATGTTTATGGTGCAACAATGTGATTTCATGTTTTATGTTTGTAAGACTTGCTATTGATGCGTCTTGAGACTTCAGTGATGAGAAATTGTGCATTTTTTCTTCAATGCATCAAGTCTTTCCTGAGGCAGGTTTGAAACAATGAACCATTTTCCACGTCAAAAATAATGAATATCTTTCCATATTTCTTTATTCATGCTTTGACAGGAAATTAAATCAGAAGCAATATTTTGCCCCTATGATTGGAGACATTCCTCACTATGACAGCGATCTCACATGGCAAATTTATCCTCAAACGCAATCTAAGTTTTGATTGTTCCTCAATAAGCCAGAGTTGGTGGTTGGAGGGTCGGTGTGGAGCAGATCTCACCTGACTGGTGTCAGCCAGATTTATTTTCTTTCACAGCATTGCAGCTGGATCAGCGCTCTGCTCAGCCCAAACCTCCCGGCGCTCTCTCCAATCTATCAAGTTCATCAGTGTTCCATGTAGCCTGGAGGATACTGGCTGACAGTCTGAATAAGATGGCTATTCCTCCTCCTCCTCCTCCTCTTCCTCCTGCCTTCGCCTCTTCTCCCCATGTGAGATGTCTGGGCCACAGTGGCCTGCTGATGTTTGCTTAGCTGTATGGATTTCTCTCCTCAGACAGACGACAGAATGTTTTTTTTTTTTTTTTTTAAATTTAACTGAAATGTGTCCAACACTTCCAGAACTTTGTTTGTCAATTTACAAAGTAAACTAAGTATCCTGGTATAATACATGTATTCAAATAAAAAACTGGAATTGATTATTAAAATCTGTGACTGTATAACTTCATTCATACTGACTGCCCACTGCAATTCAAGCCATCGGTGTTTGCTACACATTATATCCATCCCTCTTTTGCTCCTCTCCCTTCAGCTAAAGGGAGAAAAACACTCAAATAAAGGTAAGGAATGTAATGTAATTGAAAATAAACATACTAAATTCACGCTAATGTGACTAATAATTTGTAAAATATCCATAATACCACCAACACCACAACTTACATCTTTTGTAAATGTACAGTAACATGATTTTACTATCATCATTAATATTAATAGAATTATTACTGGGCAGCATGGTAGATGGTAGTTAGTGCTGTTGCCTCACCGCAAGAAGGTTCCTGGTTTGATTCAGTTGGGACTGGTTCCAGCAGCCCTGTGACCCTGATGGGTAAGTGAAACAGCAAGTAAAAGAATGACATCACATTATTCATTTTTATTATCATACGTAGAAGAGCTCAAACAAAGATAGAAATCTATAATACTTGTGCTGTTACTGCCATGTTGCCCCCCTGTGGAGAAAAGAAAATAGAGATCTCTCACTCTGCTCCAGTTTCTGCCTGCTTCAAACCTCCAGGTGCTGCAAGTTCAGCGAGTTATAACTTTGAAAATATGAAAGCAGGTGTCTTCTTTCACAGCATCCCGAGTCACAAGTTTTATGATTTGCGATGTGTTATTTTCATGTGTTAGGTTTGATGCCCCATTTTTGAAGAACGGTAGAGGAACCCTTTTTAAGAGCAATTTATTTCACACATTCATGATCTTTGCCCCGTGGCTGGGCTCTAAAGGAACACATTTAAACTGTGATTATTCCCTTTTAAGGCCACCACACTGAAAAGTACTAGCAATCATGCATCTAGTCTAAAATCAGTTAGGAGTAGATTAGCCCCATTTTATGAGGTCTTGGCTCTCTTCCTCTCTTCTTCTTGTTGCTTAGTGATGGGATTTTTGTGTAGTTTTCGGAGAAATGTAAACCTCTTCCACAGTTTGGCGATAGAAGTCTTTCAGTTATTCATCTCAGTCTCACTATTTATCATCAGAACTTATTCCTTTTCAGTGAGCCTTAAAGTACATTTAAGAAATGGTTGACACTACAAGGTTGATCATTCAACTGCTTTTTGTTTGTGCCTAAGATGTGACAGCATGTTCTATATGTCTTCAATTTAGTGGAGTTTGTTCCTACAATCAAGTCAAGATTAATGCAGTTCATTCTCTTCATTGAAATTTTGAGGATCCTCAGTCCCCGAGGTTGCATAGACTTTGGATACATGACAAGTTTGATTTAGTTCAGTCGAATCTGGCTGAAACCCCTCGCCAAAATTAAAAAAACAAAAAAACAAACAAACAAAAAAAAAGGACACTGAATGAAGTTAACAGGAGTCCAACTAAATAATCCCACTCACAAACAGGAGCCACTTGGGACCACTACAATTTCAAGGATGCCCAAGGCCACTTTTTTACTCAGCTGTCTGCTGCACAACTTCAAACCACAACCACCAAGGACTTTCTTTAACAATTTTTCATTGAATAAATGTTAAAGAGGTGCTGAAATGCTGAACACACTCGCTCAGAGAAATATTAACTGCATAGCTCCAAAAACCTGAAATTATTATGAAAAGCTATTTTATGAATGAGCTGGGCTCATCTAGGGCTCATTGTTGTCCATGATTACCACATACATTTTTCATTGTTATGGATATTTTTTCCCTAATTAAACCATCTGGGAATTTATAGGACAAATTTTCTAACTTAAGTTTTACATTTAACAGGAAGAGTACAAGACTTTTAAGATTACTATTACAGTAAACACATCCTACTTTCTTTTTGGAATACTATGTTATCTTAATTCTTCCAACCGCTGAATATATAATGAATCCAAAATCAGCCATCAACTGTTATGTCTGTTACCTTGCAACAGTCTCAAGCTATTTTTGAAATCATCAAACATCAAAAGGATTTCAAAAATACTGACCACATCATTCTGAAAATCTCATTTTCAGTAACAATCCTTCTGCAGGATTGTTACTTGGCCGTGAGCCTCTCAAAGGGTAAACTTCAACTATTGACATTATGATTGTTGTATAAAAGCAACTGGAGAGGCAATATGGATTGAACCAGTTGGGCTATATGACTGCCCTTCTCAACGGCCTTACACAACTGCCCTTGGAATGTACATTTTGAAAGGTAGAAAGGTTATAAACTTTTAATATCAGAAATTAAATTCATATTTTTGCTTTCTCCCCATGTGTTCTGAAAATTTTATGCAAAGCAAGCAGTTAGAGAAATTAAAGTGTGTAACTAAACTTTAGACCACAAACATTTACATTTTATGCAAAAGTAGTAACGCTTACAGAATTTCAGAGAAAGTACTGCTACAAGTTGGGTAATGAGTTTGATACTACTTTCATGTCTCTGCTGTAATTTTAAACCAGCTAAAAGAAAAGATTACATAAAGTAATGTAAGGACTACAAAATGGATGACAAGAGGCCAGAAGCAGGGGATGCTGGAGCCAATCCAAGAGAGGCGGGGTCTCTCTGGACAGGTCACCTGTCCATTACAGGGCCAACACACAGAGACAGACAGAGACCAACAACCACTCACACTCACACTCAGACCTGCAGACAATTTAGAGTCACCAGGTAAGCCAAACAGGATCTTGTCAAACATGTCTTTGGATGGTGGGAGGAAACTGGATTACCCAGAGGAAACCCACACAGTAACGCGACTACTAGTCAGTAATTTACTGTAAATTTAAAGCAAAGGTTTACAGTGTTGCATACAGCCATGTGAGGAGTCTTGATCTTCTCAACAAACTCTCATCAAGAAATCCACCAAATCTAAATTGTAATTGTTCCTATATGTAACTATTCCTTTAAAGGTTCCTGTATCACTTCAAACAATGATACCATTTGGTCATTACAAAAGCATTAATGGAATGAGCATCATTAAATTCATGCTATCATGGAGGATATTAAAATCCCATAAGTAAGGAAGTAAAATTATTCCCCTGGGTTTTCTTTTAAATAACCATTAATCTCACATGATCACTGTAGCTACAGAAACATAAGCTGCACCCTCTGTCTTGATAGATGAGGGAAAGTTTTCCAAGACCTGACACCTGCTAGATGGAAAAGTTCAAAATATGAAGGAGAATTCAGGAGTAAAAATAGGAGACTGGAATCAGGGAGTTTACATTATAATTTATTTACCAGCAGTATGGTCAGTTTACTTGAGGAATATGAAAAAGGGCCATCGTGATTTCAACTGTAAGGCATATGAAAAAATTATTAGGTGTCAAATACTATATATTCTTGTACAAAGCACAAGACTTTGTAGGGGACATTGAAAATATGCTGTAATTACAACTCTGACTTCCAGTGATTTGTTATATGTTAATCATTAGATGCAGAGGAACATAAGAACTCACTTGGAGATGTGTTTCTAGCAACTTTTATGCTTTGTTTTTGTCTCCACCAATTCACAAGTGCATGTATGTTTTTTGCTGCTGAGAGCTGTTGAGTACACCTGTTTAGTTCCATGTACTGGGCAGTGGAATTATTGTTTCTTTCACCAGAAACTGTCGAGTGCAAATACCTGATGTAAATCAAATCAAATCAAATCAGATTTATTTGTATAGTGCCAAATCATAACAAAGTTACATCAAGGCACTTTACATATAAAGCAGGTCTAGACCAAACTCTTTATAAATTTATTTAAAGAGACCCAACAGCTCCCCCGATGAGCAAGCACTTGGCAACAGTGGCAAGGAAAAACTTCCTTTAAGAGGCTGAAACCTCGAGCAGAACCAGGCTCAGGGGGGGAAACCATCTGCCTCGACCGGTTGGGTTGAGAGTGGGAGAGAGAGAGAGAGAGAGAGAGAGAGAGAGAGGTATTGGGGGTGGGGGGGGGTGGGGGTGTAGGCAGGAACATGTTGTTGCATGAAGTTCATGGAGTTGAGCTGTAATACAGAATTCATGCTATATGGGACCAGCAGGTGTTGCAGGAACATGGGATGGAGATGAGTCACCACCTGCAGGATGAGGACAGGGAGAGAGAGGAGAGGAAATGGGAGAGACAGAGACTTTGGCAGAGCATGGTTAGTAAATGCAGTATAAATGCTATGTACTATACATATCAGAGAAGAAACACTGTGGACCTGAAGTACCATGTTCACACTCCTAACACCTAACCCAGAGGACGACCTCACATATAATGCACAATAGAGCTGAGATGGGTTGGCAGTGTAAAATGACACAAACATACCACTCCTCTGGAAATTCTCCTCTAAATACCAGCATGTTACTGTCTCCCCTTTTAAGCAGTCAGCGTTGACTCCATCATACAAGATTATTTCCTCAGAACCAAATATTTTCCAGCCAAGAAAGTGACAAAGTTGCCCATCTTAGAGTGCTGTTATGACAGCATTTAGCACGTGAGAAGAAGCTGCAGTCAGGACAGAGAACCGTCTCCAGCCCTTACCTTGTTATTATTCATATTGTGCAATAAAAGTCATCGTCTCTGGACACTGATTATCTGAGAACAACACACAGTGAGTAGTTTGGACAAAAACATTGCATGGTTATTGCACCTCTCCAACATTCCTGCAATTTTAATACCATCAAGTTGTGCATGAATTGTATTGGCTGAATAGTTAATAGCCCACAACGAATATACAACACTTTTAGACAAAAATGTTCCTCATGCCGTTCCACCATGCAGGTGGTTCGAACTTTTGGAGAGTCTATATTTCTTATTTAAAAATTGTTGGTTGTCAATGCAGAAGGAGTAGCTGATTCTTTTTTTCTGCTTCTCATTGATTGACACCAGAACATTTCAACGAAGCTGAAAACATTCTCTGCTGTCAGTCGCCATTTTCCCAATACCAATGATTACCAGTCAATTTCATGGCCATGTTTTATCCACACTGATCATGCTAAATGAACACTGGAGTCTACCACACAACAAATCAAAGAAATCTCAAATCAACGCTGGTTATCTCTGAATGATTGGTGCTTGAGTAGCAAATTAAAGAGGAGAAATGATATAACATCTATGGTCTAACTTATTAACAACTTTTTGAATCAAAATTAAGCTTTGCACTTGTTGGAAAGGGTAAATTGAACATGATAAATTATGTATTTAACTTATATATCCATTTAATCATCATCAGTTAAAGGCTTATCAGTTGTCTACCTACACAAACCAAACCAGATGAACTCAGTCTGTGTGTATTAAAGTAAGTACCATTATTTGGCACAAAGGATGCTTTTTCCACGCCAACTATATTTGCCCTGTGACACAAAGTTTAAGAAGAAAGAGAGAACGCACTGGGCACTGATGGCTGCTTCCAAGCCTGGCCAAGTCTAGCCTCTTTTTTCCTATCTTTTCATTCCTCCATTTATCATCAAACCTTTGGGAGCAGCTTTACATTTACCTTTTATCTGTCGCAGTAAACCTGCGTATAAGAAGTATGTTTTTTTCCTGCTGGCAGAGCTCTACAGGCTTGCTGTGTAACATGCTGCTCCTGTGATCCTACTCAGCACCCACTGCTACAACTATTACTACCATTATTATTATTGTTGCTGCTGTTGGCATTGTTGTTATTTCTATAGCTATTGTTATACATCTCTTATACTCCCTGTCGGCAAACATTACCAGCACAATAAGGTTCACAGGAGGGTCTGTGATTTCTTTCCTAACGCTGGATAATCCAAAAATGATGTATGCTCCCTTTTTCATTGTCAGCCCAGCTGGTTTTTTGTTTGAAAGCTATACTTCAGGCTAATTAATTTGCTGGACCTCTCACAAGACCAATAACAACATGTTATTAAGATGATATTTGAAAAAAAAAAACCCTCCAGAAAGCACTAATAATATCAGAAAAAACAGAGCAGACAGACTTGTGATGGCACTTATCTGTCCCTGAAAACAGCCACATCCTCATGCACCCTTTTGCATGATTTAACCCTTGATAAAATTCAACTGGATGGACTGAATAATTAGAAATACCTAGAGAGCAAAAGAGTTCTTTACACCAGGCTGTAAACATGTTTATTTCTGCTCTGAAGTTGGGCATTTTAACATGGGAATACTGTGGGGACTGATTCTTTTTCGGCGCCAGGCTCAAGCAGCCATTCCTGAAACTGCAGTTTTTGGCAGTCCTGTGTTGGCTTCATATTTCAGTTCCAGAGGCTGCTACTTGCATATTTCAGTACAGAAATATGAGAGCAGATGACAAATGAAGCAATGTTTCTATCATAGAGAACAGACTGGAGCATCCCGTTTGTCATTATGGAAACTCAGTAACAGACGGTAAAGACAAAATACTGTGATAATTCATGACTTTGAAATGTTTTATTTTTAATTTTCATCAAAGTTCAATTCCATAAATTATTGCTACGCTGGAAATATTCCCATAAATATTTAAGGAGTGCCACATGGAGGACAGATGTTTTTACTAGGGTACAACAAATGAATGGCAGAATAACTTCAACAACCTTTCTGACATCTGGATTCCAGTATGAGAGAGGGGGATTTTTTGGACAGAAGATACTTTATAAAGGCTTATCTGTAAAACTATGGTTGACAAATACTTATGCTAGTTACATGTGTGAGCATCACTGCTTAGAAACACGAGTCAGAGGGAGTATTACTTTAGGCTAGAAAGTTGACCCTGAAATGGAAATATATGCTTATTGAAATATTTTATGCAGAGATAAATATATATTTCTGTACTTGACGCTGTGGATTTTCATTAAGCTGCCAGAGATGAACCCTTACATCTGAGAATACTTACTGATATTGTCCCTTTTCTGCTATGTTCAATCATTTAGGAATGTCTATCTTTTAGTTGCTAAGAAAATTTCAGTCCAACCAACAACTGAGAAAATTTTGCACAAATATTATTATTATTAATAATAAATACACCGATAAAGCTTTTATACATTCTTTTTTTCGTAAAAAAATAAATCCTTAAAATAAATATACTGGTGCTGGTAATTAAAGGTGGAAATTATCCTTGGAATTAACTCTGATGCTTTTCCAATTTCCTTCCAATTTCAGGAACCATACCCTTCATGTGTAACAAATACAAGCACCACCACTGTTGAACCCTGCGGCCCACGCTTCCTCCCTTTGAGCCCACGGATCAAACACTTGGCACAGGACTGTCAAAACCCATCTTGTCACCAGGGGAAGAGCAGACTGAGAGCCAGTGTTACAGTTTACTAGAGAACGAGAACGAGAGACAGAAAGCATTTTTCATTGACTTTAAGAACCAGTTTCTTCCACTCAGCAGTTTCTTATGTCTTCCTTGCAATGCAACATGTTTATGAATGTGTCCTACTTACTGACCATACACGAAGAGGATGGAGCGCTTTGGGAGGCTTGCTACAGAACAACATACTGTATTTCATGCCCCTACATGCCTACAGCAGTTGAGAGAGCGTGTCCTGTATAGCTAGGTTTTCATGAAATCAAAGAGCAAAAATGTGAAAATGTGGAGACAAAGCATGTAATCGTCATACAGAGATGCAGGAGAGAAAAAAATTAATAAACATGGCCGAGGGCACAAAGCAGTATCTCTGCAAGATTAATGAGCGTTCCTGAGGACCCCAAATTAAAATAGAATTGCATTACATTCATCTTGACAGGAGATAATTAATTACTAGCGCTAACAATTGTTTTCTGAAACATTGTGATTATTGTACAGTACATGCACAAAAAGTCATAGCCTCCATTAATAAAATGTGCTACTTCCCTACTACATGTCCTCACTGATGGAGTGCTAGCATGTCAAGAGAGCATAACTTGACAGAACTGCTGGCTCAGTTACTTGCTCTTCAAAGTGGAACATGGAAAATAGGACTTGTGGTGCCTTTTTTTTTTTTTTTTAAGAAGGAGAAAAGTGCCTAAAGGGAGAAAATGCACTCAGAATACAACAAGGACAGTACTGCAGCTATTTAAGTCATGAGGACTTATGGAACAGCATAGTACCTTTGCAGCAACCTGCATAAGTGAATAAGCGTCTCGCTCAAGATATAGACTTCGCTAAGAAAGTGGATAGAGTGTGCTTGTTTCACCACCTCATCAATCAAGCATGGAAAGCAATCTAAAGGCTGTCAATACAGGATGGCGTATAACATTCAGAGGTCTTTGGTGAATGGAAAGGGAAGGTGTATGTAGGCATGTAGCCAAAATGTTGGCTGAGATCAAGGCAGCATTAGATTTCAACTACTTCGTGTCATATTAAATCTTCCTTCACTTCTTGCCAGCTAGAGCATCCAAGAGGAGGAAAGCGGGGCTGGCAGGATAAACAACTGTCCCATTTCTGTGTTTGAGAGGCTTGAATTTGACCCCTTTCACAAAATTTAATTATGTTTATGGCAGCTCTCTGCCAAATTCATTTAAAACCTCACAACAAAGCACATCATTGCTTTGAGCTAAATGCTAACAGCATTTTAGCAAACTCATAATACAAAATTACTACAATGTTCCCAATATCGACCAGCAGGCATGGCATGTTCACTATCTTAGTTTAGCATTTTAACATTGCGTACATGCACGTCTGTGCCAAATATCATAAGAATTCATTATAGTTGAGATATCAGTCAAAATTCTCGAGTGGCAGTGGTCACATTAAGTCATTCTATGAAGCCCATGAATGATTGTACAAAAAAAAAAAAAAAAGAAGTGTTGACTAAATTGATGGACGGATGGACGCTGCCATCCCTGCAGCTAGGCCTCTAGCATTGCTAATAAAACATATTCACTGGGAATGTTGGAAGGAGACAGCTGACCTCATTTTTTTGGCAACAGAGTGCTGGGTTTATAAAGTAGCATGGATTATCTGCAGTAAAAGGGTTACTCTAACAACAACAACAAAAACAGCAAAACACTACAGGTGGTTGTCAATGTCATGCTACATGTCTTCACATTAACAGCCTCTGGCATTTCTCATTTGTTAATTATTTGAAGTTTTCTTTACATGGATGGCCTCAGTGCCCAGTGAGCAGCCACACACAAAGAAACATCACAGCGTGCTCTCCGTGCCTGTCATTTGGTTTGGTTCACGGGCCAATCACAATTAAGTGTGCACTCTCAGTAGATGCTAAATGGAACGTTGAGCCAGGAAAGGCAGCGGAGCAACATTTTCCTGCTGTTATCTGGTGCCTTAATGCTTATTTTCCCTTTTTCAACTGTTGTTATTGAAGTACTGAATGCACTGAACATGCTGTGGAAGCTGGGGGGGCTGAGAAATACTTTTGACTCATGAAACCACCAAAATAAAATAATGCGTTATGTCTTGTAAAAGGGCAATAGCATGAGTGATTGGCTTGTGAACTGTTACATGCATCTCTTGGCTGCCATTGCCAATCCATCCCCATTGCATGCTGACATTTCTCCTTGTCTGTTTTCAAAGAATATGTTCTGGACAATCAGCTCGCATTACCTGTTCTCCTCATCTGTCTATTTTGTTACACTTTCTTCTGTGACTTTGTGTATTCATCCTACACACAAACCTTTTCTAAATGTCAGTGCTGCCACGTGAGTCAAAGTGTTTTCTGTGAATCGTTTTCCAAAAGTCTTTAGCTCTGTGATAATGGTAAAACAGCATGAACCCTGTTCAGTGTGGGTCTCAGCCTGCCAGTGATCCATGATGTCTGACAAATGTTCCATCTTTGCTGAAACAAGTCCATGTTTGTTAAGAGTTGAAACTATTTTTCTTTACCTTGATACCTGACTAAAGGTTGTGAATGAAATTAGAAACAGAATTTCAACTCCCCAAAATGTTGTAATCATATAGTGCCTACTACTACTACTATTATTGTTGTTGTAATTGTGGATTTTACTGTTGTTTAATTCACTGAGGTCTTTCTAGTTTATTTGAACCACAACTCAGCCTCTGTGGAGCCATAATCCATATTTGGTTTTACACTGCTGTCTTTAAATCTCTGCCCTTCTGTATGCTTTTATCCCCAAACCTCCTGCGCCTTGAATAGCATCGCATGGGTAGGAAAAGGACTAATACAATGAAAATATGATTTAGTACACAACCTTGTCGTTGCTGTAATTGTTTTTTGTTTTTTTTTTAATCCACATTGGGGTTTTTTTTTTTCTTTCCACTTTTGTTTGAGAACCTTTAGCTATAAAGCAATTGATCTTTGAGGTTGAGCAAGTGCATCTTCCAACGCAGATTCAGAAGAGAATCAATTTAAAGCAAGCACCCGGCACCACAATTGTTTGTGGGTATCAAAGGCTACCCTTTTCTGTTTCATGCAACAAACAAACCATAAATCATTACTGATTGGACAGTGTGGTTGACACTGGCCTCACCACAGCTTGGACAAGAAAACCAAGATCACTATTAGTGAGCTAAATATGAAAGTGAATAAAACTTTCTGGAGGCAAAGTGTGGCTCTTGCCTAATATTTTACATTATGTGAATACATGGCAAATAAAACATGAACTAGAAAGAAAGAAAGAAAGAAAGAAAGAAAAGCCCCTTTCAGGGAAGACTCTGATTGAATTTGATTTGCCTCCTGATCACTATAGCCTGCAATTATTTCATTGTTCCAATAATCAACACACAGACAATGACAACAATTGACCTCTGTCACCATGGTTACAGTAATAAAGTGAATGATGGCAATCAAAGTTTAAGCAAAATGAACACTTAGGAAAAGATTGTGGTTTGGCTAGGATCATTTATTTCGATTGAAATGACAATATTTGTTGTCATGTTTTCACTGATAACAGTGTGATCATCTTTGTGTGATCAAAAACAGCATGCAGACTGTCATTAGTTTCACGCAGCGAACAAACATCAGAAGGGATTCCTTTGTATTCATCCTGTCTGAGCTCCTCCTCACACAGGGTTTGAGGCGATGTCACCTCACTTTCTCTTTTGTCATGTTATCACCACAGCTACTAGCCCTGTGCGGTCATTTTTCTGAAGAACAGTGAAGAGTCAGAGAACATCCTTTTAATTTGACAACGACGTTCATGTCAAGGCTGACATCAGAACTATGACAAATTAATGCCAAATCTGAAGATTTTTATTATTTTTTTTTTATTAACAAATACATATTGCAGTCATCTTAATGTATGGTATGTTATTGCCAGTCACTTAATTAACAATACATTGATTAACACTAAACATCACATAACAAAATTATAGTTGTTGAAATAAATTCATAAATTATTATTTTGAACAAAAAAACGAATTTTTTTTTTCTGTTTACTACTACATTACAGTGTTTTTTTGAACCATTTATTTATTGATGACATTTCTCATGCTTATGTTTATGTTCATACCGGGGAGGGTGTACTTTCTCTGCTTACATCCAATTAAAGTGTCAGGATAGAACTTAAAATGACTAAACCACTTGGTTTATTATTTATTGTATTATTTATTAGTGATGTTATATAATTATTTTTCTTTCAAATTTTTTTTGAAAATACAACATATTCATAAATGCTTTGCTTGGACTGTGCGTACAGTGTCCTTGGTATATTTTCCAAGGAAATAATTTGCACCTCCCAGTGATAGCAATCATCCGGAGCAAAGCACAGCAACAGTGATTAATTGTGGATTTCCATCAAAGAGGTAGCAAGTGATGCATTTTACCCCACTGTTAGAACTATGCACAGGCTGATTGCGGAGGTTATCAGTGGAGGAAGATAAAAGCGTTACTTTCTCTTTGAGAACAACCTTGGACAGATTGTCAGATGACCCTTTGAAATTTCCCAGGAAAGTCTGAAAGTGAGTTCGTTTTTGTAAACACTGTAGAGTGAATGTCCTTCTAAGGGCTAGTGTTGTCACGCACGTTTGTTGTGCAAATGCCCTCTTACAGGACCACAGCAAGGGCATCAGCTGCTGCCTACATTTGAACAGACACGGGTAATTATTTAGATAGATAAAAGGAGGCTCATTTGTATTCAGGGATGACAGAAGAGACAAAAGTGAGTACATCACACTAGGGCAGGAACAATACTTGCAAATGAAAGCAACCCACAGGTCAAATCAATACCTTGTCTGCAACAATACTGTAAGGTGGCATAGCAAGGCCATTTCGATCTTTAATAACACTTACCACCTCAACAATGCAAACCATGACCACAGAACGCAGGCTGCGGACCACACATGCAAACAATATCACACATGCGCACAATTCTGCCACTCATGCATCCTTTGCTCTGCTGTCGCTGAGGAAAAGCTGTCTGGAAAAAATTTTATTTAAATAAATATTCTAAATTTACCTCTGAGATTAGTCCCATCTGTTGAGAATTTTTATCTAAGTTTTTTTTTCCATTTCCCCCTTAGCCATTCACTGATTGGCATTTAAACAAATCCTGGACAGGACTGACATTTGCGTTGCTATTTTCCTCCTCGCTCCTCTACATGAAACGATAAGCCATTCCTAGATAAACACAAAATCATATATTGAAAAAGAGGCCTGTTGTAACGTTGAACAGGTTTCAATTTCCTCTAGGCCTATAGACTTCTGAAGAATGAGTGTGATTTTGTGTGTCTGTGTTATTTTCTTTGGGTTATTGATGCTTTAAATATTGGGTCCCAATTTATACTTATATTGACACATGCTTGGCCTACTAGTTCGACTGGGAGTCCCAGCTGGTGGAATATTTAATATATTCTCTGCTATGAATATTTAACCTTCATTGTGATTTTCAAATGTTTGTGCTGTTGTGGTTTTGCTGCAGAAGATGCCTGTAAAGTCTGAGTCTGCAGCAACAACAACAACTACAAGCTACAAATATAAGTTCAACTCCAACTCCTTGTGCTACTTGCTGCAACTGTAATACTTGCAATTATTTAGGACTTTAAGTTCTTCTCCAGACATATCAATTCTCCAATATCATTAATATTTTGTTTAATATAATTATCCCACATAAAAAATGAGGCGGAGGATCACTGACCAGTTAATATATTGGTAAATATATTGGATATGAAGTTAAAAGCATCTTTCATTGGTTTATATTGTGTTAGCATATGACTAGTAGGTAGTGGTTGTGTTAAAGTAAAACCTCACTCTGTACGCTGACAAGGTTTTAGGTTTATTTTGCTGGGTTATATCAGTCCCTGGCTTTCTGAAACAGCTTTCATGAGACTGTTATTGGCTCCAAGGTAGGATTATTGTTCATTTCTCTTTTGATGTTCAGGTTAAGGGGGCAGGGGGTGAACATTGCTAATACACTTTAGTCTATTCAACTTTGTGACTTTGTAAAAATAGCAACTCAAATTCAAGCTTTGTCTTCATTCATAAGAGATTGTAGACATTTAGTTTTTCCTAATATACGTAAGAGTTCTGAAAAAAAAAACAAAAAACAAAACACAACCACAACTGAACAGGTAAAAAAATGCCCATACGTGTATGTGAAAAATACTGTGTTGAAAGTGGCAAGCAAGTGTACTAAAAATGTAACATTTATGCCCTCAAAGGTAGAGATCAAACTTCCCCGAACAGTGGGAGAGTGTGTCAGCGATCACCTGGAGGAGGTGTGACCCTGAGCTGAGTCAGGTAGAAAGAGCTGCTTTGAGCCTTCCTGGGAGACAAAGCTTTATTTTGTTCAAATGCCCTCAAAAGTGAGAAAACATGATTTTCACCATGTTTCCATGTTTCCTCTGATCGCAAAAAACCGAGTTAACAGCTACAATCCAGCTTGTTTGTGTGGGCTGATATTCTGACGTTAGGTGGACTAGTGAGAGCTTCACCAGGGGTCCACAGAAAAACAATGCAACTTCACGCGCAGTACAGAGTTGAGAAAGTAAAAAAATAAACAAAAACAAACGCTGGTTCCTCCATTCATAATCACACAGATCACCTGATGAGTAGCACGCACTTTATTGGCCAGCCTTTAAGTTCTCTCAGCCTCAAGTACACCCAAAAACATGAATGCCTGAATGTCCCATTACCACTACACTTCACGGCGAGATTGATTCCATTCATCCGTGTTATTAGAGGCCTGGAGGGCAGCCAACAAAGAGGCAGTACAGTATGGCACAGCAGAGCTACGGTGACAATTCAATTAGCCGCCTCCATCTTTGCACCACCTCCACATGACCTGCATCAGTGCTTTTTGCTGACGATCAACTTATGTAAAATGATGGCATCCTTGGCTCGTGCCTCAGATGCTGAAAGCACGTCAGGTTAACGGGATGGGTGGACGGGGCTTCTCTTATTTTCAGCGCTGTGATTGGTTTCAGTGTGACAGTTTCATTTTAGAATACGCAAAATTGCAATCAAATTACAGCTCTCGCCTCGACTCTCTCTGAAAGTGACTGGTGTGCTCTCTATGAATTATCTTGCAGCTGCAATTCTTCACTCATAACCTGTAATTTCTTTTTGTGGATTTGTGTTATAAGATCAGCAAGAAGCTCCTTCCTTTGGGATACTGAAGTGTGCCGTTTTCAAGTTGGCAGGCAGACCTCTCCCTATCGATGCACTCAGCGGAGCCGACACTTCACTCTTTTGATCAGCACTTTTATGCGAAATCAATGTAAAATGTTAAAATGTGATTAATATTCCAGGATTGTTGATTATGGAGAAGTGCCTATTGCCATTGTCTGTCATTTCAAGGCATACAAAACCTTAACTTAATTACTAGTCCATCTATTTATACTGACCTCCCAGTGGAATGAAAAGAGCAATAACAGAAGCAAAAGCAACACATCATGCAGTTGTTTGTTTTTTTTTTTATGGTTATACCAGTAAGTTCTTTCAAGTACAGTACACTGCTCTTCCTGAAGACATCTCAGTGATGTAAACTGCACATGTCGATAGTTTTTTGACAGCAGTACTTCTGTAGCAGTTCATCTGAATAGCACGAGCACGCATCCCATAGAGGAAAATGTCTCCTCATACCTTTTTGACCTTGCAGCAGAGCAGATTTTGTCACAATAATACGAATGCAAATGTGTAAGGGCTGATATATAAATTCATTCACGACCTGGTGCCACGTCTGCTTTGACAATGCGTGTCATTCTGCAGGGACAATGCCAGGGTGACCATCAGTCAGAGGTCAGTGCTCAGCTAAATTTAGGAAAGCAGCTTTTGGATGATCAGCGTTTTCACTCAGCTCATTTCTTGCCCCCATCAGTCAATTCACGAGCTTCAGTATTTTTGCAACACTTGTCCTTGACGTAGAAAGTTACTTTGACAGTATAAAATTAGCTCGGGATGAGAGGTTTTTTTCCCAGTGCAGTTGCCACCTCAGTGATGTATGGAAAAGAGCCAAACAAGTGAATGGCAGGGACAATAATTGAGGAAGGTGAGGGCATTCTGATATCTGTAGTAGATAAAAACTGCCTGAATAATCTCTATGATGATCCTCTTTTGGATGACAAACACTCAAGGTGACAGCAGTCATTCAAGTACATATCCTACAGTTAGTCTGACGTGTTGACTTTCACTTTTCACTGCTTGAGGGAATTATACCAAAGTCAATCCAGACAAAATCCCCAGCAAAACTTGCTAATCCCTGGGATCCGTTCTTGTGCTCATTATTTAGTAAAATCACAGAATAACACTAACACGTCACTGCATCACATCGTGTGCCTTTGACAAGGTTTTAACCAAGTGACATAAACCGCAATCTCAATAATACTCGACACCAAAATTGGACTGCGTTTTCTGGATCATTACTGAGTCTTGCTGTGCTTCTCCTCTCATATCAGTGTACAGTTCACAGCAGAAATCCTGCACTTGACAAGAATTTATCACAGTGTGCGACTTAAGACTATCTTGAGCTTGTGTTAACCGCAAACCGTGTTTCAGCTTTTATCAGTCTTCAGCTGAAGGAGCCCAGGGCTTGGAAAAGCTTTAACTCATTTCTGGTTGTAGAATTTAGAGCAGGTGAAATGCGGTTTTAATTCATGAGCTGTTACTTTAAGTAACAACATGGAAGCTACGTTTTCGCTGATGTTTAAAGACAGACTGAGTCCTTTTTTGCAATGCCAATGTAGATGGAGAACCCAGAGCAGAAAATACACAGAGAAATTTCTGGTGGGAGGAAGCTGAAGAATGAGTTGGGCTGAAGCCTTGCTGTGGCAAATAACCTCAAATGCTGCTGTGGGTAATGCGTTCCCCCTCAAGTCATTGTGCTGTTTTGGGAAGTAGCGCCATTAGAGTCATCACTGTCTGCGATGTGGAAAGAACACAGAGATGTGGGAGCAGTGAAAAAAACTGGCTGACCTTGATGGAGCATATTAGCATAAAGCAGCCCTTTGGGCCCCACATACTAGATGGTTGTGTGTGTATGTGAAAATGTAGTCAGCACTGCAAGCTGTTCCCCATAACCTTGTATTATACACTAAAGCATTATCGCTGTCATGTTCACTGTTAACTGTATTTACAATTCTGAAATGGGGAATAACAGAGCACATGTAAAAGGACTGGTGCAATCTATTCACAAGAAAGTATTACAGTTAATGGAAATAAGATTGTATATTTTATTCAGGAATTAGGTAGAAACAAAATAGATATTTAAAAAAAAACCCAGTTTGGCTTACTTGCTGTTCATACACATATTTGGAGGAAAAATAATTGAGTGACAGTCATAATGGGGGAAAGTAGTGGTGATCGTTGCTTGACATCAGCGCGGTAACATGAAAGGTTGGACTACCCGTTCTGAGCAGCTATGTCATCATGGCAAGCTGGAGGCTACAGTGAGTGACTAATGAAAGTGATGGACTAGTTGGTAATGTTCTAACCTCTGCTCCTGGAGAACACAGTGAAGACTGATGAGACGTAAATCACAATGGTTCTTCTAGAGCGGTAAGCAAACTGCTGATTAAGCTAACTGACTATGTAGTAATAGCAAAACAAAGACGTGCTGAAGCCCAAGCTTAAATTTGGTCTCTACCAACCCCAGAAAAAACGGCTCTCTAGCTGCTTTCAGGCTCAGCAATGTTATATGTTTTTTTTTTTTTTTTTTTTTTTGCTGGCCTGTTGCAGCGAAAAAACAAAGTTAATGGAAGTGTAAGTGCAGGCCAGAAAACTAAAAAAGTATTTTGAAGGGCACAAATACTGGAGCTGAAGGGAACTCCCGAGTCTCTGGGCTCATCTTAATGAAGAACAAAAATGAACAGTTGAACAGTTCAGCTTTCATCATTTACAACGATGACAAGGAAATGTAAGCACAGTGGTCTATTCTTATGTCTTTTAAGAAGTCCTGGTTTTAATATGAGAAGCTGTGAGTGTTTTTTGTTGATGTTAGAACCACTGAGTGGTATAAAGAGCTGCTGATCATTTATTAGACCTCTCACTTCCTAGCTTGAACTTGTTGTATTGAAACTCCCCATACATCAGACTTTATTGGCAGAGACGTAGGTAGGTGAAGGCAAGTTATATCGGAGTTGATGTAAACCTCTCCTGCACACAAATGATTTCCTTGGCTGTGAATGTAGCGAATGTAACTTATGATCTGACTCTTTGTCATCCCATTAAAGGGTGGAACTTATTGTAATAACCGCCATTCTATGAGCTCCTCCATGTCTCCTTGATAACTGTCCCTGCAGACAGCATTTCATTCTCTATTATAATACATGTTATCCACTGAGCCAGTCAAATCTCTTTCTTTATACATAATATTATTAAAACATTTTGGTTTTTTGAAACCCCAGAGCGGATTTGTCTGGAGGCACATTCGAGCATCAGGGACTGCTATAATCCGAACCAATGGACCAGGTACTGTATGCTGAAGGACAGAGTCCTCTTTACATTATATAATCAGCCTGGGGCATTGTCTGTGAAGAAAATAGCCCCCCTGGCCACACAATGTACAGTCATCACTATATAAATCCATTAACTAAGCCAATTCCAAACACCAAAGAAATACCACAGAAATCATCTATCATGCGGTTCTTTCAGAGGACCACATGATATGTTTGTGGAAGCCACAGCTAGCCCTTGAAAAACTAACTATTTGTTGCATTTTTTTTTAACATAGCAGCATGCCCACACATACACACCCTCTCTCTTTCTCTCTCACACACACACACACACACACACACGTACCCCCACATGCTCACATAGATACCACCTCTGTGCTGCCTATACACTTCTATCTCGGAGGCAGGGCAACGCTGGGCCTAATTGTGTCTTGGAGCTACTGCGCTGCTCATCTCTGGAGATCTCATTATAAGATCCACAAGCTGTTCAGGCACGTAGCCGCTCTCTTCACTCTCTCATCCCATCAGCTTGTGCAGCATAACTGTCTGAAATCTCCATCGCCCCCTTGCAGTATTGACAGAATAAAGCAATTATTGCTGATTAGGAAATTGGACTGTGCACCTAAAGAGAGCTACATAGAGTCAGATTTGACAGCAGGTATGACTGAAGGGGTACCCAAGTCATCATCTTAACCTTCTGTCCTTTTGCAAGGTGTTCAGCATTTTCACAGTTGTTTCTATGAAGATCATTTGCGGACAAACTCCCTCATACTGTACCTGCTGTTGTTTGTGTGCTTGCCAGATGAACAAAAGCACATATAACTTCTCACTGCAGTTAAAAAAACAAACAAACAAACTCTGCCGCTCTGAAGGGAAGCTGCTCAGGTTCGGAGTCCACGCAAAGTTGCAGGTTCTAACAACAGAAATGTTTATGTAGGCCAAGGTGTTTCAGGAGTACTTTTGGGAATTACATGTATTTGCACGCTTTGCACAGGAGAGATGAAAAGATAACACTCTCAAGTATGGACCTGAAACTGGCCGGCAACTAGTGTAGCCTAGCATAAAAACTAAAGGGGAAAACAGCTCGCTTCGTTGTCTCCATAGTTACAGTTAGTAAAAAAGATGTAAATTCACATGGGCATTGAATTTTCCCTTCTTTCTTTTTTTTTTTTTTTTAAGTTGGTACAATGTACTTTTGTAGTTTGCCACCTTTTTTGAGTATTCTTTTATAATCCAAATTTGTGTCTTTACGAATACACACTGATATGTTCCCTGTTATGTGACTGTGAGAGTGAATATTTGCTGTCTCAGATGGGCAGTATAAAAAAAATTGAAAAATTTTACAGAGAAGGGATAATTTTTTCTTCAGAAGGGCTCATAAATTCTATGACTCATGTGTGCTACGATGGTTCCCTCACTGTTCTATAAAGTCTGGGCCTTATCCAGACCACAGGAAAATACATTAGTTGTTTTCCTTGATATAATCTTTACTGACCAATTTGAGTAGACAGGACAAAAAGGAAATTTAAATTATCTGATATGAAAAGGATATTTCTTTAATTTGATCAAAAACCAAAAGAACCCCTGTTTTTGGCAAATATGGGTTTCATACATTCAAAGATAACATTTCTAAAAGATAAATCTTTTCTTCCCTTATCCAGCTCACTATTTGTCCAATATCTGCTTTCCAGGCATGGAAATGCTTGTCAGGTTGTATGCAGATAAATAAACCTCTGATTGCTCTCCTGGCCCCCTCATATGAATCTGTGTGCAAGCAGTACCCATTTGTGGTGGTCCAGAGACTTATTGTCAGTTTGGTCTCGAAATGGAAATGCTGCCCTTTGCAACATTCCTATCAGATGCTGTGAAAGAACACCCACCAAGATCTGCACCCCCTGAAAAACCCCTTCCCTCCCCCGTGCACACAGCTGTCTGAATAATGAAGTCACCTCTCTCTCTTGGCTGCGGCACAGGTGTAAAAACCAGTATTGTCAGCATCACAATGAGAAAGAACGAGAGTTGCTGCCTGGGAGATAAATGCAGTGTCCTTGCTCATCTACCCCGCCCCTCCCCGCATCCAATTCCCAACGCCGCTCTCCCATCTCCTGTTGCCCCCATGACACACACCTAGCCCGCCCCCCACACCCTCATGCCCCCACCGGCCCATCAGTCACTGTCAGTCTATCATCCGCTCTGAGGGAACATGAAACCTTCCTTTTCACCTCCCCTGACAAGCTCAGTTGCAGGCCGATGCTCAAGCATGCAGGGCTAAAACACACATGGCACACACACTGACCTTAAGCCTGGTTGTTAAATAGCTCCTCCTTCAAGTCTAATAAAAACGTATTTGATTAGTACACTTCCTGGGCAGCACGGCCGCATAGTGGTTAGTGCCGTTGCCCCGCAATAAGAAGGTTGAGGGTTTAGTTCCAGGCCTGGGGCCTTTCTATGGTTTCTGAGTTTGCATGTTCTCCCCGTGCCTGTGTGGGTTTCCTCCCACCATCCAAAGATGTCATGTTTGGGTTAACTCTAACTCTAACTGTAGGTCTAAGAGTGGGTGGTTGTTGATCGCTGTCTGGAATGGCGACCTGTCCAGGGTGTACCCTGCTCTCACCCAATGTGAGCTGGGGTTGGCGCCAGCACCTCCCGCGACCCGGAAACAGATAAACGGTAGAAGATGGATGGATGGATAGTACACTTCCGCTTGTACTGTGTTTCTTCACACAGATCATAATCCAAAAGGATCCAAGCCTTTGTAGTCTGTAAACATGCAGGCAGCATGTTGGGAAGAAGGAATGATACTTGCAAAGATCGCTTTCAGGTGAAGTATCACTTCTCTAATGCCATTAGCCAAATTTAAACAGAAATCCATTAGTTTTTGTTGGAACAGTCTGGCCCTCACAGAGCTGTAGCTCTTAGTCTCTGCACATGAGGTTGGAGTTTCTGTGCCACAAAGATGTAACCCACCAAATTCCTTTCATTCTATCAAGTGAGCTAACATTATTCTGCAGATGTGAAGTCCAGGAGAACCCATACTGCTAGAATAATAATTTCCAAGTTCAGGCTATATCCTGAGACATTCCACTGGCACCGTGTTTGTAAACTTTGTCGGAGACCAGAAAAAGATATTACCTTGGGAGGACTGGAGCAGTCTTCGTTTAGAGGACACACAGATGATGCATTGCTTATATGAAATGATTAGAGGCAAAGAAGCATGACATGGTGGCGAGTGCAGGCAATCTCTCAGGATAAACCAGCTGGAAACCAAATTAAAATGGGCCCTTGGAACATGCAGGTTGGATAGCATGGCCAACCTTAGCAAAAAAGACTTTTCACTTCCCAATGAATCCTAAAATGCTCAGTATATCTGGGCTTGAGGATGGTGGAAAATAGATTGGACACACAAGGAAAGCCCTTGTGAACACAACAAATGGGTTCAGTGCTTTCAGGACTGATAGCACGTTTTTAGCCTTCATCCTGCTTCAGTATGATGTCTTTATTAAAAAGAAAAGAGGGGACGTTTTTCATGTTTTGCTGCAATACACCATGAAATTACTTTTTTTTTTTTGGCAGGGTTTGTACCATTTCAGTTACACAACATGCCCCACAAATAATTATAAGACAAAAAAAAAAGGAACATTAATCTAAATGTGTGAATCTGTACCTCAGTTTTCCAGTCCCTCCTCACAGCAAGATGCTGCCATCACTTTGTTTCATTGTGTGGCGGTCTTGGGGCGATGGGAAGCGTCAGATTTGTGTCACACATGAGGTTTCCTATGATGGCTAACATGTTTAGTCACATCTGAGCGACTCCAAATGTCTTCTCTTGCTCAGTTTTTTTTTTCCTGCCCACTTTTCCAGCTCCTGTGGAAAGATAAATCCGTCTTCACTATGGGTCGCCGCAGCTGCTTCAGCGGTCTCTTTGCTGTCGTGGTTCAATGTGCTTAATGTTGGCCTGTCTGTGAGTTTGTTATAATGGATTTAATGGTGCTCTATGGGATGTTCAAAGTTTGGGATGTTTGTTTGTAAGTCATCTATATTTCTTCATGACTGTGTGTCTGACTTGTTTGGAGAGTCTTTATGTTTCTTCCTGTAGAGGTGTAAGACTTTTTTCAGAGCAGGTGTCCATACAGAGTGTGACATCACACACTGATTGATTGGACCTTCATTTGGTGGTATTAAGTTCTTTTTTTTTTTTTTTTTTGGAAATATTTAATCTGCTTTAGGTGTTTGAATTAGTGTAGAAGTTATCAGTCTTTCCCTTTAATAAAACATTCCATCATGTAACTTAAATGAAAGTTAGGTCCATTGCATAAGGTTTTAAAATCTGGTTTTTAATTTCAGATTTAAATTTCAACATGAAAAATAGTGATTGTGACGGGTAACCGAGGCACCATTAATGATGTTGCTACATTTTGCATGCTTTATTTTCCCTGTACTGATACTGTACATTTGTGCTTTGATTTCAGACAACGCTGAACCAAAAGACTGTTGTCCCTGGAAGGTTTTATATCGCATGGTGTGGGCTCAGTGAAACCTGATTCATTCCAACCTTTTAGGTTTCCTTTGGGAAAAAGTTTTGGATATTACATGGCACCTGGTGCTGTCTGGCATATTCTCAAAGCATTATTCCTCCACTATAAGTATGGAAAGTTGGTGTAAGAAAATACTACTATACTGCTGCTGATGGCAATGGGATAGTTTAAGTTATATTGAAGACAAAAGTATATTCAAAGACACTTTCAATGAAGTCATTCTTCCAGATATGTCACATTTTGTAGAAAAGAAAACTAAGCAAGGGAAAAAAATTCAACAATTGGCAAGCTTTCAGTACACTTTGAAGACCTGTAATCCAGGGGGCGGTTAGAACAATTACAGTGCACAGGGCCAGACGCCAGATGGATGCTTGAGGTGGTGCTAAGTGCAGGCACTTGAAAAGACAGGCAATCGTACTCGTGCTTTCAACTGGCTTTGCAATAGTACAGTACAAAAGACAGTGTGTACTTTCAATATTACACACGACCAGGTACATTCAGGGAGCAATATTTGACAGAAAAGAAGGAGAGGCAGGTCATCATAAAAAGGATTTTATTATCCTAATTGTTATCAGAGGACGGATATCAATTTTCACTTTTTACAATATATTACTATCATTAGACTGTTTTATACATTGTTGTATATATTAATAACTTTCAAATAATTTTGTACATGCTTTTGGGATTGACATTCCCTGGTCAGATGAAGCAGAAAAATGAGAAAAAAGGCACATGATTGCTCCTGTCCTCAGTGAGCAATACAGTCCGAAGAAACAAAGAACCACTTCACTTTTTGTGGGTGCAGGTGAAATGCCTCCCGATCAGATGATGGGCCGTTCCTTTGAAGCCTATTACATGACTTGCCAGGGCAGCACAATATGTCCAGCAATTTTCCACATCACATCCCAAAATAATCACTTTGATGTGGCAATTGACGACAATTATATCTTCTGATTTGCTCAGACGCTCTCGGAAAAAAGAAAAAAAAAGCAAAAGA
Source organism: Echeneis naucrates (assembly GCF_900963305.1). NCBI lineage: Eukaryota > Metazoa > Chordata > Actinopteri > Carangiformes > Echeneidae > Echeneis > Echeneis naucrates. Next base: position 5,568,355 of record NC_042519.1, on the reverse strand, counting down.
CACACCCACACAAACTCTTCTCATCTCTAGTTTTACAGTGAAAACAAAGGAATTACTCAGATATCGAACCACCTTCAGGGGCAGCACTCAGGTGTCTTGAAACACTGTTCTGTACATGTGGCTGAATGTCAGAGACGTGAGCCATTCCAAACGGTGCACACAGCTCTATGGAACACATAAATCGATCTTTTCCTTTTTTAACACTCAGTGTTCGAAGCTCCGTGGCCTGAGGGAAGCTCAGTGTGCAGCGCAGTGTGTAGTGTGAAATGCCACACACCAACACCACCTGTCCCTGCTCCTGTCTGAGCTGGCCACAGTTAGAGATCCAAATTTCACATGAAACTGTCTCAGACGTTTCCTGCCTTCAGTGCCTCGGATGCTTAATCCAGTTTCGTATCATCCACTTCTGACCAGAGCATCTCTGGACTACTAGGCGAAGGCCAAAATTGGCATCTTTGGACATTTCTACCTCCAAGCACCGACCAGTGTCCCTGCTGATGATTGGACCATTCTGCAACAGCAACACAAGGCAACATGAGCAAGTTTGTACAGTAACCTTGAGATGAAACGGATGGTCGAAATCCTAGAATCACTCATAGGCCAACCATCAGATTCTACGCCTGTTGTTAACACATCTTCCACAGCTGCACCACATTTGGTGTTTGAAATGAAATCATTTCAGAGCTCATCATTAAAACATTATGCTTCCTTTTCTTTTACCTGTGTGAAGTCCCAAAGCCTCTGAGAGATCCTTGAAACTGCATCACATTTTTTCAAACTGGGAGTACGTCCTCTGCCATCATCAACCAGACATTTCGTATCCGGCAGGAAGGTGGTCGACCCCAGAGGTCCTAGCTGGAGAAGCCCCTCAGTTGAGTAGCGGGCGAGCTGCAACACCGAGATAACCAGTGCGTTACGCTGCTGGACTCAAGTACTGTAGAAGCAACCATAGCTTTGAAAAACAAATAGTCAACTTTTAAGAGAGCGTCTCGATATCAGTGGAGAGCACAAGTTGTAAATGTGCTTCACTGTCACCACTGCGGGTGTTGCTGTGGTGGTGATGCTGTTCAAACAGACAGCAGTAACTACAGAGGAAAAGTTTTCAGACTGGTTGGCAAAACCACGCAAATGTTGGAATCTTTAAATTTCATACTTTTTAAGCTGTTTATTTTGGAGCAGCTAAAGCATCATGAATGGAAATTGAAGATAGTTCTCTGCATTCTGCCTTTAGATTATATAACAAAAACGCAAAGGGGAAGTGTCTCGACAAAGCCAAGTCTTAGCTTCACTGACCATTTAAATTATTTTGATGATAATGATTCTTACCGTTCACAGCCCACACTGTCACCTTTCATGGGTGGCAGTCTGCCATTAATATTAAAATCCCCACTGAATTCGATACGAAAACATTTTTAGATTAATAAAAATAGGACAAATATGATTGAAATGTGGGAGCTTTGTAACAGCACAGCAGTCAAAAGCTAAGATGGTTAGTCAGCTGCCAGGATTAAGCAGTTGAGCTTGTTACCCTCTGAGCATTTTTTGTGAACAGTCTGAATGAATTTGGATGCTGCCTCGCTCCGACGTCCACAGGATGTCACTCCATCAAAGCAGATATGTTTTATTTAGAAGCAAAGGAAAAACTAGAAGTTCATTTAGTTTTAACCAAGCCAGGCCAGCTAACTGTAGTTATTTTGGTTAAGCTTTATAGTTGGATGTTTCTCCATGCAGAGCCCCCAGACTCCTAAAGCAGAGTTACTGCAGTCTAGCTTTTATTATTATTATTATTTATTTTAGCTTTGTTTCAGTGTTATTTTACATATTATATATTTCTGCGGCATACAACCTATTCTGTAGCGTAAAAGTATTAATAAAATCTTTGCTTTTACCGCCCGCTGTTCTGACTATTTCCGTGCACAACATCAAATTGAAACTGCTGTGCACATCGTACTAATGTCACAGCATTTCCCCAAACCAAAACTTGACCCCCCGCTGTTTAATCCTGCACATTAAAGACTTGTTGGCAATACGTATCTATTGCAGAAGGATATAATAGGGATAGCATTGGTCATTTATGGGAGTGATCCACTCTGAAAAATGAGATGGCTGAGATGAGGGGGGAGGGGGGGGTCTTCACTGTAACAGCATGCCTCCATCAAATATGCATACACACACATATGCACTCGCACGCACGTACATCAATTAAAACACAATGTAAGAATGACATCTTTTTCAAAGAATTTGTGCGACAGAGCGCCTCTGAATCTCATGTCATATTTTTATAGTCTATAGGAACAGATCAAGCACTTTTGCAAATCAAATGCATGTAAAAATTCAATGTAACTTTGTCCGGGTGATGGCTTTTTCAAGAAAGAATGGAGAAACTATAACTGCGGTAAGTGGCCTGTGTGGGCGTTGCTCCTTGGGAGAAGAGAGTAAGCTGGGAATTTTGTAATGCAATGTTCTGCCCTGGAGAACTAAATAGGAAAACAATGAAGTGGCTCTTTGTGTGTCACTCAACATTCACTGGAGCAGAGTTGTGATTTAGGCTGCATGTAAGAACGCAGGTCAGGATAATTATTTGCGCAAAGGAAGGCATGTGCTTACACAAACACGTATGTACTGTCGGATGATTGTAAAGCATAGATGCAAGATGGTGAATTGCATTTTCATGGTGGCAGCCTGAAGGCCACCATAGTCTGATGACGTTTGTTGAATTTTATATGGCCGTCTTTGGTCTTTTGGGGTCATATCACTGTAAGTTATTTCTCCATGGCGTGAACTGCGGCTGGGCACAGGGAAAATCTATATAACCCCACTAATACCTATTTACTCTTCAGTCTGGCAGCCTTTCATACACTAATACATTTAAAATGGGACCATAAGAAATAATTAAGGCAAGGAAATTATTTTGCCAAGCCATTAAACCTGTGCTTCATGCAGCAACATTAGATGCTCCACTGCCTTTCTACCACTGTCAAAGTTTTGCAGTCACTTTGGAAGTCAAGCTAATCACACGTTCCTTAATTAGCTCATTATTGACACAATGCTGTGACAGTGTAAATATATGATGGTGTGTTTGCTCATTACATTGGGTTACAATTTCCATATTTCTACTTTTCTAGTACCTTTCCCCACCTGGAAGTCAGTTTTATGCCACAGATTATAGCAAATGTGTTAAGAACGGCTCGGTTTGGGGCCTCAGGTCTGGAGCTGGTGCATGTGATTATAGTATAGTGTAGCCCAGCAAGTGAGAACCCAACCTCTTCATAATCTTACATAGAGGAGACTTAAGAGGCCCCCTTTGTGCAAGGGGTCTCCATCAGCACCATGAACACCCGAATGCACTTTCTACGTAGTTGGAATTCCTTGTGAGAGGAACCCAAGAAAGTGTATGAGTCTGCTTTTAAGACTGAGTGGCCCATTCACATGGTGGTGCAAGAACAAATGCTCAGGCAGGTAAAAAAGCACGTCTCAAAAACGTACAATAGTTTAAAAACTTTGCAAAAGCAAAGTACGTGTACACTGTGTACACTGTTAAGCACCAGTAGTGTTCAAAATGAAAGAACATTTTCATGTATCACTCTTTTAAATTGGCTAAAGCAAAACCATCACTAAATGGCTCTGCAAAGATATATAATTTATAAATGGCCATTCTGCTATCTGCTTGTCACAGCTGTTGTTTGCTGTATGAATGTGAGGTTTGCCCATTAGTGCATTCGATCATTACAGTCGTCTGAAGGCAGCTGGACATTTAAGCTCAACACAAAGCAGCGAAAAGATAGGGTTCATCATTGTGATACCAAACTGCTGAGACCATTCTGCTGTTCATCATGATCTATTCTCCAAAATACAGAATAGTGTTAATAAATCTTAATAAATCTGATTTGATTTGATTTGATTTGATTTGTTATTCGGGATTTATGTCCTCTATATTTTTCAACGGTGCACTTGTGGTCATTTCTACCAACTCTTTTTACCTTGTTCAACCTTGTTTTGATATCTTTACATTCATATCTGAAATCATACACATGAGGAAAATAAATGTGAAGGGGGATGACAAAAAACTCACACAAAGCCCTTACTGATGATTTTAAATTTAGATTAAAGTCTTTTTAACATATGCTTTATATTGCTTAATTTATTGGCTTCCATAAGCGAAGTGCCACCAGAGCTCAGTGCTAACCTGCACCATCTAGGCTTAAAGCACATATGACTAACGCTACAAATCAAATATTTACACATCAAAATGGAGGTTGAATGGTCATTTTTGAAATGCATTGTGTTACAAACACAACGTGTTTAACTATGATGGCGATGGGACAGTTTACAACATGAGATGGACAATTGAGCTATTGTTAAATAATGTAAACAGCTTCACTCAACAGTTTAGCCTTTCTATCATTTGTTTGTATTGCTGTTATACTGAAACCACCAGCGTCTGCCTCAGGCTGCGGCACTGTGGTGCAGAGTTCAGCAGCCAGACAGCTGTGCACTTTCACAAAGAGGCATCTTTCCATTTGTTGAGCTACTGGAGTCATGCTTCATTGTGACTGACACAGCCGTTTCAGAGGCCAGTAATGTGACTGGCTGTGAATGTATTTATTAATCACCGTGCCCTCTGATCTATATTCTCTTTTACTCAGCCCTTTTGCACTTTCCACTACTGCACATGCAAGAACCAAGTAATAAGATGCATTAGTTACTTTAACAGACTACTGCCTATGCACACACACACACACACACACACACACATGCACAATGTAGACTTTTGTTACTCCTCCACTATGCTTTTACTGCATTATACTGTTGGATGAAGGTGAGACATTATCTGTGATTTAGATTTCCACTGGGAGAGCTGGCAGAAAGAGAGACTCATTCCTCAGTAGCACAATAAAGATTTATTCTGGTCAATTACATTTTTCAGAAGTAAAAGGGGCCTATGGTAAAAAGAAATGCAAAATCACAGCATCCTATGAAATTCAATTCGGTCTGCTCGCAGTAAAGTCGGCCATCACTATAATCTAATGATACAAAGTCACAAAATTAATCTCCATTTGTTTATTTCCCCAGGAGATTAGGATTAAAAGAGTCAATGAAGCTTCATATTTTGGCCTCGCTGAGTCTTCACCGGAGTACAGAGAGACCAGTGAGTTTTTGGTGCCCTCGCAATAAATCCTCATCTGACAAATAATCAACATGTCATTCATCAGCAAGATAGGCACTTTTGAAAGGTGACTAATGTAAGAAAAAATATATATGCATGAATAGTTTTTGCAGGATGGGACAATATGATTGTTGTTTTTTTTTTTTTTTTCGTGCACAAAAACAGGACAACGGGCTCCTACCCACAGTGTCCTGGTATCTATTCCAGTCAAGGTTACACTGTGCAGCCTTTTCAGCAGCATCAGCTGCATGTTCACATAATTACATGCGCTCTCACCTGGGAGTGCCCCAGTTTCCCCGTGTTTCTTACTGAGCAGCTGAAACAGAGCCATTGGAGATCATATGGCTCATTTGTACCTCGTATATGCGTACAGTCACAAAAGAATGTTATCAGGCCTGTGAAAACATTTAAATGTATGCAATGTAATGAAGTAATGTGAAGATATGGTTCATTGTAGTACCAAAATGTCAAGTCAGCACTGGGATCCAGAAAGTTCTGTTCTGCTGTGTTGCGTTCTCTGTATTTTGAATTATCTGAACAATATTATTTTGAAGTCTTCAGATATGTTTGAAATCAAACACATGACTATCAGTAGACAAATTCAAACTCGATCTATATTAGCTGAGTCACAAAGAAAGGCTTATTCTAAATTGAATTGGATGGCATGAGATGAGAAAGTGATAATAAGTTGTGGAATGATTTGAAATATTTCCCATCTTTAAACGAAACTTGTATTGTTTCAAAATTGAATTGAGAATTGGAAGAAAATGGAAAATATCAAAAATTGTTGTTAAAGTTGAAAATAAGAGCCTGGTGGAGTGAAGGTTCAATAAAAACTATTTCTAAGAGTTGTGGAAACCATATTGGCTCACACTATGTTGACACCTCAAATAATCAAATTACTTTCCAAGTTCCCCATCATTTATTATATTTTTCACAAAATCAATGTTTTGTCTTCAATTCAAATTATGATGCTTGCTGACAATTTCTGATGCAAACAATACAATATCATAATTTTACACCCTATTCCTTGTGAAGTTAAAAAAAGGGGAGTTTTTAAAACCCTGTTTTCAGCACACACACGCACACATGCACACGCACACACATTTGTACCTCTTACTCTTTATTCTGTAATTCCTGGTTATTTTCATTTAACTTGGAATATACATAGTATGTGTCCATGCTGTAATTGACCTTGTTGAATGATTCTGTCACATATCTAAACAAGTGCTAACGTATTAATGTTGCGCATTAGCAATCTCATTTCACATTCTCCAACTGTAACGCCCTGATTCTGCTTTGAATCTTTATTGACTGGCTGGAGTTCATGAACTAATTAAACAAGACAGGAAGCAAGGGGCCATACCGACATGGTTCTCTCTAAATTAAAAATAAGGGTTTTTGTCGTGTGTTTCTTTTGCCACGCTACGGTATGCTAATGCTCTCTGAATGACTTTGAATTATCATGACATGGAGGGGGTTTCTATCTTCCTTTTTCTCCCACACACACCTACACTAGTTTAGAGCGAGTACCACACTGATGTGTGAAAAAGGTACATTTGATTATAATGTACCTGAACCTTCTCTCTTTCTGCTCTTAGGGTTAGGGTTAGGTAACATGCTGGAAAACCTAAACGTTTTAACTGATAATGAAGTTGCTTTTTGGGGGAAATGAGCAGCACGCTGCTGACGGTTAAGCTGGTAGTTATTTGCTAACATTAAATTTGGATATGTAGGTCCTTTAAAAACTAACATTAAAGTCCATTTTGCTGGATGTTTATCCATGAGTATCCCGACTTAACTCTGAAAACAATGACATCCAGAAAACATAAGGACACGTTTTTTTGCATTTGCAATTATTTTACTTTCTTTCTTTCCAATGCGCTGTTTACACATTATTGGAACTCTGTCACTAGTCGTTTAATGTGATCATGTGTCTCAGGTACATCTCACCTGTTCACGCAAAAAGCTTCAAACAAGAAATACGTGGGAGTTTATGAATCTCTTAAACGTGAAGCATTCAGACAAACACATTTTTCCTAAGGGTAGAGCCACTGGTCATTAATAAAATTAGATTTAACTTTGTTGGTGCTTGCAGAGGAGAGTAATTGCTCTGCAGCATTTTGAACAGCCCTTTTGTCGTAAAATGCCGAATGTGGTGACTCATAAATCTAAGAATGAAAAGAAAAAAGAAAAGGGTCTTGCCATGAGGACACTACGAGGAAACCAGTCATGAGAAACTGCTCTTACCAAGCTATTTTGGATGTGTCCCTTTGACCATACATGACTGACAGCATCACCAACGGTATTATTGACTGCCTGCCATGAACACAGCACTGAACTTGAGCACACAAATGGTCCATTCAGGTGGACTAACCTGGGAGGACATGCCGTGGCATGGGTAGAGGATAGCTTTGTCATCATCTTCAGAGCCCTGGTCCAGGCAGTAGCCACTAGCCTTGCTGTTCCTCACCTGAAAGACACCACAGATTTACTTGATAATGAAGAAGAGGCGGGACGTTACAGCAGCGGAGATGACAGACCTGACCGTGGCTGCCAGCAGGGGAGCATTTTAATTTAAAGGCTTAATCATTTTAATGCGCCTTCACCAACATCACCAACATGGCTAACCACCAAATAACAATGAATGATTGTGGTCTTCGAAAGAAAAGCACACCCATGGTGATAGCTTCATTTAGAAAGCTGCTGAAAGCTACTGTGCAATTGAAAAGACAGACTAATATTTGCTTCAACTCCAAATTGCCCTAACATTGATGCAGAGCTAAAAATGAAAATAAATCAATTGCAAATTGTTTATTTGGCATTTTTCTGGCCTCCTGCATCAATAATCTTACACCTCCTCCTGTCTGTTACATTCACTGTGGCAGGTTCACACAACAGAGTCTCATATCATCTAAACGCCACTGCCAGACCATGATAGGACATCATAACATGGTGACCAGTCCCGGCTCGGTCTCTCCGTCCACGACAGGCCTCCAGATGGAGGTGTGCATACAGCATGAGCTTTAGCTCTGTGTGATGTAAATACGGCTTCATTTCCAGGTTGTGACACATCTATCATGTGGTGTTGTCAGGGAGGCTTCCACTCCACTAGTCTGGTCAGCGTGGCCACGTGTGGGTCTGATCTTCAGTGACAGATGAGACTCACTTCTGCTGCAGCAGCTGTGTGGCAAAACACGGCAAGTGTTTCCCAGCTTGTCGACAGATCTGAAATAGTGCCACTTAAGTGGCTGCCACTCAGAGGAATCCATTAGCTGGGTGCCGGAACCAAAATAGGCAGTAGGAGAAACAAAGGACGGAGCAAATTCACATTGCTTTGATGAAAACAGAGGTTAATTTTGATGTATTCAGACATTGTGTTTAGATAGAATATTGATTTCTCTCTGTTTTTCACAGTTGGAATTGATAGGAGGAAAAATGGAACACTTGAGCCTGAAAACAGTGTCTGACTGTGGAGTGCCTCCAATGCTTCAGTCTGTCATAATCCTGTTTTCTTCCCCCACTGTGCTGAGTGCACCGCCAAGCCCAAAACAATCATGTTGGATATGGAAACTAGTAAGTGTTCAATTAAAACGCATTATGAAGAAGTTGCATCTCATCTTGTGTGATGGTTCTGCATTGTTTCAGCAATGGGATACTGACGATGCCCCTATTGCCATGTTCTTGTCCAACATGATTGATGAGTCGGACCTGCACATTTTTGGCTCTTCCGATTATTGTCCTCGTAGCTATAATTGACAGCTAAACAAATCAATTATATGTTCTAAATCTAGTTTGCTATTAAATATTAGATGAATGGATCTCTTTCTGTCTCTTTCAGAACAGGAGGACAACAAAAATCACGTGTTTATACTCAGTACAGCCCCTCATTTTTCATGAACTTATCATCCTAGGAATGGTTATTATTATTGATGTCACAATCAAGTTTTTGTTTCACATGTTTTGTTTTGTTGTTTGGCCATGACTTTCTTTGGCCTCACAGGTATTGGAAATTCTGAGTTTCGTGAATTCCTAACATGCAGTGAGGAATTGGTTGTGCATGTGTGTGTGTGGGCATATAGCTGTATGGTTGTTGTTCAGCATTTCAACCATCACATGGCACACGGGTGTAAATTTAACAGGCCCAGAATCACACATCGGCAACTGAACACCCCGTAACCACAGCTGCCCGTCAGCTAATGCATCAGGTTACCTCAGACTATTTACAATAAATTTCTATTAATGGTCTTCAAAGATGTGGATGAGCGTCCATATCTTCTCCAGACAGCAAAATAAAGTGTTGAAGTAGGTGCTGACGTCTGTGTCACAGACAAAGGGCTCTCAGTAAAGATCCTGATAATACACAGCTCACAAAATTAATAAGTTCTCACTGACTCATTTTCTGCATTTATCATCTATGGAATCAAATTATCTCCCTCTCTATGCATCCTCTATAACCACAGCTCTGTAATAGAATTACAGATGATGATATAGCGAAATTAGCATGCGGAGTATTTTCAGTAATCCTGTTAGCAAGTATCTTTCTCACCTCGCCGTATGTTATGGTGTTGTTGTAGATCCGCATCTCTGGGTAGACGTGCTCGAGGTACCAACGGAAACTCTGACACTGCAGCCTTTTCCTCAAGGCCAAGCGCTCGGAGACATCCCCAAAATCGACTCCAGGGTTCTGTTAACAGGTGATACAAAACAAAGACACACACACACACACACACACACACAAAAAGTTTTATCCTACAGGCAGTTTACTCGGGAACCAAAAGAGAGTATTATATCCAACCAGCTACTGGTTAGATGGAAAACACAAGAGTGCTAAGGTGCTGAGAGGACGCAACAAGCATTTCGTTAAAAGATGGATAGATGTGTCTGTCATGTGGGACTCCCATTGTTCTTTCATTAGGGGTGATCTGTGCTGAGCAAATTCTAATCAGCTGCTTAATTATGAGCCCTCACGGCCCTGCTGCATTATGGAGGTGGCTTCCCAAATTGATTGGGGGAATGCCTAATAGCTGTACTGCCTGGCACAGAGGTCTGATCCTGACACACACACACACACACACAAAGCCAATATCTGTATGCATGTACAGTGCTCTGCTTGAATGTACATGGATATGCAAATATACATCTGCCTTCCCGCAGAAAGTGACGGAAAGGCATATCCACGCACACATACACATCCAGCATTTTAAGGCAGCACTTTAATCATTTCCCCCTCTCTGCTGGAATCTACAGCCAGCTGCTGAACTTGCTCTCAACATCTGTTAATAATGAAATCCAGCCAGATGTAAGCTCTTTATTTCTTGTGTACCAGAAAGTGCCACCAACAAATGAAGTCTTTTTCAGTAAGATGTTGTTTGGTATTTGGACCTGAAGTTGGCCACTGTGGCACATCATATAGCCTTCTCCCCACCAAAGTAATTGTGCCCTCAGCAGGGACCTGAGACAATAACAAGACTCTGTAACTGTGTGTATTGGCGGAATTGGAGGAGAGGGGTGGGGGGTAGATGAAATAATCGTAGCATTAGGTCTTTGTACTGTACACAAAATAACTCTGCACCACAGGACAGCTGGGGTAATAACGTGCCATGCCACTGTGTTATAATTACACTGGAGAACAGGTGTGGCCTGATTGGCTACTGTAGTTCGTCAAACTTGTAACCCCTCACCCACTGCCCCACAACTTTTCCTCCATACATTCACACACCCTCACACAGTGCTTACAAGCTTTCAGCAGTTGCCTCTTACTACCTGCCCTTAGTGGGTTCTCATATAATGGTGTTTATTTCCAATTTTTCTAGAGAACAAGCAGACGTGTGTGTGTGACATGTGCAGCATCAGACCTGTGTGTGAATGCTAAACGTTATGATTATTTTGTTCCCGAAAAGCAGTGTGTTATTTTAGACAGCCTCCACTGATGTCCTTCACTAGTAATCATCTCAGTCTGCATGGCTGAGAAGGCAATTAGGAGCAACATTAAACCCTTTATTAATGAAAGTAGATGTTTATTATTTTGCTGCCAATCTTACAAGACCCTTGAAAGCAATCAAGCTGGACTGATGTGTATGAAAATAGACTGACTATACAAGGCTCCTCTCATCTGTTCGTAGTGATACTCCACTGCTTCCTTACAGTGCCTTTCCTCTGCCTCCAGTGTAAAGGTCAAGTGGGATGAAATGTGAATTTGGAATTTCTATTGACTGGTATCTCCAGAGACCGGGGCTGTATGTCTGAATGGCTAGGTGAAAAAGGAAGCGAGCAAGGCAAAGGGAGCTCATGATCTAAGATGGTGGAAGACTTACATTCATGGGAATGTTCCAGGCCATGTAGACGTGGGATTTGTACTCATCCATCCACACCTCAGCAGCCCGCAGTGCATTGCGTTTGGCGTAGTAATCTATGTCATTGTTGTAGGGCTTCTTGGTGCGCTCGATGTGGGCCACTCTGGCACATGGCAGGACTTCCATACTCCCTCCACACTGCCACACCTACACAGCAGCAAGAAAGAGAAATCAGGTTCAATCAAATGTGGACTGATACTGCAAGTTATTTTTAAAATACAGAAAAATTTAAACTGAGAAAGAGAAATGTTACCTTTCTGCTGTCAGAGTACAGTGGAAACTTTTTCACAGCAACTGTTAACCCGACTAATCACTTTAAAGTGATCATCACTAACCAAAGAACGTTCCCACAGACAACTATTATGCCATTAAAAAGCCTTTTTCCTTGTTAATGAGGCATCTGTCTGGGCAGCACGGTGGCATAGTGGTTAGCACTGCTCTCCCACAATGAGAAGGTTGCGAGAAACAGATAAGCAGTTGGACCTTTCAATTAAATCAAAAACAACGTCTCCACAATGTTTTGGCCACATTGATATAGAGCCTTTGGAATACCCATAAGGACTTAGCTCTTGATATGAAATATAATAGACGTACTGGAGCTTGTCCTTCTACTAAATTTGTTGCTTTTGTGCATCTGACATAAAGTCAGCCACTACAATAGGCACAATTCTGTTCAAGAGAAACACAGTTCAATAGCTCACAGAAGAGCCAAATGTACAAACCAGTCATTCAATACTCAGAAAAGCCATCAGAGTGCCACTTGGAAAATGACCAGTACAAGCAATCTATTTTTACTTCATTTCATGAACATTGTGCGTGTGCTCTCTGCTGTCACTGTCTATTGTTTTCTGCTGAAGCAAGTAAGAGCGCCTGTGATAAATTGTTCTGTGAGTCTTTGACCCGTAGATCCAAAAGTCCTCTGAGCGTTGCCTATGTCAACCAGAAATTCCTCATACGATGACTACTGGGCATCTGTCGTAAGGGAGGATATAAATCCAGGCAGTAAATATAGTGTATTCCATTTCTGAAAGCATCACTCACAGCAGAAAGGCATTGATGGATAGTGGGCTGGGGGATGCTGTGGCACACCCGTGACATACTCAAGGTAAGAACACAGTAGAAGTCAGCCACATGGTGGTAGAACAGCCATTTTTCAGAAAACAGCTTGAGATTTGAATTTTACATCTCAAAAAAAATAAAAAAATAAAAAAATACAAAATCCTCCAATGATATATAGTCTGTAAATATCTGCCAAGCTGTGAGAAAGTGGTCCAGCAGTTACACACTTATCTCAGCGACAACGACAACATCTGATGTTTACGTCCTTCCAGACTTACAAACGGCAGAGGATCCACCACCCACAGGCTCTTAATGATGATCGTCACAATATATAGCAGATGTTTTGAGCTGTTAACATCTCTCTTCTCCTGGATCGAGACCCCTCTGCCATGTGTTAAAGGAGAACTATTTTCTCAATAAAAACCTGAGTAAAAGTGAGGCCTGTTTCAAGATGGTCGTGGAGATAAATATACCTTTTGATTTAGTCCATGTTGACAAGAAGCATGTGAAGAAGCAGCACAGTGGTAATTTATTCAAACGTCCAGCCTACTTGAGCTTATAGCTACAAATACTGACTAATTGTATGGGATGTTTCAATCTCCTCTTCAGTGCAGTTGTGTGACAAGGAGACTATTAGAGCAACAACAAAGCATGACAGTTTGCTGTAAATGCCCAGGATGCTTCAAATGAATTTTAAAATGGGGTGGAGGTGGATGGGATGGCTCTAAATTGTCCGTAGGTGTGAGTGGTTGTTGGTCTCACCCAAAGTAAAATGGGATTAGCTTCAGCGTCCCCCCGCAACCCGGAAACAGATAAGCGGCAGAGGATGAGTGAGTAAGGATTTTTTGGCATGATGGGAGAAAACACAAAATAATGGCAAGGTGGACATAACATAGTAATTCATATTTAGGTCATTTGAAATAAAAGACTAGTTTAATTTCTTAAACTTAATTATCTCTGAATTAAAGCATATGACTGGTCATATTCTAGATTTTCTCAGTGCTTCCTGTCTTCCTTAAACTGTCCCCTTACCGCAATTTATAGAAGACACGAATCTTTAGAAACAGCTCGGGAACATACTCTAGTAATAATAATGATAATAATAAAACACCCAAACAGGTTTGGAACAAATCCGGGAACTATAGTTACTTAGACAGGAGTAAATAGCGAATTTGTTGGGAACTATTTCAGCCGTGGATTAATAGGCATCTGGCTCTCTACTGAGTGTTTCCTGCAGCATAATAGTGTATGTGGGATTGCCTAAAAATAAACTACAGTGCCCACACTGGTCATAATGAAGGAATATGTCACCCGGGGAAAGCATGGGTACTCACTGATGCAGTTTTAATTGTTTTTGGACAGCAATAGCCCTTAGGGATAAGGTTGTCGGGTGCATAAACAGCACTAAAAAACGATTCACTGGTGGATTTCTGATTTTTTAACTGTATGAAACACATTTTTCATTAATTTATCTTTTAAGAATTAAAGGTACGTCAAATATGTATAGAAACTTATCGTGATTTGATGTTTCTGTATAACTGGATCCCTGTTTCCAGTCTTCTGCTTACTTTTACGCTGGTAATTACTTGGGATTTGTACCATTTAATAACGACACCAAGATTGTTACACTCATATTAGAAACATAATTTAACTCCATTTCAGTTTTGTAACCTGTAGTGTTCAGGCAAGCAGAGCATTTGTTCAGATAGCAGACAGCGCAATGAAATGAACACACATCAACTAACGCTCCTGTGGGCTGGTATGGTGTTACAACCAGAAAGCCTTTAGCCATACGGCTGAGTGCACAGTGTTCATGGAAATGAGAAGCTATCAAACATTTACACAAGTCCCATTTATCATCATTTGCATGTTTTTGTAATGCTCAGTGGTGTATATAAGCTAACGTTTAATTTTACTAAAGGCATTTCACATGCCCATCCTTTGCTATTCCCTGGAAGCCTTTAATGTTTCCACTGTGGCAGTGGTGGAGTAGTTTGGTCTCAGTTGGTCTGACCTGATCTTAAACACCTCCATTGACTGCCTAACCCCTCACCTTCACTGCTGATGATCCACAGTGACCCTGTCCTAAAAAACTATTAGTACTTTAAAGCAGGCCTTACCTGCTTTGCTGCTGCTCCTGGCAAGTGCTGCTTTACCGCAAGAGCCTTCATGGTTGTTGAACTGTGCGGGTGCAAGTGCAATACTAATTTAGGTTGAAGTCTGTGCTTCTTGTAGATGTACCCATCACCTTTTGTAACATAGTAAGTTTCTTGTAGCGTTGTCTTTCACTGCTTGCCTTATCCAGGTTTCATTCTGAAAATCGATAGTGTGTGAGTATGTATGTGTCTATGTTTAAACATCTGTGTGTGTTAAGTGCCTGTGGATATGTGCACTGAATAGCCTATTCATGGATAATTGAAAAAGTGTATATGTGTAATTGCAGTTAGCTGTTGGCCTGGTACTAAAAGCAAATTGAAGATCAATATTTTCTCAACCACCATTTCCAGAAGGTCAGAAACCTAATAGCTAACCGAGCCTGTGAGGCAGGCTGTAGTTTCTTTACACCGGCTTAGGCTTTGCTTGGTGTTGCTAAACAAGCAGCAGAAGGAAGTTTAATTTTTCTCAATTAGAAGAAAAGAACAAATGCATTTTCATGTACAGCACCAGTCAAAAGTCTGGACGCACGTTTCTATGCATTTAAATGGGAAAGTGGGCCCAAACTTTTGAGGTAGTGTATGTGCATATACTTCTATAAACATACCATGAGGAAATGCAACATTTTCCTTTCTCTCCATACAGTAGCTACAATATGAAGAACCCAGTGCATACATTTTTTACTGTGCAGTGGCGTGGCTGTGATCATTGCATAACTAGTTAATTATATATCACAACATGGTGTGCTATAAATTGCATGATAAGCAAACCGGCAAATAGGCTACCACAAGTTTATTTAAGATCCAAATACTTCTCAGCAGCAAGAGAAGAAGCACAGTGCTGCACAAAGACAGCACGTCTGACTGAACCGAGCACCTGTTGCTCCTGTGTCCTAAGCTCTGTTTACTTCTGGGTAAGACTGCAAAGCAGTTTAACTTGTTGATCAATATCCGTGAGTATAATTACTGTGACCAACTGTGTGTTTGTACGATCTGCTAGCGTGTGCGATGGCAACAGAAACAATCTAAATGCAAGAATCCTCATCGGAGGAAATGAATCCACGTCACTGCCAGAGCTCGGAGTAGCTTAAGCCTAAGATCCACATCCAAGATGGCAAGCACAGGGTCAAATGTAGTTCTGTCTCTCTGTGTCTCATATTGTGTCTAGATTGTTAAAGACGGTAAAAACTACATCAGCTGCAGTCTTTAGCAGAAATGTGGAGGATGATGGCAGCATTAATCAGCCGAAACAAAAACTGTGGTCAGTTCACTGTGATTTTGGAGGTGAGAACAGCTCCTTGGTCACAAAATCTTGTAAAGTAAAGTAAATTCCTTTGCAGATGGTGATGTTGTTTTTTCCTTGCTACTGTTAGGATTCCTGCTCAGACAAAATGCCTGGTGGTGGCGACTGACTCGTGCCGGTTTGTCAAAAACATCTACTGCAAGTAAAACATTGACTGGGAATAAGTACCTTACACAACCCGATGTCAGTTATCGCTTTAAGATTCAGCTTCATTTCACTAGGCATCATCTCATCCCCTTTTCCTCTTTGACTTTGTTATTTAATTCAATTCATTTTGTACTTTTTTTTGTTGTTGCACTTTGCAAAGTATTTTTCTCAATAAAGTTGACTTTGACTTTGACTCTGACTTGACTCTGCTTGACATGCAGACAGCGTATATTTAGGGCCTTAGAGTGGGCCTCAGTGTGAGAGCTCTATCGAATTAGTAGGCAATCGCCTATATTATTGTTATTATTATTATTATTATTACCTGCTGGGCATCGGGGTATGGCGACTTTTTGCCATAAAACAGGAAGTCTTTATAACTCCAGCATACATTGGCCACATATGACCAGACAATTGCATTTAACACATCCACATGTCAATATTGAGTCAGACTGGGAGCGCCTCCTACTTACAGGAAGTCAGCCTCCATGTCCACGGCACATAAATGAACAAGCTCCTCCTACTGCTTTAAATCAAATAACTTTACCCTCACTGAGTATCATCTCCTGCCCTTGAAGATGCAAAATTATCAATCACCATAAAAAAGGGTGTCATACCACAAACATCGTCTGGTTTAAATTAGATCTTCAGTGTGTATCCTCCACATTGTGCACTACCACATGATGTGTAACAGTGACTGTCCTCCTTTTCCACATAGTGGACACTCCCAAAATGCTGAACACATGACTACAGTCTGCATCTCCATAATGAGGGCTTCAGCCAGAGCATTAACAAGAGAAGCCAGACCCAATGTCGCATTGTTGACAAAAAGGTCTCACTGTAAATCATTAACGTACAAGTGAGAACATTTACGCTCATTCAAGGAATCGTTTCCACATTATGCCAAAGGATTCCTACTTCCATCTGCTTTATCTGTTTCCAGGTTGCGTCCACCTACGGTCAATTTAGAGTCTCCAGTTAACCTATACATGATGTCTTTGGACAGTGGGAGGAAACCGGAGTACCCGGTGGAAACACATGCAGACACAGGGAGAACATGAAACTCCGCACTGGAAGGACCCACGCTGGCAACCAAACCCACGACCTTCTTATTGTGGGGCGACAGCACTAACCACTACGCCGCCGTGCTGCCCCTTTTCTCCTGGATAATTAAAGCATCTCATAACATGAAAAATAAAGGTTTGGCAAAGTGCCAAGTTTACAGACAGCAGGACATCCGGTGTTGGTAACATGCTGCACTTACCGGCGTGAAGTGTAATGTATGAATACTATTAAACTTTAAAACTATCTAAAAAAAAAAAAAAAAAACAACTATCTAAAAAAAAAAAAAAAAATGCAATTTCCCAGTCTGGGATAAATAAAGTATCTATCTATCTATCTATTAAAAAAAAATTGGAATGCCAAATAAGATTTATTGTCTACCTCTTTGGAGATCATCTTATGTAGAGGTACTCAGGACTGCATTTTTGGAAGGTCTATTTGTCACTGACCCTTCATAAAAAATTGTAACTTGCATCATTAGGAGGAAGCACTTAAGAGCACTTTGATGTAGTGGTAATGTAATTGCTAATTTAATTTAATTGTTTCTGTACATGCAGTTAGTTAATTGCAGCTGGACCATTTGCGTGATAAGCTCCATGTGGCTACAGGAAACGTCAGCCATAAAAAGCATAAAAGCTATTAACAGCAGCAAGCAGGTTTCCATCAAAGCCATTAATCTACGCACACACACAAAAAAAGACAGAATCTTGCTGTCTAAAGAATAAAAGCAAAAAGTTCAAACTCTGGTTGCTCTCCTATCTTTACACAGCAGGCCAGTCATGACACAAAGTCTGTTTGATTGCTGGTTTCAGAAAATAACTGAAATTGTCACAGCTGCTTTTTCTCAAATTCTGACATTAGAAATTGTGGAAGAAGTGAAGGAGATTTCAGACGCGTTTTCAACTTCAAGAAAGCACTCATCGTCAGGCCTTTTGTAAGTAGCCTTTGGTTTTCAATCCCATCAGTGCAGCCTTTACCGAAACTGCAAGAATGATTATAACCATTAGGATTTTTATTTTTTCATCAGCGGAGGAAAAGGAAACGACTGAGCCGCTAAAATCCCGGATGAGATGATGAAAGGGTCGGCTAACCTCCTGCAACCTTCACAATACGCCTCACCTTGCCTCGACAGCTGAAGAATCTGCCTGGAAAATTATTCGGTGGGAAACTGAAGTCCCAGGTTTGAGTAGCTATAGGAGAAGCCTGGGGTCAAACAGAGATCACCTCCAGCTTTGTGAACTAGTCTGAATAAACGACTGAAGGAATTGCAGTCACAAACGGACAAATGTGAAAACGTGGGATTATTTTGAAAACATGAACTGAAGATTGTCTGGTTCAAGGGGTTTATTGATCACAGCATTTTGCCTCTTTCAGATACTTCATTTACTTTCATACATTTGAACATATTCCTCTTTAGAGTGATAATGCCAAGTCCAAAGCTGCAATGTTTTGGGACGTGTTGGGAATAAAAATGAGCAAAATCTCCACGATTTCACCCAAGGGTTTCTGAAGAGCTGTTTCAAAGCTCACAGTAGGCTGTGCTGCCATCACCATCTTGGCAGTGTCTGACTACACTTAAGACCTAGTAATTCCAAAAATGGCATAAGTGGGGCACGTATAGAGCAGAAACCACTGGTGCATAACGTTTAGAGGCAAGGGAATGCTCACCCACCCATTTAAGCTTTAAAGAAATTCAAAAGGGGGAGTTATATAGATATTCACCTACTGTATAGTTGTCATGAAGGAAGGAATTAGCTATAGAGTTTGAAAGCGTTATCTGCACCACGTTGTAAATATTTTCATTTGTTACAACTCAAACAGGTTCATTTTCTTTTTATAATCGATTGCACTGATCTGTTAATCATCAGATCAGAGCACAACAACAACAACGAGCACAAATGTTGGATTATGGAGGTCGTTTTAATCAAAAAAGCATGCCAAAAGTACCATCAACAGGGACGAGGGGGCGTTCATACTCTCCCACACCTGGGACTCTCTCCTCCAGACACCATCACGTAACATGGGGTGTGACCAGCCTGACAGATGTGGCAGATCCATCAGGCCGGTCACACCCACAGGAATCACAGCTGATGATGGCACAGTCTATTGATGTCAGATAACGCTTCTGAGGATCACTTCAGATTGCATTTGAAGGATTTCAACGTTAAAATGCATCTCCTACTCATGTCTGATTAACAGAACAGTATAATGATGTTTATTCTCTCTGTCTGTGGGGATGGACTTTTAAGAGCCAGACTTAAGTCGCCATTAGAGGAACAGTATGTTTTGCTCTGGCGTTTCGGAGGTTGCAGCTGGGTTTTGGTTTCGCTCCTGCCAGTATGAGTCTTAAAAAAAAAAAAAATAAAACCCTCCACTTAGATCCTGCCATGTCCTGATCATATACATGTATTTGCCCTGAGCCATTTACAGTATGTGATGTGTGCCACACTTTAGGAAATCTTTTTTTCTGATGGACAATCACACACTAGATTATTGACATCTGAGACACACGAGGTTTTCTTATTGATTAGCCTACTGAAGCACAACCGTCCATTACTTTATTTGTTGAATCTGGGATCACTGATAATGGTCACTTGTCTTCATCTTACCATTGGATACTTTACATTGACTACTCATTTTTACTCAATTTACAGTGAACACAGATACTTGCTACACAAAAAAAGTTGAAAATATAAAAGAAATCAAACTAAACTTTACTGCTGTCCAAAACTTTAAGAACTATGAACATTGTAATAAAAGAACAAGGCTATTATTTTAGGTGTGAGAGAGTAAAGAGTTGGAGCCTCTCTGGTTCACTGGGTGGCATTAATTGACTGCCAATCAAGCTACTTGCTTGAAGTTTCTTCATATAACAGTAAATGTCCCATCATTTGTTCATACGGAGCATGAGATAATTACAGAGCTGTTAGTGGGAAACTGGGAATTAACTTTATGTAACTCATCTCCTTGCTTTCAAACAGCTACTTTCATTTCACATTAATTTCAGCTTTGTGTTGATTTGTGATTTGGGAAACTTTACAAAGTCTGTTCAGTCTCTTAGATTCTGTATATATATAGATATAAAGGAAACAAGCCGACGTATCTATTACTTTTTATTCAGCAAATATTCTGTTTAAAACATATTCTCCCCGTGCCTGCATGGGTTTTCTCTGTACACTCCGGTTTCCTCCCACCGTCCAAAGACATCATGTTTGGGTTAACTGCTGACTCTAAATTGTCTGTAGGTCTGAGTGTGAGTGGTTGTTGGTCTCTGTCTGTCTCTGTGTGTTGGCCCTGTGAAACGGAGAAGTGGTAGAAGATGAAAGAATGAATATTCAGTTAAAAGCTAAAATGTATACACAATCAGTCCTGGTACATGAGCACCACAGCCATGCAAAATTTTAGTTCTGAAAGCTTTATCAATAACACTGATCCAGGATGAATCCCAGTAAATAACTCCTGGGAATCAAACACATGTTGTCCTATTATACATGGTGCAAAGATTTCACATAAAGTAAAACCAAGATCTCACCTCTAGACCTCTGAAGATAATCAGGATCAAGTGTCTCTCCATAACATTACCTGGCATCTCCACCAGTGAACTGAAATGCTAAACAAAAGCGCTTAATCCATTCTCCGTTAAGAATAAGTTAAATTGATTCTGATGCTCGCCTGTATCACAGGACACATGCTGAAATGCGCACAGTAGCTTGGAAGACTGCCATCCCCAGATTCGCTGTATCCACTTGAGATAATGAGTTGTGTCAGGTTGTTCTGGGGATTTGCACACGTCCATTTTTAATTTGAAAAGCTCGTTACCCTGCAATCTCTATACAAATGGGATGCCTTTTTGCAGTATAATATCCAAAAGTGTCACCTGTTTTAAAGAAAAGGCGAGAAATTCTGAACAAGAGTAACCAGATTTATGTCTTCCCCACTTTATTTTAAGGTCACAGAAACAAAAAAAACATAATAATAACAATAATTAGGCATTTAAGCAAATATCAAGTAAACTGAGCTCCCTCTGATGTGTTGAACAGACCTTGTGCTGACAAAACTGTTATTAAACACAGAGAAGGCAGCATGTATTGAAACAAGGATGGCGAAACAACTCTTCCTTATTTAGAGTCAGCCCTAGTGTCACTATCAATGCAGTGTTTATTCATGCCAACATTAATTTCCAGATCTGAGAGCAGCAAATATCACATGGTAGCAAGTCATTTTTCAAAGCTCCTGGGTGAGTGAGAGGAATATCAACAGAGAAATACAGCGCCAACATTATAATGTGATGAACACTCACGCTCTCTGCACTACACACATTCACTCTTCTGACACATTTCTATCACATTTGTAAAAGTATTTTAGGTGCCATTTGTTTTCATCGCATGAATAACGTTAAGAGGATCTCAGCCCATATACGCGATGAACCAAGAAGCTTCCGCTGGTATTTGAAGAGTTCCATGTATAGTAAATAATAAATGACTTATCAACCCGCTCCAACGGTGGAGGAGGAAACGTAACATTGACATATTCTGGCAGAGCTTACGGTCGCCCGGAAGTCTGACAAAGGCAAAAATAAATAAATAAATAAATAAAAATAAAACGAAACAAGCAAGCTAATTGGAAGAGACAAACAAGATCTACAAGCATTTTAATTAGTATGACTGTAGTGTGCATCATTTTTCTTTGGGCACTGTGTTGTGCAGGAATGGTGGAAATCAGCCTTTAAAAGACAGTCCTTGTGTGTTTGGTGACATCCCAAACTGCTTTTTAACAAGGATTTGACTGTGTGCTGCAGCAAGAATCAGCCTTTAAATGCATTTGTGTTTTAGTAAGGGCAAATCCCTACTCACCAAAGGTAATATGTCGATGATCCAACAAGCTATATGTTTGAGAAAAACTCTTCATAACATGATAGTTAATTATCTTGAGAGGATTTTTTTTTTTTTTTGAGTTTCGGTGTCTGCTTGTGGTGAATTTAGACATTTGTTTAACTCTGAGCAAGGAAGTAAATAAAAGTATTTCCTAAGCTGTCAAACTGTATCTTTAAGATTTTTTGGTTTCCATCCACTCATGCTGTTAAACGTTTCCATATTAATGAATTTGTGCAGGTGTCTGAATTTAAAAACTCGTGAAGTTGGTTGATATCTCACACTGGACAGAGACGTCGCCATGCTCACCCTTCCCTTTTCCTCTCAAACGCTGGTGAGTGATGCTTCAAAGTGTTGGAAAATGAGAGCTTCCTCCTCCATTCAGAGGCCCCATCTGAGCCACTCCCCCCGACCCATCACTTCATTTCACGCCTTCTTTTCCTGCGTCTCCTCCTCACACATCCATAAAATGGAAGCTCCCGCTACATACTACGGCCCTTCAAAGTGTGCCTGTTAAAAAGCTAATTCCTTCCCGCTGCTGCCCTCCATCTTTGATATTTGCCGGTGAGGTCAAATCAGCGTGTGCTACCATTCTTCAAATGCTTGGGCCTGAGTCAGAAGGAAGTTACGTGCGCAGATTAACAAATGCTAAGATAATGGATGGGATGAGTTTTTTAAGCATCACTGTATTTCCTGGTGATGACATTGTCCACAGAGAGAGCTTTTGATGTTTCTCCCTAAAAGTTAATTGTGTTGATTAGCAGAAGGGTACGGGGTATACAATTCATCTGAAATGTTCTTAATTACCTTGTCAAAATGTGCTTTAATTAGGGTGGGAGTATCGGCAGTCACTCATGAAAGAGGTTTTTTAATGAAGTTTATGATTCACATGGATAATAGGCAAGCTGACAAGATCTGTTGGATTACTTATCCCTCTGGCCCTGAACACCAAAGCAGCATCTCTCAGAGGTAAACCGATGCTCCAAATGTCATGTCATCCCCCTCAAAGGCATCTCAGGCTGAGGAGTCTTTGTAAAATGGTATACATATATAGTGTTCCTCCCAAAAATTCTACTGAGGTGTAAAATCCAGATATAGTCTGGTTCAGCAGGGCCTGAAGTGATGAGACAATGTAAGTGTTGAATTATATATGCATACAGCACGCGTATGCATAAATGCAAACCGTGAATATGTTTTACAATGTTAGCTGATTGAAAGCAAACCCTGCGGTAAATTTCAACAACACAAAGCATTTCAGAGCGGCTCCGAAGTTCTTCCATCTGAGCTGGGTCCTGAACACAGGACTTCTATTGCCGCAGCTTTCCTCACTTGTCTCTCCTCCCGGCCACGGACATGAAGGTGGAATTATACAGAATGAACGATGAAGTGAGTAAACCCAAGTCCATAAAGCCCTTACGGATTGATTCAGCCACTAAATAATGCATGTATTGAAAAAAGCAAGAAATGCTCAATCAATACCCGATGCTATTGTTACCTTTATGCAGCTGTTATTGATGCACAGCAGATGGTTCCTCCCGTGTCGTAGTGTCACAGCTTCAGAGGACAAATTGGTCATTTACCTGGGACAGGCAGGCCTGCTCTCAACAACCGGCATAATTAAAACAAAAGAAAGACGGAGACTAAACAAGCTCATGCCCAGGGCATGACTAAGACTGCTAAAAGGTCACCTCCAAAGGCCAAGCTTGAGCAAGCATTTACCAAGGAGCCTATAAATGATATTTCTCGCAGTGTTGAATTCAGTAAAGAAGAAAGAAAATGAACTCAGGCTAACCCCATCCCAGACATCCAGGAAGTGTTCACTGACAGTGGTTCTATGCGCAAAAGGCAATAAATGATACAGCATTATGTTATTGTTTGCTGCTGTATGTGGTGTCTGGCCCAGAGGCTGCTGCTTTCCTTTTTATGGCGTCCATCCAATAACTCTCCACATTCATCTGGTTCCATTTGTTATAGTGTCATAGCAGTTCCTCAGAGGGCTAAGATTTGTCCTCATCTTCAGAATTACTCTTTTTGGTGGAGAGGACTCACATATGGGAAGCAGTCACTGTCATTTGCTGCTTGATGGACGTGGGCACGCTGGTGATTTGGAAGCTGCCAAAATGGCTGGTGTCCACAGATGGCTGGGGTTTGATGCTGCCTCGTAACGACATTAATGCCCTTTTTCAAGGTGACTGCTTTTACTGTGGAGGACTGCAGGCACGGGGAGCCGTGCTGTGCTACAGAGGTTTGCTCGGGGTTTGTGGTTGTTTGTATATCAATCTGATGTAGGATCTGAATATTCTTATTTGTTAAATACATTAGACAAACTGCGCCCCCGCCCGTAAACACAAGCACACATTCATGATCCAGGAGATCATTCTTGGAGTGATATGCTATGAATTGGGAAAGAGGGCTGTTCTTCCCAGAGCTTATCAGTATGTGACTCATTGTAGCCTGCAGGTGACATTAAAACAAACTTTTCACTTCACAAAGTTTACAGACTGACGAATCCAAAAACCTACAGTAGCATTTGTGAAGCCACAGACTGTATGATCAGGATTCTTACAAGTAAGCAACTTTGCAATCTTGTTTTTAGGTTAGGCGATGTTTATCTCTGAAATAATAATAATAATAATAATAATCATTATCATCATAAACTATCTTTAAGCTAGGATTTGCGTGGCTTTGTGTTCATTGTCATAATCCACTGAAAAGACCGAATGTATGAAACACAGCAGCAAAACAACAATTACAAAAAGCTTTCAAGAAGCGGTTGGGACACTTCTATATATATATTTATATTTTTTACAGTCTTGGAATGCCATGGTGAACTCCAAAATCTTTCTTGTATTATAACCACAAATATTTGAAAGAAATATTCAGGCTAACATGCATCCTCCTCTCTCATCAGGGAAACACACAGTATGAAGTGGATCTGTGATAATAAAATGCATCGTAATTGAATTGTACATTTAATCACCCAACACATCTGGAGTGTGGCACTTCCCCTTGAATCCATTTGTATCGATAAATCCAGATGGCTTTTGGGGTTAATCAGCTGCGTCGAAGTGTCCAGAGCTCGCATTTGAATCAGCGGGGCAGATGTTTCCCAAAATAAATTAAACGTAACGTCTGACTTTCTCTTCCAAGTACTTTGATACCAAATGCCGTTGTTGCCCAGATATAATGCTCACTGACTCAGCCTGAGCTCACAGGGTTTTTTTTCTGTTTGTTTGTTTTTTTTACTAAACAATGTTGCCATCTGGGGAAAAACACGGATTGACTGTAACACGAGAGTGTGGTGGGTGGCAAACTGTTAGGCTCTTAATCAAAGCTACTTTGATTAAGGGCTGGTGGTTGAGTGGTTTAGTGTGTGTCCCAGCATCGCTGGTTCAAATCCCTCCAGAGACCTGTGCTGCAGGTCATTTCCCTCACTCCCTACCGTTAAAATAAAAGCATCCCTCCCCCATGTTTCTTTTAAATTTCTTTTATTTATTTATTTACAAGCTAAGAAAAGTGTCGGGCATTTATTTACTGTGGGTATCTTTGCATGATGATATTCTTAAAGGATGTAAGTTTCATGGAATCTAAAAAACATGCCGAACATGGATCTGTGTTCAGATTCAACACGAGGATGTTTGAGGGAAATTTTGGCAGTTGGGCACGACTCAGAGTTGCATGTCAGAGCCACTGGAGCTGAAGTCTTTGACAGTATTGGTCAAAAACCAAGATAACTATAATAACTAACTTCTTGTTGTTTTTACAAGAACGGACCTTGTGCAATGCCCTTCAACGGAGTCATCTTTGACCTTTGAAAGCCATCATTCTCTTGCAATTAATTAGTGAATTATCTGCAGTTCTGTTATTTTAATTGAAACCCAAAGTAATGATGAACTGTTGTACTGTAAACTGTCACCACACTGTAATAACTGTGTTTGGGATGCAAAGGGGAGTAAGTGAAGTGTAATTATGTCCTGCTCCTGTCTGGCTCCTGGTTCTGCTAGAGTTCAATTAGCTCCATTGTCCCCACTACACTGAGATTATGACCAGATGCCTAGAGGCCCAGCCCAGGTGGTTGTTGAGATGGGACTTCAAAGTATAAAGAAAAACTAAACATAGAATAATTTTGTGGTTCATTACATCTGAAAGGAGTTCCTGGTGAGTTTATTAAATGTCACTGAGACAAAGCCAGCCACTCTCACTCTCTCTGCACTCCTGAGTTTTTCGGACTGATGGATTGAACTCTTGTGACGAGACAGATTTCATAAAGCAGCTTTGGGAGCACGTACACATGAGTTCAGAGGGAGCATGTGGACAAAGTGTGTGGGTGGGCAGACCCATGCAGACTCACACTAGCTTTTTTTTTTTTTTTTTTGGCAGAGAAGTAGTAACAATGATGTTTTGGTAGACTGAAATGCTCGTTATATGAATCAGTGGACGTCTGTAAAAGTGTGCCAAACTGAAATGATTTAAAGCGAACAGGGAAGGAAAGTGTTTATTAAGTGGAAGTTATTAGGATCTTTTTGGCTGCATGTTTGTGGAAAAAAACAAAACAAAACAAAAAAAAAAAACAAAACGTTGCAGCTTATATTGACAATTGCTGCAATGTAGCAAAAAATATTTTCGACCAATCTGACTACAAACACGGTGGGCTTGCAGTGGAGCACTTACCGCTTCCAGGACATAGCCACGGCCCCACACTCTGTCAAACACTGACAAACCAAATCCCACCTAATGGAAAGATCACAACCACAAATGGTGTCACAAAGCCACCCAAATGCTGTGTGACACAGTTCAGCATGCTCTAAGGCGTACGACTGGTGGCTGACCAATATTGGTTCTTGCCCCCCCTCGGGGGCTTCACAGCAGCTGAGACCGCTGAGCACCACAAACCTGTCTGCAGAGTTTGACAAGACTCCTAACTGCAATTTAGTTAATAGTCAGACTACTTACAGAGCATGTCAGTCTAAATAATTGTTTTGCATATTGATTTGAATATTTTAATCTTGTCCAATTAATTTCTTACTCCTGCTGCTGTCATGATGGAACATATAAATGAGTTTGTGTTTATTTTGAAAAACTAATGCACACTTAGAATCAACACTATTAACATATTGAGTGAAGTAAAACACTTGATTATTTAATATGAAGTTTTCAGCTTCATGTAGAATATGATAATTTTTATCAATATAAGACCGTTTTCTTTTTTAAACATTCGGTCCTTGTGTATGGCTCGTCTGAAATTCATTATATACTCTTTCAGAGAGATAGAGACAGAGAGAGACAAACAGTGAGAGAACTGTGGTATAAATGTGGTGTCAGAGGTTTGGGAAATTATTTCATGGGAAAATCACAGGTCATTAATTATAGCATAACTAATAGCAACTAGCGACTTCTGTGCAAATATGATGGCATCACTGTGTTCATTAAAAATACAATCAGTCAAACCCCAGCAGCACAGCACAGATTCAGATGTTGAACTCAGATGATTGTCATTTCACCACTCTGGAGTAATTAAAATATGCAGTGTATTTACAGAGAGGCTTCCCTCCACACAAGGCCTCAGTGGGACCAGCAGGAGCAGCGGCTGACCTCTGATAGATTCCATGGAGTGTTACATTTGTGAACAGAGACATCACAGCATAATTCCAGTGCCCACAGGAAGCTGGAATAAAAGCCAATGCCCTGGCCTCACGAGACGCTGTATCAGCAAAGATTCGGAAGAGCGGGGCAGGTGGGAGACACATTACAAGATAAACTCATATTGACACTTTCTGGCAGAATTTATCATTGCTGTCCCGAACCGTTTTTCTCTGTTTGCAAACACAGCCTTGTGCTCAGCGGGTCTTCTTGTTCAGACATTCATAATCATTTGCAAAGGTGAAATTTTGAACTTGTACATTCTGCAAAATAACAGCAGGAACACGGCAGGAAGCTTATATTTGATTTTGCAATGATTTTTAAGATTGCTCCCTTTTCAGATGTCAAACTAAGAATCTGTCTTTTTTTCCTCCTTTCCCTCCTTATACATTGTTTTACGGAAGTGTATTAGGGCCAGGCAGGAGAATATAATTTATCTTTGAGAGGAGGAAGATTTTTTTTTTACTATGCACTTTGAGAAGAAAGTTGAAATATTGAGATATCAGTTATCAGGGATCAGAGTGAGTACACCATTATCCGTATCTGTTCGGCCATCTACATTATCTGTGTCCGTATTCGTACTCGTAAGGGGCGGGACTTAAACCAGAAGCGGGCGTGGTTTATACAAAAGTTGCATTTTTATGCCTGAAATTATGGGTTGATCAGAAGTTGCTATATTTATTGTAAGCCTCAATGTATTTTTCTTTACAGTTTAATTTGTATTACACCAAGGTAAGAAGAGTGAGCCGACTGGGAAAAAAAAACCTGAAGAAACGCGATACGGGCTGCATGCAGCAACATACAGTGGGATCATTTTCTCCATAAAAACGAAGGTAAACAGAAAGGACATTGTAACTTTTTCTCCGGTACAGCTAGCGTGTGAAACTAATCATCTGACATGTTGAAATAATGTTTTAAGGTAACTTCTGGACGGTGTTTTTTAAATTGTGCCTTTGATTGTTTTCCCCATCCGGTGGGCGTGGCTTTCGGAGTATGACACGTTGCGCTCTGTCCTATCGCAGGATGCCCTGAGGAGGATTTTCCTTCAGCCCAGCAGGATATTGGCTCATAGTGTATCATATCATATTCGTATTCTTCAAAATTGCTATGTATGTAGTTGCATAACTTCAGATACGTGCCCTTAACGTTACACTCCAAGGATGTAGTTACAGCTGCTGCGTGCATCGCTGGCAGTCGCTCTCCTAAATTTTGAGTTGATGGACCAGAGGAGACATTTCGACTTTATTCAAGAAATTGTATTTCAACTTCTGAATACTCCTCCGTATTGTTTTATATAAGTTTTCTACCATTTTTTTTTTCTTTTAGGTTTATCGGTATGTGTCCTCTAACCTTACGTAATAAAACAATTATTCACGCCTCAAAAAAAAAAAAAAAAGTTACACATAGTAATACAGGTAGTTGATTTACTTACACTTCACCACGTTGTGCTGGCAGCATCTTTCACATATTCATTGTCTATGAGTCTGGAGTTTTTTTCACCCCGTGTTCATTTCTGTTCATTTAAAGGTCCAACCCCGTAAATTTATTTCCCACCTGAACAAACAGAAAACTGCAGTGCGATCTATGATTAATTTGCCCTTGGCTTGGTTTTATCCTCCGCTGTTTGTCTTGGAAACAACACCACACGCTGCGCTGTATACTGTAAATTCAGCCCTGCACGTCCTTGCCTGCTTTCTGGGTATCAACCTTTTTACCCAGAAAAAGCTACAGGAGCCACAACTCTCAGTTAATTATAAATACCCCATCAGCTTTCTGTCTGAACTCTGCCTTTCATCGGCTGCCTTTAGTCAGATGGTACAGGGCTCAGCTATTGTGAGCTGCCCAGGCTAATTGTTAAACATGTTCTTGTCAATCAAGCCTATCCCAAATGGCAACTCTTCAGCAAGCACTACAATGAGCTGCCTGAGCCATGGCAGCCTTCGAGGAGTAATTGCCGTCCATTCGCCAGAAGCCCATCTCCATTCCATTAGCTGCTGTGCAATATGAATGGCCGAAACTGCTTGTTGACTGCAGACATATTCAAGCTTGTGCATGTGCTGAATGGCCTCTTTTTCCTTTGGCATGTGTTTCATTTCTACATAGAAAGGTTAAACAGGAGGAGGGGTAATTGCATTTGTGGCTGCATTGTGTTCAAGACAGAGAGGCAGATTCTCTCCACTTCATGAATCAAAAAGATACAGCAAATATTCACAAGAGGCAGAGTCAATGAGGAGCATGTATGAGTGAGAGCCCAAAGAAGTTTGCTGTTACGCTATATCACCCAGTTCAATAGAGTTGTTCTAACTTTATTTTGCTGCTGTAGCTGAATTGATCTTCCCCCACGAACATCATCTAACTCAGTTGCATGGGCTGTTAGGTGCAAATAAGCAGCTCTACTGAATAAAAAAACACTGTGTAACCTCTGGGGGACAGTTGGCAGTTGGCAGATAATGCATAATTCGGAGCTATAACCTTATGATAATGGCAAAGCAACCATCAGGTAAAGATACAAAGAGCTAGATGACTGCATCATTATTAAAAAAGCATCCCATTGATGTAGTGGGGGAAGCTACTCAGTGTGGAATAATAAGAGGCTCTGAAATGGTCATCAAAAGCTATAAATGTCTGGCTTCAATAAAGCACCGGTGCAATCTGCAACCCAAGATCCATTCTCCAGCCAGGGTTCAAGTGCTTTTCAAAGGTGGCTGACACTTCAGAGGTGGCGTTGATCTCATCTTGAGATTTCGAAAATGGATGTGGGGACGACGTCAAATGAAGGAGTGGGATCCTTCAAGCATTTCTCATTCCAATAAGCCCAAGGAGTGCGTTTAGATTCAGAACGGTTCCACTCGACTGGAGAGAAACATTTTCTGAATTTAAACGGTAACCAATTCTCAAGCAAGCCCTTCGCTCACATGAAGCGTTAAATTTAACTCAAAGCAGCTGCAAAAGAGATTTACATTTTCCGTATACAGGATTTAGAGCCGTTGGGTTGGCTGAAGATTTTGCATTAAGGGGATTTTTTCTTTCCTCCGCACTCCCATCTAAGAAATTTTGCAAAGTTTAATCATGGCTTCTGTTGACGCCCCTGGGTTTTGCATTTTAAGATGTGTCCCTCCAACTGGGAAACATGGGAAAAATTTTTTTTATCATTAGCTATTCCAAAGTCTGACTATAGATTTCACAAATCATTCCAACGAGGACTCTTAATACTACCCCCTCATATATGGGATTTGTAATTATGGCTTTTTGTGTGGTGTACAGCTGCATGCAGCCCTCAAGCTTTGAAGGAATGGTTCATTGAAAACAAGCAATTTCCAAACAATTGCATCTTCTGGTTTACACTGTGAATTTTAATATACAAAAATTGCATTTTAGGTCATCCATCAAAGTCTACTTTCTCAGCATCGGTGGTCCTTACCCGCATTCCAAGCTCAATGTTCTCACCACCGTAGACCTCCATGCCAGGATCCAGCAGTCCAATCTCTCCAAAGTATTCCCGATCTACCACAAAGGAGCAGCCAATCATAGCCGGAGTTCTGTATGAGAACACAGAGAAAGGATCCTTTGAATATAATCATTCAGCAACCACATATTTATACACCCAGTGAGAATGATAAAATAATCACTGCAATCAAGGCAAGGCATTTCTGAATTGGCCAAGAAAATTAATCATTGAATATTAGTTGCAGTGTATTTTAGTAAAGTGTAATAGAACAGTTTTATCACTTAATCGACTTAGTGCGATTTTCCAAATACGACACAGGTCTGGCTTTGCTTTTTGTTTTAATAATCCGTAAGGGTATATATGTAAATGTACAGAGAAGATGGATTTTAATATGGGAAAATGAAGAATCTTTTAATCACCCTTCAAGCTCCTTTACTGCGGATAAAATACGGTTTTTAGTTTTCTGCGACTGTGGTTACTGCATATGTGCAGCATACAGGGACTCTTATATGTTTCCTTACACAAGGTTAAAATTTAATCCATATGGTACGGACAGCCAGCCCCTCAGTAATCTCTTAAGCTTCCATTTCAGACCTGAGTGGCAGCATATGTTGACAGAGGGGCAGTGTTGAAATGTTAGACGGATGAATGAAAACAATCTAAATTTATCATCAGCCCACTTAAAAATGCAGCCACTGTAACTGAGACAGAGCTGTGCTTTATGCCACCACAATGGACTGGGTTTGGGGGCCTGGCGTTCTCTGCAGCAGGACTACCTATCTCCTGTTGCTGTTTGAGGACACCAAATTGTATTGCGGCTTTAAATAAGAATGTTACTTTACCTTCTATCCCATTCAAATTAACTCACAGATGCAAGTTCATCACTAACTGGCTTCTGATGAACAGAGGCGTAACTTTCATTTTGAAATGTATTCAGTTATATTTCAGCGGAAATGTCATGTTTATGTGAGTGAAGTGTGGTTTGAGCAATTATTAAAAGTAATGACAAACAAACAAATAATGTGCTCTATTTTTTTGTGAACTCATGTCATGACATCTGACATCTGACAAATAATTCGGTATAATTAGGTTCATAGTTTTTTCATAGTTTCATAGTTTTTTCATTTTCATTTCATTCTTTTCATTTGGTGAGTCAGCTATTTCCACTCCCAGCAGACATTGACCAACGTTGGCATTCATTCAGACTCGGTGTAGTGTAGGTAATGACAAGGACACTCCTTTTTCACTGTGGTTTGATGTCCACCAGGTCCTGAGAGAAACATATCTCTTTAGCTGCCAAACGCTGCACATGTTCATTAGCTAATATCTGTTCCATGGTGATGTGGTGGAAAGATGATGGAGTATGGAAGCTTTCTATTAAAATCCCTGCTGCTTCAGACAAGGGGGATGAAAGTAATGAGGATGAAAGACAAGAGCGAAGTTTCAAAAATTTGAAATGACAATGCTCTGCATCATGGGGGGGAACTGTGGAGGCGGAGGATACAGTAATTCTCTCACTTGTGTCAGTGTGACTTTAATATTTAGATGAGCTAAAGATACTACCGAAGATAGTAATAAAGTAAAATAAAACGTCCATTACAATAATCAAGGATGGTATTTTAACTGTAAATCGCAGTCAGAATACTTATATTTTGGCAGAAACCCCTAAAAAACATGCAATTTAACAACCAACCGTGGGTAAGATGACAGAACAAGAGGGAGATATTGTTTTTCACAAAAGCTTGTGCTGGCTTTCCACCTTTACGAAAAGAAAAGAAATGGTCCCACTTTAGCTGCTGTCCCCCCAGGGCTGTTTTCCTGTACTATTATCTGTCAAGTCCTAAGTGCTCTGGGACAAAGCTCTACAAAAAGCATTCCATTCATACAGAGCACTAAGCTGCGCTACTTTCTTTTTCTAAAGTGACCAATGAGTGGCTTTATTCTTCTCTCTAGAATGATGCCCAGGGTAACCTCACCATAAAGCCTACACATTCACTCACGCACGCACACACACACAGCCAAATGTGTGGCTGCCACTTCAGTTTGCTAGCCATAGCAGTTGGAAGTACTATTAAGCAGGAGCTGCATTATGATTAATTGACTCCGTATTAAAATAGTGCACTGAGCCATGCAGGGTGTGAGCCAACAAGAAGATGCTTTTAGGTTTAGAACCCATATAAAACACTGTCTGAACAAGCGGCAAAATAAAACCAGATGTAGATGTAAACCTTCTTGAACCAGCTTTTCCACAATTATTGTAATATAAATCTTTCCGGTCTGACATTTATACTACGAGCCATATGAGTGGTGTCAAAATGATGTAAGTTGCTTAAAAAGGACAGTTCAAAGTAACAACTGTGTGATACCGTGAGAGGTTGATGTCAGACTTTACTATATTTTTTCTGTTTCAGCTTTTTGCAACCAACAGCTAATTACTCTGAAGGCCTTTGCTCCTCAATGAAAAGTAGCTTCAAATTATTCATGTTTGCTGACTTGCACTTTACACTGTTCTTGCCTCATGTAGCTGTTCTCAGGGAGAACTTTCAAGTGCCATTATTTGCACTGGCTGTGCACATAAAAAGACCTACACAGCACACACTCAGCCCCGTTCACCTCATCCTTTCTCCTCTCTTGACAAGTGACCTACCTTTCCTGTCTGCAAACGTTGTGCAGCTCTCTTGAGTGTTCCCTCCAAAAAAAAAAAAAAAAAGCCTCCCAGTAATGTAAACACTGTTTCTGTGATGAAGTACAGACTGCAGCTCAAGTCAGATGCATGAGAGCGATGACGCTATAACCTCTGGTTGCCCACATAAGGTATAATGGTGCAAAAGTAACAGGCTGACATTGGTAGGAATTACACCGTGGTTAAAAACCCCCCTGGTGAAAATCACAATTTTTGTAACCTTGCTAAAATTTCCATACAGTGATATTTATACAATATGAGCTACGACATTAGTCAAAACCACGGCTGCATTTTTCTACTTGGAACTGCAGGTAGAAGAAACAAAAACAGCTGGGGGGGGGGCTGCTGTTTACAAGCCAGCAAACATTGTAAAAGCTGTTAACTGCATAAGTATTTATACGTCTGATAAAAGATTTAGGTCCCAACAGACTCCTCACCCGAGTCTAGGTCTGACTGATTCTTAGACATGCGGCTGAGTGTCTCTGATGTTTCCACTGGTATGAAACATCTGGATGACTGACTGATGTTTCATCTGTCGAAAAACTTTGCCAACACAGAGAGTGACAGTTTGCATGAGCAAATAATTAAAAATAAGTACACGTGTAATACATCTTCCAATTCCCAATTTTGGTGCACAACAAACTCCTTGACCACTTCTTGAGTTTGGCACTAACTGAAGCTCAAACGTCTGTCTGAGTGTCTGATGTTTCTCTCATTAATCATCATGCGGCCCTCTTCTCTTTCTACTGTAAGCAGCGGTGATGAGCAGGATGAATCTCGCCTTCATACTTTTTTGGGAAACATACATGATGTCATTTATGGCGAAGCTGGATGCTGCTCCAATTTGTCTCGTGAGCAATGTAATCAAACACATGAAAAAGTAATTCCCCTGCAAGAGGCAGTTAATCAAATCCAATTAACTGAATAACGGCCAGCTGTTTCTCCTGAAATGCACAAAATAGAGTGACTGAATACAGCAAGGGTTAGCTGCTAATGTTCAACAACTGCATAGACACAAGTCAGTCATTGAAGAGACAGATTTACTAGCCCATCTACTAACACAGTCACAGTTGCCACAGTTTCCACTCTGCAATCCTGTCACCATGTGTAAAACACAAAGCATTCCCCTGTGTTTTTTTTTATTTTCTATTATTTTGTAGGCAGCAATGACACAGCAAGGTACAGTTCTCTCTGAACACATTTATCTTACCTACACTTCCCCTGGTTCTTTGTACTTAGGCTAGTTGGAGACAGCACAAAGATTCAGTTCCCTTAAGTTTGTCAAAAGGGAACTTGGGCACAAAAAAGCAAGCCCAACCAACAACGTTGTCAAAGGATATCTTCTAGTTTATTTTAGATATTGCAGATTGCAGATTGCTGATTGCTGTTGGAATCTTGCAGTGGGTCGGTGAGTTTTGTTATTTTTAGTGTACAGATGGTCAGCCTGCAGGCTCATCCGTCTCGTGCACCCTGTGACTTTGTCCCCTATATCATTTGCTTGAAGTATGCTGTATGAACATCTGATGCATGTATGCATTTGGCAGGATTGCTTATTTTTCTCCCAGATGAAGATACTGCTGGGTTTTGTTTTGTTTTGTTTTGTTTGGGGGGAGTGGGGGGGCTGGCTTTCTGTTCTGCGACCTCTCATTAAAATCTGTATGATAGCCCAGGTGCTTTAAGTTAGGCATGAGATGAAAATGGCATCATAAAAATGATTGAATGACTATCCTAAAAACAGCTTTAAAGAACTGATACATTAAATTCACGACTCCTTGCCCTATCCAGGACACTGAGACATCAAAATTCTAAAAATAGAAAACTGCATCTGCTGGATTCTTTTGTTCATTTTGTGGGATGGGCGTTTGTTCTGAATAAAAACATCAGTTCCTGATTCCAAGGTTTGTTATATTCTTTTATGCATCATCTGTTGAGCAGGTCACTGGAGTCTTGTTGAATGTCTCATTAGCCAGTTTATGCTAAACCTCCTCTCAATGGGAAGGCTTATGGTCATTGTTGGTCTCCTCACCTCATGCTCGCATGCTGCTGTGCAAAACATTCCTCAGGCATCATCTGCTGAAGTGAGATGCTAAACAACAACAATGGCTGAATGTAATAATGAACAAAAAAAAAATGTTTAAAGGTGATTTAAATGGCAGGACAATGAATCATACAGCTTTTTAAAGGCAAGACATCCTTTTAACTGTTTCCCCAGAAGAAATGTGAGATTTCGTTTTAAGCTTCTAAAATTACTTCTAAAACCTTCCTATTCTGCCCTTTCTCCAGAAAACTACTTTTTGTACTATCTCCTCTCTAAAGTGGCTACAATCTTCTCCACCCCCAGAATATGGGACATTTGCACCTTCATTGCCCCCTTTTACTCTTTTTCTTTCGGAATATGTCCTGTCATAAGACAGCCTTAAGAATGGCCACAGAGCTCCTGTTGTTTATGAGCAGAAACCTTCAGGAAATAAGTGGGAAAATGATTTCCAATTGAAATCCCCACACACCCAGCACACTTCAACCAGCCCCTGAGGCGAACCTGTCCATTTGCAGCAAAGTGTCAACAGGGAAACACAAACCAGCTCTGCAGCGCCTGAGCTTCTCTCATCTTTTTCCCGATCTCGAATCTAGCAGTTCATGCTCAATAATATATGATTTTCATGGCACTTTGATAAGACAATCAATATTTAGGCCCACGGTAAAAACTGCCATCATATTGTTTGTGTGAGACAACACGTATCTAATAAACGTCTTATTGCTTTGCCTTTGTTGGAGTTGTTGTAATGATGCTCAGATTTTGTAGAAATTTGTACATTTTGTATTTTATAGTAGCTTGTGATGATATATGATATTCTGGCCGTTTTCATGTTTGCAGTTTGGTAAATAATAATCAATGCATAAATACATAAAATTTAAGTGATAGAAATCAATGAATGCACCTTTTTCTAATTGTAGCAACTCCTTTTGCCAATATGGTGGTAGAGTCTACTGGCAGCGCTGCTATCTGTCAAAGAATCAATCCTAAAATGCTTCAGGCCTTTGAACAGCCATCAGCCAGTGGGCAGCTTCACATCCTCAGGCAGGTTCGTGCCCCTCCAATGTCTCATCTTAATACTAAAGTTGATCAGGCTTTTGGCTCAAGAAGAAGCTGGCAGCAGACCTACAGCAGCTACTCTATTAATGTAGATGCTTTCAAGTTTATTTATTCACTGTCTTTATTCTGTCTCAGCTTGTCCTTGATCTTTTGATGATGTGGCTCGCTCCTGTCTTACTCGATCACAATATGTTGGTTTTTCACAATGTTTAAAAGTCGGATTAAAAGCACTAATTAAATTCTTACAAAGCTCTGAAGAAACAATATTTTGGGCTGATAGTGAGATGTGACCCTGCTGGTGCCACGCCTGAGTGTACCTTAGCCCTTTCCTCATTCAGCTCCCTGTCTGCATGATAGCTGAGTAGATACGCTCTCTTTGCTTTCACTTGTGTGCAAGAAACAGCTCACCTGCACAACACTTACTGTAGATGCCCTTGAACGAGATAAGAAGCCTGTAGAAAGCTGATGTCGCTGCTTCTGATCTCTAACCTTTTTGAGAGAGGATGGTAATGTTATTATCTGTACGATATAAAAAATACTCAACTGGCTGGAATATCATTTATCATTCATTTAAAACTGTTCTTCAGGTCTGAATTCAGCATAATATTTTTAGCAGTTGAATTGCAGTAGTGAAGCATCAAGCCAACATCAGCATTTATAATTCAGCAGAGCCATGAATAGGGAAAGGACGAATACCAAAAGCTGAGAACTTCATGTTGGCTCTGGTTTGACCTCATACCTTTGGCTGCTGGTGATCTGTCCGTATTATACGTGGTTCTAAAGCAACATGTGAAATGTTCAGCTGGTTATTCAAGTGGCCACATCATGAGATACTTCAGATATTTGCTGAGTGCCATTTCTTAGCTTCCATGTTGCTGAGACTGATGCATTTATGTATTTCATCAGTATGATCACAGCCAGAGGAGTTAACCCTGAACCCTGGTAGACAGCCATTACGTTAAAGGCTATTTGAATAAGGACAACCTCCTTTGCAATGCACTGTCTTCTCCATCTTTTTTCTCAGTTGTTAATATTTATTCCAACCTGAAGTACAATTGAAGCTATTGAATGCCGAAGACTATCAATAAAAGATATTCACATCCATTTTTGCAGCTACAGCCCTTTTGCTGGTTTTGAGCATCTTCCAGTTGCTACTCTCCTCATCTCTCTTTTGTTGTGCCTTTTTGTTTGTGCAGGCTCAGCCACGCTGCCGTGGCAACAAACTCACGGTAAACTCCTCTGTCAAAGGATGGGAGTATTTCCAGCTGTTAAGGCAGAACTGACCAGTTCTGATGTGAGTTAAAGAGATGATGATGCTCAGCTGTTTGCCTCAGGATCTGATACTGCAGCATGCTGAATATGTTACTCTAGCTTTTTATTGTTTGCTCTAACTAGAAAAGAGAAAATCAGCATCTCTAATTAAAGAATGTTTATTTTTACTTGTGTGTGGTTTTACTCTTTACACCTCCGTATCACAGTCGTGGTTGAAGGCATTACGTTTTCAAGTGCTCCATCTGACTATGTATATACAATGTGGGTGGAGTCAAGGATGAAAGACTAGATTTCGGTGGCAAAATGTCAAAGGTCACAGTCAGCGTTGCCTCTTGAATGTGAAATCAGAGGAACAAAAAGGAATCATGTAGTCAATTTATATTCCTATTAAACTTACGCTCATAATGAGATGCTATAACTCAAATGTCTATAAGGACAAAATGACCTTATCAACATTTCAGATCAAAATGACCAAAGGTCACTTTCACTCTGACATCATAATTTTCTTTTCTTTTTTTTTTTTAGCCGCCTATCTGTCAGGATCGCAGGGGTCGCTGGAGCCAATGACGTCATGATACTCTGCAAAACTTCTTTTGTTTAACAATAACTCAGTGTCGTATGTTTTCTTATTGTTTATCCACTTCTATTCAACATATCGAATGGCCTGGGTGTATGACAATGTGTGATGTAGGTAAGTGTGCCTTGCCAATGCAGATGTAATTTATACAGTGACATTTGGTGCATCATTTAACATTTAGATTTCAGTCAAGGACTCTCAAAATCATCCTCAATATTCACTGAGTCACTTCAGCTATGCGGACTCATTGATATTGATTGGAAAATAAAACAATTTCCATGTAGTGTAAAAATTCTTTTTCAGCCAATTACCAGCTTTCAGACAAGGGCAATTTATTTCAAATTTTCTGTGTTTTTCACACACTGACCAGTCATATTCGTCAAAGGGTATGATTGCTCTGTGCCTCACTTTGAAAATGACACACAATCACAGGTAATGAGTTTCATTTAGACAGCACCATAGTTATAAAGCAGAAATTACATGATTTAATTTATTCTTTGGAGAAAATTATTTGTGCTGGGGAATAATTCGTCATGCTGATTTATTTTATTTCTTTAAGTTTTTAGGACAAAATCTCTATTTTCCTTTGTATCTTCCTTTTTATTTTTCAAACCACAGCTTTTATTTTGTAGCAGATACTGTAATTGGAGAGTCAAACCACATTTCTGGGGTAAATTGCTTGATCTATGTCACAGGCCATGGACTGAAACACCTTAGTACTAAGTTTATGGATATAGATAATAGATTAAATGTAACTGGAAGTACTCAGTAGTGTCCCTTTAACTTAACTGAACACAACATGATGTCCACGCAACACAATTAGTCTTGCACTAATTTTCAGTCTATTAAAATCCAACATGATTTTACTAAGGATGCACATAACCAATTTGAGGATTACACAGACACATGATGCAAGCTTACGTTTTCCTCCAAACGGCAGCAGAACAATGGACTGCTCTGCTCATACTCACGACACAATTACACTAATGACACCACATGGCCGTAGCCTCGTGATCCTGCATCAAAATGAAGATATTCCTCACGGTAATTACACAGCTTTCTACAAGGAGCATTTATTTGTGTGTTTGGGGGTCATACTGGACAAGAGAGCATCTTAGTCAGATGATTCCATACATGAATAAGTCATATCCCTTGGCTATCCATATTTAATCAAACATCCTCATCTATAATATACAGTGTTGACTAACCAGGGCTCTTACCTGATGGGAGCTGTCTCATCCCCCTTGTCCAGCCACTCCTGCGGAGGAATAATGTACATGCACCACAGCCCCCAGTTGTAGCCGTGGGCGGCATTGGCATACTGCTGCACCTCAAATGTGTTGTACTTGATGTTGTCTATGGCAGGCAGGATGATGCGGGTGTGGTCTTCCTTCATCCGGGTCAGGATAGGTTCAGCCCTGTGGATTACAAGCAAGACAGTAGTTAATGGCGGACCATAAGGAGAGACAGACGCTTCAGATGAAGGTTGCAAAAAGGAAAAAAAAAAAAACAATGAGGGAAGAACTGTTTGCCTCAGGGCAAATATAAAGCTTTGATAGTTTCATTCTGCCCTGTCAAATTTTGAAGTATTAATATTGCAACAATGTTAAAACAAGAATAACCTCATGGGTAATGTAACTGCTTGTAAATGTAAAATGAACTGTGTCTGTGAGTTTACTGAACTGGAAATCAACTCGAATATTTGAAACCACATTGAAGAGAAAAGTATTTATTAGAAATCCTGATTACACAAAACAATGGGGAGAGGAGCTATGGATGACTGCATACACCATCTCCACTTTCACTGTAATGCTACATTTACATGGGTTTTCGGTGATGATGCAGTCTGTCCAATCTGCATTCATTCAACATTCATAGAGACTGCCAGGATCCGCTCGCCTCCTCTGTTTACAATGCAAAGTTGCAGCAAAATGAATTTTCTGCTGAACAACAAATAATATGGTATCATATTTTATATCTTAGACTCATGAATACGAAATGTCAAAATGTGACACTTTTCCAGGTGAGAAACCAGATAAGAGGTAAAACCTGATAAAGCAAAACAAATCAGGTGAAAAGAGAGGCTTAGTGCGCTCCCAGGAGAGCGATCCACTCTCTTTCTTTTTTATCTGTTGTGAAAGGTTGTATGTTAGTTTTCCGAAACAGCCTTTGCACAGTCTTCATTTCATTGGCTTTTACTCAGGAGCTGCTGGTCCTGGTACAAATTCCCTTAGAGCACGTCAAATGGAAAGCAGTTGCCATATTCATGAAACATCTGATGGCTGAGAGTGGCTCTTAACGGGCCAGTTTAAGAGACACTCCTCGGACTTATGGGCTCGTCAATCTTAATGTTAATACTTCCCAAAAAGTTTTTTGTCTCAGTACATGGAGCATTTTAGCACCCACAGCTGAACTTGTGGAACGTTAGAAGTAGTGGAAATGAGCCACAAATAGTCTGAAATTGGCTACTGCAGGCGCTTTGTCAAGTGACTGGGTCAACAGTCCTAAAGGACTTGAAGACATTAACCTTTTCAGAGTAAAAGTCTAAAGCCTGTTTAACTCTTACTTTGAGGCATATTTGGAAGGCAAGCTGTTTTGCATGATATCCAGACTAAGAAGATATGAACTAACATTGGCATTGATTTCCATCACTGCAGACAGTTCAGACAGTCTGTTGCTGAACTCACAAAGTTTCTTCTCGTAAAAGCAGTAAACAGTTGCTAATGCTAACATTAGTTATGTAATATTTAAGTGATGTTCACCTGTCGTGGGAAATTGTATAATAGTGTCCAGTGTACTGAGGGTGGACTTACATACTGTTGGTTTGGACTGTTTTTGATGGCATTGGACTCATAGTTAGCGCTGTTGCCCCACAATAAGAAGGTCGCGGGTTTAGTTCCCGGCCTGGGGCCTTTCTGTGAGTTTGTATGTTCTCCCTGTGTCTGCGTGGGTTTCCTCCCACCGTTGAAAGACATCATCCATCCATCTTCTAGCACTTTTCCGATTTCTGGGTCACGGGGGTTCTGGTGCAAATCCCAGCTCACTCTGGGTGAGGGCGGGGGAGGGTGACCACCAAGTCACCAGTCCATCACAGGGCCAACACACAGAGACAGACAGAGACCAACAACCACTCACACTCACACTCAGACCTACAGACAGTTTAGAGTCACCAATTAACCCAAACAGGATGTCTTTGGGAGGAAACCCACACATGGGGAGAACATGCAAACACAGAAAAGCCACAGGCCTGGAACCCATGACCTTCTAACTGTGGGGCAACAGCACTAACCAGTATGCTGCCGTGCTGCTCCGAAAGACATCATGTTTGGGTTAACTGGTAAACTGTCTGTAGGTCTGAGTGTGAGTGTGCGTGGTTGTTGGTCTCTGTCTGTCTCTGTGTGTTGCCCCTGTGACGGACTGGCGGCCTGTCCAGGGTGACCCGGCCCCTCACCCAGTGTGAACTGGGATTGGCTCCATGACCTGGAAACGGATATGTGGTAGAAGATGAATGAATGAATAATAGCATTTGGATTATCGCTGTCATTGTTTTACAGCCAATCTATTAATTATCTATGGGAGCAACAGAACAGATGGGGCAGTATGGGACCGTTTCAGTCCTTCTTCTCATTGGCCATCAAGATATTTGACCTGTTCATAAAATGTTGTTCTGCACCTTTGGAGGATTATTGTATTCTACACTACTACTTTCTGCTGTGATAGTTATCTATGATGAAAGATGAATAATGCACAAACCAACCCCCTCACCCAATCATTAGATCATATGACTACCCAAAGCAAAAATATCTCCCCCCTTTTCTCCCCATTCTTCACATTAACAGCAGCTCAAATGTCTTAATAGGAAACACTGAGCCACTGTTGGAACTTGATATATGGAGCAGTTTTAAAATGAAAACACATACAGAGAGCTCCCTCTGCTTTCTAAAGCCTTGGCTAAGGGAGACATGGTGTTGAGATCCATATGGTAGAGAATGAAGCAGAAGCGCTGCTGGCACTGGCTGCATTTGTATAATCTTCACACTGAGAGATGATCTCCATCGTTTCTTCAAAGCAACTCTTCACACGCTCAATTCTTCACATGATCTACTTCTAAAAAAGATGCTGCAATTATAAATTGATAAATGCATCTCTCAAGAATACTCCCACATTCCAACTTTCTCTGCACCTCCC
The DNA here is from genome assembly GCF_900963305.1 of Echeneis naucrates. NCBI lineage: Eukaryota > Metazoa > Chordata > Actinopteri > Carangiformes > Echeneidae > Echeneis > Echeneis naucrates. The sequence goes on along the minus strand of NC_042519.1, from coordinate 5,525,338 downwards.
CACCCACTGGTTTTCTCCCTGTCTGTGTTAGCCCTGATTCCTGCACCCACTTCCTATCCCCCATCTATTGCTCTTCAAAGAGTGAAACCTATTCATCTTAAAAAAAGAAAAAGAACAAAGAAAAAATATGACTTATCACATGAAGGTAAGGGCCAGAAAGTACAGAGTGAACAGTTCCAAAACGACCTATATGGGATGATATTGGTAAAATATGGGGCTTGGAAAATAAGAGCTCTTATAAAAAGCCATCACCTAATAAAGTGAGAGTGGTTGGTAAAAATATGACAGCCTCAGTTCTGAGAGGCAAGAGTATGAAGCTTTCTGGCTTAACTTAAAAGTTCCATGAATTATCATTGCTGACATTGACATGAGTTTTCTTCTCTAATTTGTGTCTTTGTTGAAGACCAAAGCTAACTGCTACAACCTGGCAGTCTCTCCCTGCCTCTTTTTTGTTATGCTCGTCTTTAAATTAATTTCCATTTCACTTATTCGCCTTCTAGCACTCCATTTCCGGGTCACAGGTGGTGCTGGAGCCAATCCCAGCTCACTCTGGGTGAGGGTGGGGTCACCCTGGACAGGTCACCAGTCCATCACAGGGCCAACACACAGAGACAGACAGAGACCAACAACCACTCACACTCACACTCAGACCTACAGACAGTTTAGAGTCACCAGTTAACCCAAACATGATGTCTTTGGATGGTGGGAGGAGCCGGAGTACCTGGAGGGTAAAAGGAATACAAACAATACCTGTATTGCTACTAGGATACTAGTAGTAGGAAACTAGGATAGGTAAGCATACATATGTTTCCTTGGTGATTTTTTTTTCTGCTGCTCTTAATAAAATTACATTATCACACTGCAATGAAATATGGGTTGAAAAATTGTTCACTTAGAATCCCAAGCCAGCAGGTAATGATGCCTCTAAGGGCTAAGCCCAAAAACATGAACATTCACTGTAATGAACAGTTTCTGTGCTCCTTGCTTTTCTTTAACCCTCTGTATCGATCTATTAGGGTTTCTGCTTGGACCCATTAACTCAGTATAGGGCCACGACTATGGTAATATTTTACAAAGGATAAAAACCTTAGCGCTTTAAAGATTAATATTATGATATTGTAATGCATATTACAATTCATAAAAAACTATGATAATTTAACAGCAGTATGTTGTATAATGGTGATATATGCAGAAAGCGTTTTTTGAGAAAGTGCTTTCACCAGATGCATCCTTTTCATGTCCCAAGCCTGTGTAAGAAAAGTGCAACCAATCTCACACTGGTGTAGTGTAAGCAGCCTCCATATTCTTACAGGCTGGCTTAATCTGTCAAAAGGGGAAGATGATTGACTGTGATAACATCTGCACTCTCGCTGACAATGAAAACACACTCATTTTGACTAGGGGGCACATAAATAAGATAGCTAATGAGTTCATGAAAGACCGACTGCCCCTGCACCACGTCCTCGTATCGAGGGTGTAAAGATGTGTTGATGGAAACAATAAAATATATCTGACAGTTACATTTCAAAAATGACTTGATGGAAATGATCATGCATCTGAAAGTATCACATTTTTCCATTAGTCTGATGTTTCTACTGTTGATGGTTGCGATATTATAGTGGTTTTCTTTTTTGAATAATACCATTTCGATGTCTCAGAGCTCTCTGACGAACAGTGATTCCACGATTTGAATTGGGCAGAGTGAGTTAACTCGTGGTGTAACGGTCAGCTTTAACCTTTTACATAGCATAGATCCAGTAAACTTTCTCTACACTTGTTAACTTTCAGGAGGTTTCTCTGCCATCTCTGCTGCCTGCCGAACATCTTCTGCTCGTTTGCTTGCGTCCTTGAAAACCCCAACACACTCCACAGGCAGTCAGCAGCTCCTGTACCTCAGGGATCCATGAGACTGATTAGATGGAGACGTTCTGGAAACGGGGACACATCTGGCTTTGACAGACGAGCCTACGTCATCCCTCCTCCTATATCTGCCACTCCATCTGCATAACACCGAGAGGGTTATTCATCCACGCAGTCATACTCAGTTCCATCGTACAATAGGATTTTTCCCCCTTGCTGTGATGACTCATGCAATATTGTGAATAGATGTTGACATCCTCTGTTGCTGTTCTCTCACCATGCCAATTCTTCAGGCGTTTCATACTGAAGCAGGGACCCTTTTGATTTATTAACTCTTCCTGGCTCAGTGTTTGTCTTTCTTAATAGCCAGCACCTTTGTGGCGCTGCACATCAGCCTGTGCACACATTTTGAAGAATTAAACAAACACAATGATGAGTCACAAGCTGGGGTAAGTATCACCGTACAATTTCCGTTTATATCTGCTTGACTCAAGATAGCATCCTCAGAGGATGTTCCTCTGTGAGGATGTGTGGGGGTATTCTTGAGAGATACATTAATCATTTTATAATTGCAGCTGCTGTTTTAGTTGTAAATGATGGGAAGAATTGAGTGCGTGAAGAGTTGCTTTGAGTGTTGTGTTTCTATCTATCCACTACCTTTGTCCAGTGCTGATACAAAAACTCTGCAGCCTTCCCCTTTGACAGTACATTTTTTATTTAAAATTTCCAAATTATGGATCTGAAATTGAGAATGATTCTAAAGCAAAGAATTATTAGATAATGGGCTCTACCTACACTCAGTTATGCCTCAGGGGTGTTGGGGGCCCCCAGTACCTAGAATAAGATTTCCTTCAATTCTTCATTGGATTTAACACAGCAGAGCATGTCAGCTACCCACGGAGGAGAAAATGTAATTTTTGTGTGCCGGGGCTTTCGCTGATGACCCAAATAATCTATGCCAGAGACTGCAGGGACATGCAGCAAAATGAGGAGATCTAAATTTGTAATATGTTGCTTCAAATGCTTCACCAGGAACACAGACCTGCCTTTTATGCATGTCTTTTTAACTCGTGCTTTGCTTCCTCCTGAAAACAATGCGCCAACAGGATTCATTATATAACTTGACCCCCCAACAGCTCAGTCAGAGTTTGAGGTGTGTTATGCACGTAGCCACATTTTTAGACTTCAGCAGTCTTCAGCCCCAGATGATGCTGACTCAAGTTACATCACCCGAGGCAGTTCATTTGAGAGAAAGAAATGAAATGGTGTTGTGGTGAGTGTTGACGTTGTATTTTCACGCAGATAACCACGTGCACGTGATCATGAGCCTACTTGGTGTGATTTAAAGCTAATACATGCAGTAACTCATCTGCACTTAGCAGTTTACTTATTTCCAATAATGTGCTTGCTTACAGGCTTTTAAATAACTTTATTTTCTTTAAAGGTCAGTACCGTATTTTGAACACAACACTAATTTGTAAGTATGTGTTATGAATTAGCCTAAAAAACAGAGCCTGGACTTGTGGACTTCTACAGCACTTCAACTGTATGTCTGTCTAACAGTTTTATTCTACATATTGTAATTTCTGTTTGGAAGTCATATCATTCAAGAAAAATTATATTAGATCATGTTGCAATGTCCAGTTTATTTTTCCTTTATTTACCTCACTGTCAGGATGCTAATTACTTTTAAGTTCAGTGGGTGAAATGGGTGTTGTTCCAAAATCAAGCGTCGTTGATGAAAAATGGTGTGAAAATTCCAGATGAATGGCATGCTTCAACTAAGATTGACTTCTTTTCTCTGCGCTTTTGTCTACTTCTTCAAACCGGGGAGAGCGCTGATCCAAATCTTCTGTAGGTAATACACTGACAATTTACAACCTTCTCCCAAACTCCACATCAAATGTTTTCCAGCCCAGTGCATGCATGGGATGGGATATAATCCCACAGCCATGACTGCAACAGATTATTATAGGATTTATGATTCGGCGAAATAGTCATCGCTGAATTTATTAACATATGCATGAAGGAAATGATTCATAATTCAGATGAGCTAAATGTCTCAGCTACATGAAGTGAAATCATGGAGGAAATAGATGAAAAATGAATGTGCAAGGGAATGTATCTGTGCTGATTGGCATGCTTACCTACCTTTACAGTCTGCTTATCTAGCATATAAGCATGCATGTCCACTTTTATCTGTTGTCTTTCCTGACATTAATATAAATAAATAAATATAAAAGTCTCTTATTTGACACTATCTGTTGTCTATTGTATTAGATGTGATTTTTGAGAGTGATTTGTTTTTTACACTACCAGCTAGATCCATTTAGATTTGAGTTATAAAGTGTTAATATGAATCCTGATCTTGTTAATTTGTTTGCTGTGTGTATGACGCAAACTCTAAGCCTGCCATACTTGGAGCCATTTTTAAGCAGATTAAATCTGTAAAAGTGAAGCAATCCGCAGCCTTCCCGTCTGGAGCAGCTCAGGAATGTATGTAGAGCACATATTAATATTGGCCACTCTCTTTCCTCGCATGAAAACCGCAGAATCCAAAGAAAGCAAAGGTATGTACTCAGAATATCAATTCATTACAGCATGTGGGCTTTTTTGAAGTGACGGTTGGATGCAGAGGTATGAACTGGAAAAGATTCTTATGATACACTCTCTGTCTAAATGCAGTCGCTCAGGACATGGTTGATGTGACACAGATGTACAGGCAGCATGAGTTGTTGCTTTCTCTGTGGTTCCAGTGGTCTGCGCTCAGTGAAGCACCCAGTATGGCTGCAGCCACAAACACTGTCAGGCAATGTGAGCGACACAACAAGACATAATTTACTTTTGCTAAAAAAAATATATATATATATTCCCCCAACCTTCAAAAATGATAAAATGTTATGTACCATTGAATTTAATATAATGCCACTACACCTGGCTGGAATAATGAGCAGCGATGTCGGTGATATTACCAAAGGAGCCGACATCAAATATGAATGTGACAAACATTACATATTTCATCACTATAGCAGGTGGAGGTTGCTTTCTCAGTTTTTTTGAATTCTATCAGTTTGTCTTATTCTTAGATAAACTCACCTGGTCACATAGCAGCACAACATTCAACACTCATCAAAGTGTTGCTTTCTGAAGCATGTATTTCACTCCAGCCTCCCTGCAATGACAGCCTTATCTTCTGCACACACTCAGCAGGGAGTGGTTGCTACACTGTTAATCATTAATCGTTAATAACCCGAGATCGCGACTGTGTAGGGGCTTCCAAAAACCAAATAAATAGCAATTTTCCTTCAACTCCCCTCTGCAGCAGTGTGACTGAAGTGTGACACACAGCAGGTCCTAATTACCAAACACTCCCATTTCCTTCTATTAATCCAGTTTATTAACACGTAAAGGAACCCGGTCGTGTTTGGAGCAGAATGGACATCTCTGTCGCTGAGAAGCACGGATACAAAGCAGTGGTGGAGATGGATTGTGAACATTTAGCTGATGCAATGCTGCATTAACGACAGGCAACGTGTTCATATCGTCAAATTAAAGGAGAGCAAAGCCTTGGAAATCTAATTCCATCACTCCTCTGGTGGAAACTGCTCACATCTTAACTCCTTGTGAGCCAAGTTGGTGCGAGGGAATGGAAACAGCTGTCAAGTGCGCTATACAGTATGATACAATTATGTTTGCTTGAACAGTAATGCAAACCAGCAATACATTTCAGCTGAAAATGTACAGCACCCAAGGGGGAACGCAATGCCAATGAATCACAGCGCTGCAGCTGAGAGCTGGCAGCATTGTCTCTGGCTCACTTTGCACAGGCAGCCTTTACAAGGTCATTGAGGGAGACTCACCATAACATCTACGGGAACCATCCGTCTCACTTATCACTATATGTGGCATAGTGAATAATTATATTATGATAAATAGGTCGCTTCCATTCTAACAGATAGTGTAGATAACACAAGTGAATCTATCTGAATAAACAAGCAGCACAGAATGTTTTGCAGACAAACATTCCATAATAAATGCATGTACACTCACACAAACAAAGAAATCCAAGCTACGTGAACTTGACTGCGGCTGTCATTTCCTCCAACGCTATAACCTTCTACACAAACATCTACACACAGAAAAATCACAGCGAAGCTCCTGCTTTTCAACTCTTGCAAATAAAACTTCATGTAAAAAGCATATCTGAAGCCCCAACATAATATATATATATATATATGTAAAAAATCAAAGCAGCAGGTTATCAAAGGGCGGGGGAGGTGTGTTGGGAGGTGGGTGAGGGTGTGTGAGAGGTAAAAAAGCGAGAGGTGAGAGCAATTCGCACGACAACAAAAAGTGAACTAACTCAAAGGAAATTTGCCGACACAGCTTCAACAGTGAGAACAGAGCGGGCGGCGGTGGGGTTTGCAGGAGAACTGAGGAGCCGAGACAGAAGTGCACGGGTTACAACAGATGGGGAAACAGATGACGGGCCCACTATGGAAATCAGTTATCAGTAATGCACCCATAGGAGCCTATAGGCAATGGCTCTTCTGTTGGTTGGTGGGACAAATACATTGCACAGCCTCTCGCTCTCCATTATTCATTCACACCATATAATAATCTGCTGGGAGGCAACAATCAAGGTACGCCGCATCATCCTCTTGTCAGGGTCACAAGGTCATGGTGTTTGCTGGCTTATTCTGTTTTCATACAAAGCAGTGTCACACTCACCATTATTTGTGGTTTAACATCATTTTAATAGACAGTGAGGGAGACAGACAGCCCTCGAGCGTATAAGAAATCATTAAATACACGACAATAAAATGAACCTGCTCTGTCATCATAGTATATAGTGGGATTGTAATGCAATATAGTTATTGTATTTATCCTACACACACACACAAAAAAAAAAAAAACTGTTACCAAAACATCCAAACTAATGCATTCACGTTTTGTTGACATCCCTAATATTTACCGTAGACAGCCAAAAATGCAGAAATGCACCCGGGGACATTTTTGACCAAAACTTTTCTTTGGGCTCTCTTCTCCTTCGTCTCTCCCTGTCACCCCTCCTGCCTCCTGTTTCCCAGGAAACAAAAGCTGCACTACTTCTTCTAACGCTGGCAGCATGACATGCTCAAATTAGGTGCCAATTACATCTATTTGAATGATTTGTTTGCTGGTAAACCTAAGCAGGAGGCAGACATTGGACTGAGACCCCCTGAAGTAATTTCATATTGTAAAATAAGCCCATAGCCCGCAAGTACAATAATGTTGGAATGCTCAACATTTGAGCTCCCTCTCTAATTACCCTCCCTCATGCCTTTGACTCTTTCTTTCTCTCTCTCTCTCTCTGTTGGGAGTGTGTGTGCTCTGGCCAGGTAGTGTCATTTTACTTTGGGAAGTCTCTTGATTCATCTCCCGCTAAAGCCAATTACTCATAATTTGAAAGGAGACACAAGAGCAAAACACTTATTAACAACAAACTCCTGACTAATGACAAGGGTCATGTTGTTTAAATGTGCTGTCTCAGTTAAAATTGGCCTGACTGTACATAAAATTGCTTAGGGCAGACTACATCGAATATCTCCAAGATAATAATCTTAGACAAGATCTCTCTGTACAGGAAACATAAAAAGGAAAGCACAAAGGCAAAAGCGAGGAAGGACAGAGAAACAGCTTACACCCTCTCGTGTTAGACATGACCTTTACTTACCAGCCAGTGTTGAACTCAACATGGGCATCAAAGAAGCCAACGACAGGAGCTGTGGCGGCGTTCCAGCCGTGTATTCTGGCTCGGATCAGGCCCTCCCGCTTGCTGTTCCTCACAATCTTCACCAGGCCCGGGTAGCGATTATTCACATACTGGTCCAAGTTGAATTTCAGCTCCACTGAAAGAAAGCAGGCAGGAGAGAATGCTCTTTTAAATGACATCCAAATGACAGGGTGAGATCATTAACCAGACACCTGTAGCCAACGATAAAGTGTTTCCAAGATGTCACAGAGCTCACATTGAACTTCTTCTGGCCTCACGTATTAACAGTCAGACCAATGTCATGCATTACATTAGCTGTTACATTACTTTCTTTTTACAGTAATTTTTTTGTGCCACATTACCCTCTTTGGGTCGAGACAAAAATCTTACTGAGAGCAGGTCTTATTGAGGTCAGCCTATCTGGGGTCAAGGTTTGCCACCAAATCTGGTGTTACTGCCCACGAGAGTCTCCCCATTATTAATACTGGCCTCAACCTGCTTACAGCGATGAACTGTCGCACCAGGCTATCAGCTGAACAGACTAATATTACCAGCCATCAAATTTCCAATATGACACAGAACAAGCTGACAGCCAAATTGTAATGAAAGAAGCACTACACCTCCCAATGTAGCACATTACCGTCTTATTAGTAATTGTAACTGCAATTTTATATACAAGATGGCAATGTCAAATGCTGAGTAAGAAATAATGAGAGGAAGCTTTTTTTGTTCAGAAAAACCTTTGCTGTTTTTTAGAAAATGTGAAAAGTAGAACAGATTGAAATCAAGCTTTCTAATTGAAAGCACTGAAGGTTATAATACAGGCTCCAGTGCAGTACAGCGTCTCTATCAGCATGCATGCATTCCTCTGCTCATGTCTCCACTCCAGCTGGATCGTAAAGTCTCGTCTCTCACAGATGACACTGGTTGTCATCACTGGAAACAAACTGCCAGATTTCAGACAGATGCACAAATTGTTGGTCTGGGTATTGTTGGAGGATATATGGCTGTTTGAGATTCTCCTCTGGGTCACTACTGAGCATTCCACTCTCTGAGGCAGAGATTAATAAGGATGCTGGCGGAACATTGAGCAGCATCCACACCTAGCCCCTGACTCTGGCTCACAACATAAATCAGCCAGTCTAAATCGCCATCTGTGAGACGGAGGAGATGTAGTGAGAAATGATACGGACGCTGGAGTTTTTTCCTCACTGCTGCACAACAAGTTTGGAATTTGGAAGAAGTGACCGCCATTTGGGTATGATAGAAAGTAAGGGACAGCACGGTGGCTCGTCGGATAATATGGTTACTATATCTAGGTCATATACTGCTGACCTCACGCTGCCTCAGGCTGCCAGAAGTGGCTGCTGGGCTGGTTAATAGCACACATGTTCTTTTATTTATTTATTTATTTTTGAAATCAGCTGCACTGCTCCTTTATTTAACATTTCTGTTTATGCTAGTCTAATCTTTTGCTCTGCTACATTTTTAGGGGATCTATAGTTACTTGTCCGCTTAAAGATTAAGATTTTACATTTGAATAAAAAAAATCTCTTGAGCTTATAAAATATACTGGTAATATTTGCTCTCTGACAATTTTGGCTTGTGACTCATCACAAAAGAGAAGTCTCGGCTCGACACATTTCAATTGTCCATTAGCAGAGTGATAGCCCCTCTAAACTTCTCAGATGGTTTCACTTAAATAACTGCTTGAGGCCAGAGGAGGTTCAATTATCCAATATTTTATGGGTTTTCTTCCTCTCTCCTCCCCATTAATCATTTCATGGTCCTCAGATTTATCTTGTAACCCTCTGGAGGGGGCCTTACCCCCAGGTCTGAATGAAATGCTGAACTGTAGAGAACCCTAACTAGCACTCCCTGCCACAACAGTCAAATGCCACTTGTGCATTAATGCATCATTATGAGGTATAATGTCTGCTATAATGGGTAAAAAAAATCTGGATGGTTTAAGAATATCATCAGCACAGATTTTTGCTTCCGCTGGATGTTGGACTGTTTTTACTTGTTACATTGCTCTATTTGAGCTTATAATTAAATTTAAGAAAATGATCCAAATACCTTTTCCATTGCCATGGTTTCAGGGTTTCATCTTCCCTAACTGACAGAAGATATAGATTAATTTTATACAAAGGTGCTATTTACCTCTTCCACTGAATCACATGAAAATTGCTCACGTAAAAAAAGCGAAAAAATTGAAATGCTGCATAAATGTCAGCTAATTATCCACAGAGAGGTGGACTCTTCAAAGTCAGACCTTCTTGATTTCATCTCTTTGTTATAAAACATTTTGCACTGGTGCATATAAATAAGCATAATGGTAGTGTTAATGTAAGTAGTAGTGTCATGAAAAAGAATTCATGTGTGGTGAGGTAAATTTTAATTGTATTCCCATTTGAGTCAGTCACTGTTAGAATTTGAATTGTGCTTCTGTTGTAAGACCAAAGACCTTTGCAGTTTTGTTCTGTTTGTAGCGTTGGAGGTTTTAAACCTGGGCAATGGGACTCCTACATCATCGGTGTACCCTGCAGCGACAATATGATAAAAGCTATTAGAGTGTAATAATTACTGGGCATTGCTGGGAAGGAGAAAAGTTATGGGCCTCCCTCTGATCCCAGCAAATAAAATGTTGGACCGCATCCATGGAAAGAGAATTATGGAGCAGGGAATACATTTTAAAGGACTGGCAGTGCAACATAGCAGACGATAAATAAGTATCCATCATTCCATAAATGTAAAATTAATACACAGTGGACTTCACAGAGCGCTGCAGATTTCTCTGGCAACATGGAAGGTTATGGCTACTGCTGTGTTAAGGGGAGAGATGGTTGAGATGTATCTAAAAATTTGTTCAAAGTCAGAAAGGTTGAATCATGTCCACCTACTTACAGAACAGCAGCGTCAACATACACAGTTCTGTTGTGTCTTAACAGTGGTCTGAGACAGTAACATGATCACCTTCACAAAAAGGAGATGTACTTCTGCTTCACAAACCCCAGGCTACATTCTTTGAGGGCTGACTTAATGGACTTGCCTCAGACACCAATGTGTGAACAGGTCTGAAATTGATTGTTTTGATCGATCATAAGTAGATGAGAGAGAAGTTCCTTAACCGGTAAACTGGCTGGCCATGTCATGTGGTACTAATTAAATATTCAAACAAAAAAGAAGGGGAAAAAATTGTCCCCAAAAGTAAAACGATACTCCTCCGCCTGGGAAACAGCTTCTTTGGATTAACACCCAAATGCATTGCTACAGTGTAAGCCTTTCACTGTGAGCGGGTAATAGTTTGGCAGCAGACCTGTGCATTGCAGAAATAATCTGTGCAGCGGTATGTCAGCAATATGGAGGTTATCCACCTCTGACACTTTTATTGAAAAAGAAAAACATGAACTGGTTCATGATTTCTGACTCCTCTGGCCTTAACCCACACTGTTTAACCCGTTACAGCCACTTCAGTTAAAATTCTGCTCTGGAAACGCACACTTGATTTTCTATGAATGACTCACAGATAAATGATGAGAACAACCACCAGGGATAAACTCAACCCTGGATTTAAATCTCTTCCTCTGCTTTATATTGTGTTTGTATACGAGGCTTTACAGGCTGATTATCTATCCATTACCTATGCCGCACATCCATCACAATCATGTGGACTAAGCAATGGAGCTCTATGTCAGAAAACACCAAACAAAGGACAAATGAAGATCGCTGTGGGCTGCGGTAAATAGAAAGTGTCTTATTATAATTATATTAGAAGTCTCACTCCGACAGACAAATTTCCTGCACTTTTCAGAAGTTTTATTAAGATTTTAATGTATGCAGTGTTTAAAGTGATTCAGCTCCAGTTGATATTAATATTACAAGCTGTACTCAACTGGTCCTCAGTTTATATCCTGCTTTCATTATATGACTCATTAAGTTATCAATTTGGTGGTGGTATTTGCTGGAATTGAATCCTGTAGGGCTCATTAAGCCTTTCCTTGCTGCTAACATGGTGAACAACAATGAGTTGAAGTCATCTTGCAGCTGAAGCTCATCAATGGGAGTGTGAATTAAGTTCAGATTGCTGGAAGCAGCGCTGTGAATAAACCTCTCAGCCACCAATAAATGTCACCAGCTGTCCCGGCAAAGGAAATGTGTTGCCTCGACAAGGCAAACATGCTTCCTGTGTGTGATTCATTATGCCAGGAGTGAGTGTGGCTGTACCTACACTCATCTCACTGAGCCTTGATTAAATGAGAGGGGACAGACAGTGCCATCCAGAAAAGGTCAAGCAGTCTAGGCTGCATGTTAATTGTCTAATGTCAGAGCATTGAGTCTCCCAAGAAACAGCTCACACATCTGCACAAATTATCATCACTATTGGTAAACACAGAGTAAGAGCTGCCGAAGGATGAGTCAGTGTGTAGAAATTGGCCTATCATTAAAAATGCACAAGTCAAATGGACCATCAGAACATCAACACAACCTCTTCAGCGTACATGATGTCAGTAAACTGTACGCAGCATGCTGGTGTTAACTTCTGGTGTGTCAGGTGGCAGAGAGAGGGAATGCAACATGACATCAGTTTTTCTTAAGCTGTTTCAGTTTATCCCTTTTTCCTGGTAGAGGTAACTTCATGCACATTGACAATTCTGATGTTTCAATGCTTGTAGTGCTATTGTAGCAACTTGGATGAATCTCCAGCTTGTAATGGGTACGACTGAGCTGCCAAGTCACTTTATTGGTTGATGAAGGTGGTTACACATTGTCAAAAGCTACACACACAAACTGAAAATCATCGCACAGTTTATTCAGTCATTGCCCAGTTGTGCCTTCACGATTTTTCTAATTGCTTAAAACTGCGTTCATTTATTATTTATTAATTGACTCCTTTTAGAACACTAACTACAAACACCACATTACCTTACAGAGTAAACCTGGTGAATGTGTTAGCAGAGAGGTGTGTGTACAGACACTGAAACGCATATTCATTCTTTGGCTCTTGTTTCAGACATCACATCAAATGTAGTGTAAGTCTAATGCTCATTCATTTAGGTCTGCTTTGGTGTCAAATAAATTCACAGAAATATTCGGCTCTACGGCTAAATTGTTTTTACTAGTGATACTCGAGCGCTTACTGTGGAAATAAGAGTGGATCAAAAAAGCAAAGACACAGGACAGACAATAGAAAACAGTGCTGAAAGGAGATAAATTGTTCAACAGAGATAAGGGGTAATTGCTCGTGAGCTACACATCTCAATGTCTACAAAGGCCTTTTTTCATGTGATAACAGGAAATTATTGATATGGCAGCTTTAATGGTTTGAGAGTATTACGGAGTTAAGGAGTTTTGAGTCTAAATGCTGCTTCACAGTCTTGCATGGTCTCAAAACAACAAACCTTTATGAGATGGAGGCAAAATGCAGAAAGTTTACCGTCACAAGCTCAAATTCAACTTGTGTGGGGCGGACTGACATGATGGCATAAAGAGAGGTGGGGCCGCCTTCCATTTTTGTCTGTTCACTTGCTTTAAACTGCTCCCTGTTTAATGGCAGGCATTTAGAGCCTCAGCTGGGAGTGAGAGCCAGTGCTGAGTCCTTCTCTGCCTTCTTTCAGTATGTTACTTATGCACCCCTTTCCTCTGCCAGCCTGAGGGAGGCAGCCCCGCTGCTCTGTGCCAAGTGAAAGAGGGCCAAACGTCGTCTGGAATCTAGTTCACTGTCCCTCCCTCTCCAAAAAGGGAAGCTTCTGGGATGAGCAGTTGAGCATCGCTGCTGTTGGCATTGTGGTGTGGACACAATCAAAGCATGCGCCCTCATTGTCATGGAGACAGTAGTATGCAGTTTAGAAAAAAATTGATTTCCCTTCCCCGGTTTGTCAAGCTATTTTAAAACCCAGTGTTCAAGAGTCTACCCTCAGGGATCTCAGCATCTCCTCACAAACCAAACAGAAAAAACTGTGTTACACAGATGCACAAACATACATTCACATCACAAAATATATGGAGGGACAACAATAAAAACAGACTGGCCACTCTGGCAGGAATCCAGAGGCATCAGTCTACGTCATCTCTGCATGATTCCTGAGCTGAGGTTCCACCAGGGAGGACAAGGCGTGATAAATAGGGAGACTCTCTCAACTGAATAAGCAGAGCCACGGCGTGGGACAATGATTAACTGCAGATTCAACAGGTTTATTGAATTAGAGTGTGAGAGGATACACTTAATGGAGAGAAACAATTAAACATGAATACAGAAAATGAAAATAATTAGAGGTGCTGGATTATACCAGAGAGACCTGCAAAATCACAGCGAGTGGCGTCCAGAAGAACAGATACACAAAGAGACTAGAGGTCGAGGACTGGTGGTGTATTGTTCACCTTTCTGGGAAGATCTGAATATGTTTTATCATCCTCTCAGCAAAGCTGTAAAATGTCTTACCACTGTCACTGTTGTCGTCCACCAAGATGATCTCCTTGAGCAGGTGCGCCGGTGTGTGGTTGACCACGCTGTGAACAGATCGCAGGATGACAGACAGCGCTTCGTTCACGAAGATGAAGACGACGGAAATCTGAGGAAGGTCCTCTGGGTAGGTCAGCTGCTTACACCTGTTAAGACACATTATTTTATTAAAAAAGGCTAAATCACACGGAGTTTCTGTTAGCATACAATTCATACAACAGCTTCCTCCGTGTGTTTCATTCTATCAGCAGCCAGCTTCCTGACGCCGCTGACTAGAAGTACGCAATCATCTCCTTTTTCTCGTTCTAGATAACCAGAGTCATGTCTGCTAGTTAAAAATTAAACCAAAGTCACAAGACAGCTGATTTAGTTTAGTATTAAAAGCCAGCTAGCCTCAAAATGTTCATTCAGAGAACTCCATCAGCTGGATGTGTTCAGTCAGCCTCACTGTTTCCTTCCATTGCCTGGAATTTCAAATGCTATTTTCCTGTTACAAAGTAAAGCATTCAGTGTCACATTCCCAGTGCATTCCCAGGGTGCATCCAGCCTTTTATTTCTCTCCAAAAACAAAGATATGTATCCAGAGTCTCTTTTTCCTCAGCACACCAAGCCAGCAAGGCAAAAACTAGCACTCTTCTAAGATTTCATTTGAAGGCCCAGTTCCGTTTGATGGTAAAGCTGCAGCTGTCAGACCTGGATGTTCTGTACTCTGCTGTGACTACTGCCTCCCTACAGCTGTTATACCGAAGTTATATGTTGAGCAAAAATCCCATTTCTCCAGAGTCAGGCGAAAAGTACATGCATGTCTTTTTACTGTTGCTCGACAGGTGCATGGCCAAGCCACCCCGGATAGCGCCCACTTATGATGTTCCTATTGAATTCAGTGGTGGCTCATTGACCTTTTCAATATTTAAAACAGGAGTGTGGTGCTTCTACTTCAAAGTGAACGCCTGTTACATTCAACCTGTTGTTGATGAAGTTGGCCAACGCTGATTAAGCTTATCGGAGTCAGGTGAAAGTCTGGGTTTGGAACCTGGTGTCTGTGCAGATGCTCCAGTTCACTCACTTCTCAAGGTTATGGTTAGTTTCCCAGACGAGAATTTCCTCTCTGCATCAGCACTCGTGTGTTGGTTTTTTATACTTTCTCACCTATTTTAATTTTTCCCAGTGTACTCTTACAGACTCCCGCATGCACTGATCAAGCCTGCAAATGCCAAAAACTGCAATTCTTTGGAAGGACACCCAAGTCTGGCACAGAAAGTGAATAAATAACCGTGTTAAAATGTCCAATTACAGCAGAAGTGAAGATGTGGGCAGTATGGCTTTTGTAGTTTTGTTTCTACACCTAATTTCCCCCTTCATAACAGATATACTGAGGAGAAATTCTGCCAGAACTCATCTGTTTCAATATTGTTAAGGCTTCAAGACCTTCATGGTGCAGGACAGCAGCTCTCAGTCTTTTTCCAACTGAGTACTCCCTAACAGTTAGAGGGGTTCTCAGCTGGAAAACCCTAAAGAATTTTTAACGGCTTCGAGAGATGGGTGAGTGTATGTTTGCCACAAACTGGCATCCACCAAATCCAAAACATGCCCCTCCTCTGTCTATTTTTGGATTAGCCAGGAGTTTGACAGTTGAACAGCACGGGAGGCTCCCATTCTGTGCTTCGAAACAGCTCTTTTGAAACCAGTGGGTGATAATAACAGAAGCTACATCCATCTTTCTTTTCAGTCCGTCACTGATCGAATCATGTGCACAATAATCCATTCCATCCATTCCAATCCAGGTAAACGTGAGCTCACACGTGATCCAAACTAGGATATAACAAGCTTTGTTCAATTCTCCTCCCTCTCCTGCTCAGCCCTCATCCATTCCCTTTGTGATCTTGGTATTGTCTCCCCACCACCTAGTCTCCACCGCTTTCCTCTGCGCCCTTACTTGGAATCCATGGTAATATCTACCACTCCTCATTCACATCACTACTTACGTTGACCTAATTAATCCAACAAACTGTAGACTTACACAAGCAAACGAACATTTGCTCGGTGTGTTGGTTTGCCACGCTTACACATTCCGCTGCTGATAATCTTTGTTCTTAAAGTCTGTCTAACCTCCCCGTCATTTTCTGTAAAACACAATATTTCCCCACTGACATACTGTGACGTTGAAGTCAGAAATAACAGTGTTGACTGGACGGACACACTTAGTCGATTCCTATGGCAACTGCAAGCACACACAGACACACACCCATTCCTTTCCATGCTGCTTCAATCAGGAACCAAGTGCACAAACTGACAACACATTTCGCCTGCTGCAGCTTTTGTTGCCCCCTGTTTTCACATATTTTATTTAGCACCACTGAGACATTATGTGAAGATAATGAGGTGGCTAGTATGACTGTTGTGGTTTAGTTATTTACAAGAAGTTTTGGCTGTGATGAAACACTTGTAATGTTGTACTGTATTAGAATATGAAATGAACATAAATCAACTGTAGTTTAAACAACTATTGAGTTCCATTTAGCTTCAGAGTTAGACACTGAAGTGACATATTGCATTTGCCAGATGAAATACCACTCACTCTGGAGCTAATGATGACACAGATTTGTCAGCATATATCAGTCTCATATGCTTTCACTGAATATTAAAGGCAACAGAGGAAACTGCTAAGGATCTTACTTAAAAATGGACTCTGATTATTCTGAATCAGAAATTGAGGCTGCTATGTTGGGGACAGAAAAGCGCCTGAGACAACCTACGCTGTTCACACCCCTGAATGTTGAAGGGGAAAAAAAAAAAAAAAAAAAGGTTGGGTCATGTTAACATGTTTAGGGGGGAGCAGGTTATAACGCCAGAGACAGTTGGTGGTTTCTATGGGTAATGCATGAAGATGACTTAGTTCCTCCCTCTGAAAGTCAACAGTGTAGTTGGTTATCCAACTCCGGGTTCACGTCCAGTGTTCTCTCGTTCCTCCTCCACCTGTCACAACGTGATGTCACGCTGATCATCATAATGCGTTGGTGTACCTCTCTCAGATGTTCAAACATAACCAGCGGCTCATGCGGTGACAGGACTCTGCTGGTCCGAAGTGTTCACATCTGTATCCAGCATAAGAAGGGAGCAGACAGCACGGTGCCCGAATCTCGTCCCATGGCTGGAGTGAGTTTTGTTTTTTCACTGATGTCTGTGGTACTGGGTAGAGTTGCGTTAATTGTATATTCTCATGCCTTTGTAATTTTGTCTACACTTTACACACACATTGAGGCAATCCTGCCTGGTGTCCTGCAGGTGTGTTTTTTCCCCCTGCCTTTCCTTCAATGGTGTACACCTATACCCAGGCTCAATCAGCTGGCTATACAGGCTGAGGTGGAAGGGCATCACTCTCTCTCTCTCTCTCTCTCTCTGATCCCATGGGCCGTGGGCTGTAACAGACACCTCAAGCCGACTTTTACTCTCCTGATGGAAAGAGTGAACCAGTGACCCTCTTTTACTTTTGTAATAGTTTTAGTTGGCAGCTTACCCTAAGTTCACCCCCTTTTCAGCGTTTTTGCTGTAATTGCCTTGTTTTAGCTTAATAAACTACAACTGTGCTTTGGCCTGTTCCTCTTATTTCTTTCCAATCCTTTTTTTTTATTTGCTAGTGTTAGTTCCCTTCCCTTGGAATAAATTGGGGATATAACAACCCTTAATATTACCCTACCTAAATGTCAAAGACTGAATCTGCTCACTACTTACTGCTTTTGAATTACTGTGATGTTATACTGTATTATTTTGGAATACTAAAACACAGGAAATTAAAGGCTCAGCAATCAGTTATGATACTAACAATTCTTTCTTTCTTTCTAAGTATAGCGACTTTTTTGGTATAAATTTTGGGAGTGTTTTATACAAAACATTTCACACCAAAATTCTGGTGTGGCTATGCTACCTTGAACAAGTTTTTTCAAAGACAGGCCGACACTGCTCTTCCACCCAAACTGTGAGCCATCTGAACTCTGCTGGTGCTCAGTGCTCTGATACCCCTGTGAACTGGGGTATCAGCTTGAGTCAGCAGCATCTATGGGGTCAGGCCACAGGAGGACGGCCACGCAGCAGATGGAGCCCAGCATGGCACGAAAGTTACATCCTCTTCACTCCACCAAGTGGAACCCTTTTCATGCTCCATAGCTACTGGCTTGTATGTATATGTGTGCCTGTGTGTGCACGTGTGTGTGTAAGTGTGGTGGGCATGTGTTAGCAGGTTCTCACCTTTCAACAATGAGAATTGGCAAGGGAAACACTGGCAATTATGTAGGACGACACAAAAGATGGCATCTTATTTACCTGTATCATATAATATATGCTTTCCATGTCATGATAACAATGCAAGGACAAGTGATTTGGGCCATACCTTCTTTTCTTTTTTTCTTTTTTCTTTTTTTACTTTGAACATGCACGTCACATCAACTGTCACTGTAAATTAGTCCCTGACAATTGCAGCTGACTGCTCTTAATGCAAAGTTGAGTGCAACTGTGTGAACTGACTGATTGAATGTGTTAAATAAAAAGAAAATTAACTGTCAGTGAAATGTCTCAACTTAATATGCAATAGTGTGCTTTCACTGGAGTCTCTATTATACTCAGATTCCCGACATAATTGAAAAAGTAAATGCACTGATGAGAGAATGTGGATATATAGCTTATCAGTTTCTTTTCAGAGAGACACTCTGAATATTATACAAAGTTCTTCATCCCATGAAAGATGATGACATGTTAGCTTCCACAGTCAATGAATTGGCTTGCTGCTATTTTGCTGACCTATATTCAATTTTGCAATTAAATTGTTGTTTAGGCAGTTATGTTAACAACAACAAATTGCCGGCAATATATATCTTACAATTTTGATATAAGACTGATGTCACCAAGCAAACAAAGAGGACTGCTAACGTGTCAATCTCTTAAATATTAGAGGTCTCATTTGCAGATTCCAGCAACAGCGTTTAGCAGCTATTGGTAATTTATACATTCAATAAATTCCAAACCAACCTCCTGCCTACTGCTTGGAGATAAATGGGAGGAAAGCACCTCAACAGAGCCTCACATCTTTGGTAGTATTTTCCAACAAGAAAAAGTCAGTCCTTCTATAATTATGTCATATAATTCAGGGCTTTCTTTTTCTGCAAAACTATAATTGATTGTTCAGAACAGTCACTTGCATACAAGTGTTATTAACAGTTTCACCAACTTCTATATTTAATGAGCTGGTTTCTTCTTAACACTTGGCCATTTTCACACCTAGCAGATCATTTGTGTTCAAAGCTACTCTCCCTTTTGGATACAGCTTTAACATTATGTGAACAACTGATAAACCTACAGTACCAATCAAACGTTTGGACACACCTTCACATTTAAATAACTAGGAAAGTTATGAATGTTGGCTGGGATTGGCTCCAGCAACCCCCACGACCCGGAAACAGAAAAACAGTAGAAGCTGGATGGATGGATGGATGGATGGCTCTTTCTTTGGTCGCCAGCAAGACTGCTGGAGTCAAGCACAGGCAAGACAGGTCAGCCCACTGAGCTTCAGTATAGGATAAATGACGGCAGCTGAAGCTTATGCTTTGAAGTTCATAAAGGATTAACTTGATGCAAAGCGAGTAATCTACAGCTACTCCATTAGAAGTTCAAGTATTGGAATATTGGTATCAGGAAGAAAGATATTATTTTGGAAATGTTTTACTGCAGTTATATACCGCCAAGTATTAATGCACAGGATTGGCATTCTACTGCCTATAGTCTCACTGGCCATGTAGACTAGTGCCTGCTGTGCTGGAGTGATTCATACACTGTAATCCATCACTTCCATTACTCCACCCCACATGCATTTGACAGGAGAGCTGACAAAAAGAAAACTAAACCACACAGTGTTTGTGACAGAGCACACTGTACAAGTCTACCTATACCTTAAGCTCTGCTCGTGCACACTACTCTTGAAGGTAAATGCACAAGTGCTTTGATCGATAACCTCTCTGTATCATTTCAGTCATTCTTGGTGCATTTTTGCTCTCCCCTGGTAACTTCTTTGTTCCCTCTCGCAGCTTTTGCTATTGCCTCTCTCAATCAGCCTTGCCAGGTCTATAAATACAGTGACAAATCTGGCAGTGAGTTTGAGGCGGGATTTTTCTTCCCCACACAGCTGTGCTCTTTTGCAGAGACATGGTCTTGACGTGGCAACTGTGCAAAACAAAGTAATGTATATTTCACTTGTGTGCAGTTATATAACTAGTGAAGACCTTGTGTTTGATGATCACCACCTGAGTAATTTCTTCAAAATGTCAAAGAGTGGAAAGCGGCTTCATTGCCTCTGGCCGAGATGTGGTGTGAGGCCAGATTTCAATGCTGAAATCGTAACGTGAAATTGTAGTTCCATTGCCCTAGTTACTGAATCCAATTTGGGGCATCGTTCAACCTTAAATTTGTACCTGTCTGCAGTTGCGAGGAAGCGTTGTAAAGCCATAACAGGATGAGCGATCGACTCATCTGTTTGTAATGGGACTGAGCTCACTGGGCAGCACTCATAATTTGACCCGGAACAAGCTTTGACAGAAACAGAGTGCCAGATTAAGATGTATTTCTACCACACCTCCCTTTTTCTCCTCCTCCAGCTGCCTGCATTTCCAGCCGCTCCCTCTGACTTTTCTCCCGCCGGCTGCTCCTTTTCACTGTGAAATTTCACATTAACCTCTACTAACCCACGCGGCGCAGGCAACACCAAAGCAACTTTCCAATCTGCGAGCACTTGCCTCAGAAAGATAATCGTTTGCCTTGTCATTTCTCCAACACCTTCACCTCCGTCTATCAAGCAGATAAACTGTAGCACTGGAAAGAGCAACAATTTGCAGCTGGAGCTCCTGCACCGTAGAGACCTTACGATCCCATTCTGCTGTATCAGACGCTTAAGGGATGAGGTAAGCCTGTTTCTTCAGCCTCCCATTCTGGTTATCACCCTCCCACAGGCAGACAAACAAGATGATGAGTCCTTGGGGAAGCAGAGCATTCAATATAGTTCTGGTTTTAACAACAATTTCGACAAAATATAAATCAAATCCTCTGCAAAGTGACAATAGAGATCGAGTTGAGATTAGACGTAACAGAATGAGAATCCTCCTGCAGGAGCTGGAGGGTGAAGAGCAGGTTTGATGCCTTGGATTCATTGTTTGTAATTCATGAGTGGCCCAAGTTACATTAGAAATCTTTTTATCGTTTGTCACATGAACATCACAGTCTTACCAGCTTGTCTGTTTCGTTGTTTTTCACATCCAAAGCACAATGGACTGCTATCATACTAAACTCCCGAAGGACAGTGAAGGCAGGCGTCAGCAGGATGTCAACCCTGCTCAAGTCTCTGGGCATCACTCAAAGTTATCGCTTGTAGAAGTGAAGGGCAGAGAAAAAAAAACAGGTGGTGAATGGGGATTACGAGTTTGTGTGCAGGAACAAATTGGGGCTATAAACATCATGAGTTGGTTTTCCAGCAGACTGGCAGGTTTGACTCGAGAACGATTTGGAAATGTGCACATCATGCAGTCACAGCAATGGACTCCTGATTCCCAGTAGTCATCAAAGTCGTCTCTGCTCAATGAGTCCTGTTCAATTAAAAGCCCATTGGTCAGGAAGTTGTATTAAACCTCAGTTCAGCAGTGGTGCATGTAATTTCAGATTTAAAAATCCAAATGTGTAACTTTCATATCGTATAAAGTGAGGAGCAGCAGCTGACTCATGCGCAAACTCATGCAAGAACATTTCCAAAACATCTTACTATTTTCTCTGAGTGTCCCAATCAGATTCACCAAATTCCCTACACTACAAATGATTTGTTTCCATCTGTTGAATACAGCTGTTCAAGGAGAGGAGCATGTTTGTGAGATTTTTTTCATTAGCATAATGAGCGCACCAAAATGTAATCTTTCTGTTACACTCTCTTTATAAGCAAAAGAAATTAACAAAGACAGAGTAAAACCTGAATAAAAAAATGGAAATCTTATGGCCTATAGAAGGTGATGTTGCACTGTCAGGTGCACCAATAATTTCTGGACAGATAACAGTAAAAAGGTCATACAGAGTTAAAGGAGTGAGAAAGCTTTGGTATTAATTAAATACCTCAGTCAGTCAGTTTTGGTGTCATATTTACACTTATTCCATCCACATGGTTATAATAAAGTCAAAGTTTTAGTATTAAGTCAAAAGAGTGTTTTCTCCCCTGTGGAGTCTCACATGTTCATGACCCACACGATATGACCCATCACAAGTCTGCACTTTTTTTGAGAAGTTATGAATTGGTCAGTGTAGTTCAGGCCCAGTGGAAGCTTTCATGACTTTAGCTGAGTTCATTTGATCCTGCCTGAGGAAAAAAAAGGCTATTTGGCAGCGTGGACGTTCTGGTCTGGTTTAAGTTCACACTGGCTTTATACAAAAAAAAAACAAAAAAAGAAATCAAGAACCATTTTCAGCTGATCATCCATCAGACTGTTAGACGCACCTCTATTTCTATGATTGCACATAGCAACTACACTGCTGGATTTTTCAAGCCCCTTTGAAACACAACTGCCCTCATTTAAGGTTTGGGGGAGCCAGTGGCTGACATGATGACATTTAGATTCAGTTCATAACCACAGTGGTTCATATCCAGCCCAAACCTTTCATCATCACTTCCCAAACATTCCTGACTCCGTCTCTCTTGCTCTCCTAGCCTGCATTAGTGGCAAAAAAAAAATTTAATAAAAAATAAAAAAAAATCTATGTAAGAGAATTGCTACACGCTTGGAAATGATGGTTATAACACTCATGTTCATGTCTTGATTTGTGACAACCTATGCTTCACTGAGGCCATAAATGGTTTTCAGTCCTGTTAGGATGGTTAGAAACTGTTTTTTAAATGCAGAGCTAAAGTGCTACTTTGAGTGTAGTCTCAGTAAGTCAATCTTGTTCTAGGTAAAATATAATTGCCAGGAAGAAACTGGACAAAAAAGTATCTATTAGCTGCCCCTGAGTTCAGTTGGTCATGCTATTTAGTCAAAGTGAGATTTAAACTCATACTGTAGCTTTCATCTGAGCTCACTTGGCAAACAGCAGAATTTGTGTAAACCAAATAGGTAAACTGTGAAAGGGCCCTAAAATTCTCTGCCTAGTGCCACAGCAGAGCTGGCAGTTCTGGTATTGCGCTGGCTGTAAACATATCCATTTTCTTTCTTTGAACAATTCTTTGCTATGCTAAGAGCAGTGCTTTGATATTTTCCTGTTCTCGAAAGGGTTGCTTCCGTCGTGTAAACAGCAAAAAGCTTAGACAATCTGAGAGTGTTGTATTTCATTCCACTAGCTCAAAGCAAATGTACCAAGTCTACCGTGCAGTGCATTCACTGGATATCTGTGACCAATTTTGTTTTCTATTTTATTAATTAGCATCTCCTTTTTAGTAGCTCCCCTCCTCTCTTCTCTTGTCTAATTTTTGTGGCCGTGAAAAAGAAATCGTAATGAAGCAGATTGGATGAAATGAGTTGTTATCCTTGTTGAAGCTCTCAGAACCCTCTCATGGCCATCGTCAGGGGACAGGAGGAGGGATTATGTGGCGTTAGGTATAAAGGCAGATGAAGAAGGTAAAAAGTATCAAGGAGGTAATGTGAAGAGGGAGGCACTCTGCCTCTCTGGTAGCCTTGGTGGATTGTCAGCATAGACGAAACACATAGCTGTCCTAAAGAAAGTCAAACTCTCCACAGTTGAAGGAAAAACACTCTCTGAATCATTCTGCCATGTGTCCTTCTTCTTTTACCTCCATGCGACTGAAATGAAAATGTAAATGTAATATATTCTTCAAATAAATGAAGACTTTATATTTCACATTATTTTAATGCTCAAATTTACGCTCCATATTAAACTTTATGCTGCAGTGTTGAATGATACACATTTCAGTAAAACTAATCAAACACTAACATTTTAACTTTTGAAGAGTTAACATTTATGACTGTATCCAAGAATTAATTGTTGCATTTTGCATTTTGGTCTTGATTCCCCTTTTTTAAAGCAATTTAAAAAAAAAAAAAAAAGTCTACCTGCCATTGTTTCACAGTGGACAGTTGTCAGTTCCATGGTAAGTAGCATCTGCCACTTTAGACTGGGAGTAAAATGGTTTGGAATTAATAATTGGAGAACACAACGTCAATCATCATTTTTTAAAATCCCATTTTTCCTTCAGTAGAGGCTTTAAACAACTCTGCAGCAATTCTCCCTCCTTCAGCTCTTTTCTGAATGTCAACAGATAATAATAAGGTCAGTTCAGTATGTTTATAGTAAAATTACAGTAAACAACAAATTCATTCCTCCAATTTTCCTGTTTAACATTTAACATTTCACATATGCTAGCAGATCAAATTGCTTCCAGATTGTATTGGCCTCTCAAGATTTTTCCTCACGAGTAAGCACAAAGTAGAAGAAATATCTGCGAGCCGGATGAAAAGTTTCAACAGCAAAAACTTTTGCATTAACGCACATTTCTTCAGCAACACAATAGCTGCTCAATTGAACACCAGTGTGGTGACAAACACTTTCTCCACAGTTATCAGACAGTGAAATTGCTGATGTAAGATGAATGCCAAACGTGGCAAAAGTGTACAACAGGTTTACTGTGTGCCATGTGCCATTAAGAGAGTCGGAGCAGCCTTGCAAAATGAGCACCATAAAGAAGTAGGTGGGGAGGAATGTGTCCCACTGGTAGACGCTGAATTTACAAGGGTGACATTTGCATTTTCATGTTCAATATGGAAATCGGTGAGAGGAAGTTTTTGATCTAGTGATGTTCCATATGTCCCACCACCTTCCCTATACCAGCTACTGGATGCAATGATTTGCATAACAGATCCTGAAAATAACACGTTGCATCCATTCACCAATGAGTTCCTGACATCTGCACAACTAATCTCACTCTGTGCATGCTGGCAGTCCTTTCTTTTTTTTTTTAATTCGAAACATTGACAACACTGCTGCATTTAGACATAAATATTTCTCCTCAACATAATTAAGTCCATGAAGATGTGGTGAGCTGCAGGAAGGAAACTGTGCATTCTCCATTAATTAGGGAAAAGCATGACTGTGCGATGCACTTTTGACCTGATCGGAGCTCAAAGGAAGGCCTTGTAAATTCTGTTAATCCTTAACACCACAATTCATCAGCACACACCTTTTACGCTACCTAAACCTCTGGTTTTCTCACAGAAATCTGCTGGAGATTCACCGAAATGCCACCAAAAAGAAGAGTGAGAAAAAAAAATAATACAAAGAAACAATAAAAATAAAATGTGAGCTTCTTGGCAGAGTGTCCTGCCGTACACTGTGTGCCTTCATGAAAATAGAACCAATCCACTGCTGCAGGGATTGAACTGGCAAACCTTCAAGTTACAAGTCTCTTTAATATTATAACACCTTCCTGGAGGGGGGGGGGGGGTTATAGAGGTGTAGTGGTGAAAATACATGACAAAAAAATGGCCATACTTCTTAGGTCTGTAGTCAGGGATGGTCCTGTCCAGGGAGATGCGGTCACTGAGCTGGGCATTGTAGCCATACTCCTCATACTTCCCCTCAGCATCACGACTGTCTTCTCCAAGAGTGGCAGCAGCTCCCCCCTGCCCGAGGCCTCCGGGCCCCTCAACTAGCCCCATGGGCTTTGCCAAACCTGCCAAGGGAATGACAGAACAGAGAGACAATCATACAGATGTATGCGGACATGACTCGAGGCAGACAAGCTTGCACAGAGAACAGGGAGAGACAGGTGAGGAGAGAGGCCATGCAGTGGGGCAGGTGATTGACATGCTGTAGCGGTGCGAGCACACCGGTGTTTGGCAGCTCAGACACCGGCGGGGCTCATCCATGGGGCATCATTACACTGTCTGTCAATGAAAACGCTGCAAAACACCCACATGGGCGCAGACGTCACACAGATAAGCAATGCAGAGCAGAAACAAGGAGATGCAGTGGGCCAACAATAGAGAACAGGGAGATGGTGCAGAGCTGTAATTCACATCCAGAGGAGCAGGCCTGAAACTACCGACGCGCAATCAGGCCTGAACAATAACAACAAAATGCTCTCCGACTCATGATTATGATTATGATTAAGATTGCTCATCATAGACACAGCACTTAGTTGACATCACATAGTTCCATCAAGTGATGATGCTGAAGAAACTTGGATGTGACCCAGAGTAAAACCTCGATACACCTGTTCCCCAGGTTTTCTACATTTTCTATATGGGGACATATACTATGAGCACACAAAGCCTTTATGTCACAAAATGGGTCATCAAGGAGAATAAACAGAACATTTTTTTAAACCAGTGTACATAAGGATACAGTTGTTTCTGTATTCTCCAAAGAGAGATGAGATTTGGTTTAAAATTTTACTTCAACTTCATAAATTCTAATAAAAATGACTCTAAAGCACCACAGCTGTGCAGTTTCGGACCGTCAGTCCAACAAAAGGCCACCAGTTGTTCCAGTGAGCGCTTGATCACTCTGAATTCTAATTATAGAAGCTTTTCAGAAGCAGTGTTTCACCACCATGACTATGAAGAGAGTGTTCAAACTGTGTCTGTTCCATGCGGGTGATTTTATCTTAGAAAATTCAGGGAGAGCAACCACAACGCCTGTCTGTGTGCTTAGCGCTTCATGAGAGCTGGTCCTTGGTTAGCTCCATCACGTTAGGGGTTTTTGGTCCAACATTGTTGTATTCAGCAAAGGATTTAATATGTGTTGAACTTCAAATATCCCTCTGTTGAAAAAAATTTTAATGTGTCATGACTGTGATTTAACAGACTGTCAGTTTGCTACAGTGGCAGAAATACTTTGATAAAACTCTGTTCACTAATTTAGGCCTCCATTTGCATGGCAACGGAGTGTGGGGTATGAAATTATATTTGGAAAAAAAAAAAAATTATCCTACCACTCCCTCGACTTAGGAAACTATTCATAAAAATCGCCTCTGATTCAAATTCAGATCAGCCTGATTTCTACTTCCACGTGTTAATGGAACAATAATTTTAAACAGCCCAACTTACACATTCAAAATGGAACTAGTCTTTTCAAAAATGATGCAATACGTTTTGTTATGTTTAGTTCCATTGTAGGCACTGTTAACTGAGTCAAAGAATGGAGCACAGTAAGCAGCCCACAGTTTGGGGGGGACTCAAAAAAAAAAAAACAAAAAAAAAAACATTTTCTATTTCAGGTGAACGCTATATCATGTTTAATGGTGGTGTAGCTGTACTAAAGAGAATACTCCATTCCTAATTATAAGGATCCACACTAGTAGGTGGTTAAACAAACCTTTCTGATCCACGGCACATTTCTGGAACTCATAGAAAATATGGAATAAATATGAATGACGCTCCCCTCAGCAGAAAAATACCTCGCCCTGCTGCCCTCTGACCACCCACACCCGACTGTCTTGAACAGAATCTCTCAAAAGCTCTCTTTTTTCTAAAAGAAGAATATTATGAGCTACATTCCTATCCATCTCTGCCAGCTTTTGAGTCTTGTTTGACTATTTTAAACTTCCCTGAAACTGCAGGATAATGTCAGATGATTGTAATTCAAGCCAAGCTTTCAGTGTGGCCTCCGCAGAAAAATCGAACTGCGTCTGTTCACCATATCAACAGATGGACACACAGACAGTAAGTAAACAACGCATACCAATGAAGGGCTCAACTCCCGGCTTCAACCCTCCAGGAACAGCGGCGTAATCACCATATTTGGATGGTCTCAAATCCTCGGGTGCTACTGAAGATTTGTAATTGGAGCTGAATGGCTTCAAACTGGCTTCTCCCACGACAGGGATTTAGTATGCCCTGCACAAGCCACTGTGGTGGCATTTTGACAAGTTTGGGTGGGGTTCACATCATGGACCAGCCATCTGGCACAGCGGCCCATGTCATACAATAACACAGATACTCTCCAACGCCGGAGACTCGGGTCTGGAGGGCCTCTCTGTCTCTCCATGAGTCTTGGAAGCAGGACAATGCCTGCCAGCTTTGTTTTCTGGTGACTGTGTTATTTTCCCATTTCCCACTGTCTTGCACTTCCTCTGTCTGAGTGGAAAAAAAATTCCATTATAGGATGAGGAGCCATGGATACTCAACAGAAAAAAGCCTGCCATTCATCAACATAAGTTCAGATATTTGAGAGAGGCAATTTCATGATGGAGACTTTGGATTTCCGACATGAACACAATGCTGCTGCAAAGTTTACAGCCAATAGCTGTAAAGTTTTGTGCACGCGTGTCATAATAGGCAGCCACTGATTAAAAAACAGTTTGGATCATTCCTGGCTGGTAGTTTGAGGATTTTAAATTTCTCTGACAGGTGAGGTTGATCTTTTATCTTTTCTCCACTTCAATTGTAGTTCTTGTAAAATTTGTTTGGAAGAACACAGTCAAATATGCATAAAAGCCTCCATATCTAGATCAAACCGCCCGACCATTTTTATATCCGAAAAGGGCAGCTATAAAACAAAAACAGACGCTTACAGTGTATGCCTTGAAAGGAAGAAGTGGCCCATTCTGATGTGTGGGTAAAGCCCTGCACGAACCCTGTAAGGATAAAGACCTCTATTCCTATGTTGAGTGCTCAGTCTGTATACATGAGCGCTTGAAGCACTTTGTATAAAAGCATTCAGTGAGTCCTGTGACCCTTCAAAAAAAAAAAAAAAGAAGATGACATTGACACTTACCACAGTAAACACAAGGACACGATCAATGTTTGTTTCAAATATCAAATATGATGCCCGAGTGTCTCCATGTGCTTCCTTACGTTGACTATTTCCAATGTGAGCGAACACTCCAAACAGCATAGCGACACTTTCATCATCATCTCACTCCAAAAACAATTACAACCCAGCATCTGCTTCCTCCACTCAGGCTTCATGCCCATCCCAAGCCTCAGCTGGCTGTGGATCTTCGCAATGGAAAGGTGCCAATTTAAATTTCATTGTGTCCGACAGTATACGCATGTCCTTGTACACACTTCCCATAATCTGTTTGTCCAAATCCCTCTGTCACGACACATTAAATCCACAACAGCTCTAAATTATACAACAACCTGCAGAATGTGTCTTTCTTCTTTAAAAAATTCGGTTTTCCTCTTTAAAAGATAGATTCTTAGATGACCCCCCTTTTAATGAATGATTTAAGAGAAAGAGTGGATTTATGCACGTCCAAAGTAATGCAGAGGAGTGCTAAATATTGATGGCGAAGGGAAGGTGGGGGATTCAGAGATCTCTGAGAGAAGAGGAAAATAAACCGTTCTAGAGAGGCTCAGAGTGTTCAAAGACCAAAACAAATCTATGAAATATTAAGAACGGGGGAAGAGCTGTGGTAATTCACTCATAACTGCAGCAGGCATGTTGGGAGGATGACAACCCTGAATTGGAAATTGGTAGCACTATATCTCTAAATGATCTCAAAACAATAGAATGCGTCTCCTTTTGAAAATACGTACAAGAGCTCACTTGACAATGCCAGAACGTTAAATATAGCGCAAAACAGCACAAAGAGCAGAGGCAGGACTTTCATCCTTTCCTGCTTTACCAACATTATTTATTTGTTTTTCATATGAAAGACAGTTGTTTTTTTTTTGTTTTTTTTAAGATTTAGAGAGACTTTTAAATTAACCCATAAAATACCGTTGACAGTCTCAGTACAATCCCTGCCTGTTGTATACAGCATATCTATTATAGGCTCGACCAAATTTCTTCTTTAAAATAGCATGCTTTGGAGCCCATACATGGAATACTACAAGGCCAGAAAGAAGTAATTGCTGGACTGCAGTGTCTGACAAAAAATGTGTTCTTCCACTACTAATAACACGGTTGCTGATATGCTGCCTTGGCCTTTACCTACACTTTAAAGATGGTCCCTAACCACTGCTTGTTTCTCTATAGAGTCAAGTCACGCTCAGTGCCAGGTTTCATTTCATTGCACTGGATCATGACTAAGTGTAAATAACAAACTTATTTGCTTGTATTTATTTCCATTTTGGGAACTTGACCTTTCGTGGTCAAGTTCCCAAATTGCATTAACTTTTCATTCCAGTTTTTCCACTGTAGCCATCGGTGCATACACAAGCACCTGGATTAATATTCATGTGTAAGAAGTCTGAATCTGCTAATTCTGCAGACAGTTCCAGTAAGAGGGAGCTCTTTTATATTATTATATTTTCTCAGCAGAGTTTCCTC
Source organism: Echeneis naucrates (assembly GCF_900963305.1). Classification (NCBI taxonomy): domain Eukaryota; kingdom Metazoa; phylum Chordata; class Actinopteri; order Carangiformes; family Echeneidae; genus Echeneis; species Echeneis naucrates. The sequence goes on along the minus strand of NC_042519.1, from coordinate 5,495,012 downwards.
TGTGTGACTACAAGTTAATTTAGCAGAGATTAAAACTGCACAAAGTCACACTTTTTCTATTCATATCTTTGCGGTTATTGCCGGTTTTCAAATTAATTTTCCTTCGTTTTGTCATATTCTCAAAACAATATGCAGAAACAATCAAAGTGCAGAGAGAAAATCTATTTATAATAATTGTCCAGCCTATATGCACTCCTCCACTGGATGTCGTCATTAAATGATGGTAATGTAATCGCTGCATGTCTCCAGGCTAAGAGTGTAAATAAAACAAACAGTCGTTCCATCTAAAATTGTCATTTTTGTCTGTGTGCTGATCACCAGGTGAGCCACTGAATTCATTATCGTCATTCCTAAAGGCTGAACAGAATTGATTTTTATCTGTTTTGTCGACCAGAGCCTCATCTACATATCATTATTGGAATAAATTATATTTCATCAGGCTTCACCCTGCTGTGATGTGATGTCCCTGCCTCTGCCCCCATCGCTGCCATTGCACACTACACAAAAACCACACACAACCACACTGCGATGTGTATCAGGAAGATACAGTCAAAGCATCAAGTGTTTGTCGGTGTGGAATAGACAGAGTTTGTGACATTTTCCTCATCAAGTCTTTGGCCCACCAGGCTTAGCATATAAACAGTGATGCTTTCTTTGCCATAATTGGGCATTACTGATAAGAAGCATATCTGGTGCCGCAGCTGGGCCTGTAAGGCTGCCATCCCATCAACACCTACGCACTGGGAGAAGGCCGGGAGTGACATGCATGGCTGATGACAAGTGCCTCGGCGAGACCTTGAGCAGTGGGACAACAGCCCATTTGAAACAATGACACATCCAGCAGTGGTCAGACAGGAAAGCCTAACAGCGGCACATTCACTTGCTCACCGTTTTTTTTGGTGTTTTTTTTTTTTTTTTTTTTTGAAGGGCTTATTTTTGGAGTGTTTGCTGATAAAATCTGGCTGATAGAAGATGTTCCCTCCACTAGTAAAATCAAACGTGGTCATATATCAAGGACCCGATGTGTCAACACTGATACAGTAATAATCATCTGCTGCTATTATAACTCTACCTTGAACCAAATCATGCACATTATTCCACTGTACAGCCAAGCCTTAATGCATACTGCATATTTTTCTGTACATAGTATCTCTGTTCTTTCAGTTTTTCTCTGTTGTGTAGAGTTTTGTGTTGTTTCTGTGTTGTAATTATATTTTATTTTATTCTGTTTCTATTCTGTCTGTACAGAGCTGTAGTAACGAGGAAATTTCCCCAAACGGGATCAATAAAGTCTCATTTTATCTTATGAAGAGAAAACCTGAAAGCCACAGCGGCAGTAATGGAGGGTGTGAGGATTTAGCAAGCAGTGAATTAATTTCTTAATCATGTTTTCTCTGCATTAAATGAATATGAATACATTATGACGCATATCTACAGCTTAGTTCAAAATGAACATATCAGTATTGACCAACAAAATCATTATTAGTCACGCTCAAGTGTTAAAAACATGCATTTCTCTGCCTTAAAAAAAAAAAAAAGAAAAGAAAAGAAAAGAAAAAAGCCCCCTACTGTGGCAGTATACTGTGTGTATACTGCCCAAAGGACTCACAGGGCTTCAGCAGGTAAGTACATGCCATGAGGTATTTGCTGGGGCTAATGCAGTACTTAAGGTCAAAGCACTGCTTCATAAGCTGGTTAACACGCTTAAGACCTCTCATCTGATTGCTCAAAGACAGTGGCATCAACGGCGCAGCAGTGCAGCAGATAACTCTCTGGTTGCTCATTTCCGCACAGAATGATCCGATGATAGAGCTTGAGCATTGTTTCCTTGTTGGGAGTCCAGTGACAATCCATCAGACAAATAGAAGACAAATTCTCCCACTTGTCTATGTCCTTCAGATCTAATTGGACCTTGCTTCAGCTCCCATGGTATCCCATTGGTAGGCAATAAACAACAGAAGGAATGGGCAATTACTTCATATTGCTGCCGGACATTGTGAAAGTTATTGGCGCAGAGTTCTCCTCTATACACCTTAGTTATTCCCAGTGGCCATAGAATACAATTTGTGGTCTGTGCGCGACGTAGAAAAGGGGGCAGTGACCTGTGATATGAGGATTTGATTAAGTATGCCATTAAAGAGCTCAAGACAAATCATGGAGGGATTGTGACAGTTGGCAAATGTTTCCAGCCTGGGCGCACTCCTGGGTACTCATTGCCTCTGTCAAAGAAAAATTATGCAACAGCAAGTGATTCCTTTTTATGTTTCCAACTTAAATTGCATAAAAAGAGATTCATGCCTGTAGTTATTGTTTATGAATTCTAATTTGAAATTCCCTGTCATATTCCCACACCGAATGCAGCTTCATCATAATATATTCCTTAACAGCTTCATGGGCTTCTATTCTCTCTTGCTCTAATGTTAACCAGAAGGCAAGAAACTGCGCCAGCTCTGAACTTAGTTTGTGGAGCTGGAGTTTATCCCTCCCCTCAACCCGTGGAGTTACTCTCTCCACTTGTGACAGGCCTGCAAACTGTGTCCCAGCTACTTTCACTTAATGGTGCTAGGTGGAGTGGTCGCTGTTGAGAATAATTTATGAAGCTGATATGATGTTTGGTGCAAAAGCAACCAGCCTTCCAGACTGAGTTTTGACGTTTTCAACAGTCTTTGACAACCTGAGACAAGGTGTCCAGCCTGGAATCAGGATATGGTTATGGAATTTACACATTTCTGCAAACTCACATTTTAACGTATATCCATTCAAAATTTGAATGAGACAAACTGATACAAACAGCAGTTATGTAGGAGAAAGTAAATTTCCTCTACTTTCATATTTCCTCTCTCATTCCACCAAGAATTTTCTCGACAAACTGCGTTATATTGTATAGGCTTGAATGACTTAGTTGCATTGTCTCTGTATAAAGCTGAGTGACTGAAAAGATGTATTGTTCTTTTTAAGAGTCAATGCCTGTTGGCTGGATGCCAGATGCCAAGCATAACTCAAAGTGACAGAGTGACCCTCACACAGCTGCTGAGGCTCGGGCATAATAAGAAGATCATGCAGCAAAAAATCCATAGCTGCCCTATTTTGGGGCCAGGAAGCTGTGAAATGTCCTCAACTACTGACTGCAGGGAAAACAGTCAAATGGACTGTCAAGGTGCTATTTCTGAAGCTTTCTAACATTACAGGAATTTGGAATGAGATACTCTAACAATGACCAGCATCAAATACAAAAACACAAGCAAAAACATCTCTCTCTCTCCATGGTATTGTGCCCCACAGACACCCTTCAGCCACAGCTACAGTGGACTGCAATTAACACAGATGATAGTCACCATTCCCCAGGAGAGGACAGCAAGCTAATAAATAAAAATTGACTTTACTGATATATTGCAAATCAATGTGTAGCACTTAAGTTAGCAGTTACATATCACCATGATATATACTGGAACAACTATGCTAATTTCTCACTGTTTGGCCAGTAGTGTGAAGGCTTGACTATTTGTATTTAAAAGATTTTTACTCCATGATGCTGTTTTTATGCTGTATGTAATATAGTAAAGGATTTCCGTGGGCACCTACTATATACTCACGCAACACAACCAATGCGGTCATTGACATACTGTACCGAAGCAATCACAACTGTGTGAGCAAAATGATTGCCTTGATATTCTGAACATTCAAGGAATTCATTTATTTTGTCCAAAAGAATCTCCTGTCAATGAGAAGTTGCACAGTCCCGAGCAGATTACTGTGTTATATAAGGCGATTCATTAATTCATTTAAAAAAAAAAAATGTATATATATATATATATATATATCTTTTTTTTCTTTGGAGTGGGGGGACTTCTTTGGTCACTTTCAGTGTTATTGGACTATTTCACTTCTGAATTCAGGAGAAAGTTTTAGACATCAGCAGATTATGTAAAGGCATTAGCATGCATTGGCTGCAGGAATGAGTGACCTAATTTGTCATATATTATACAAAATAGTTTTCTTTTTCAGCTTTAAGCTCTGGGACATTGTGACAGGTGCCTGTCACTGAGAGAAAAAAAAGCAGCCTGAGCCGTAATTAAAATAATCATATATTACATCCCTAATTGTCATTATTTTAAACATCATCTGAAAGCCCACTCACTCGGTGCAAATGTGGCCTGCTAATGTCATGATTGCAAAGCCTATATTTAAGTGTAAACAGCATGACAACGTGGTGCTTGATGGGATTTTAAGGATGTGAAATGTTTTCTTTACATCACTGAAGTTATTTGACACTGATGGAATTAAGGTTTTATTTTCAGACAACGATGAATTATGACCATGGAATATTTAATGCAGTGCTTTCACTTCAGTCTTTACAGACATCTGTGGAAATTATTGCCAAATAAATGGCAGATTGCATCTTTAACTGCAGATGTGATTATGTGGATTTCCCACAGCACAATGTCACAATGAATGAGACACAGTCACACGGAGGGTAACCTGATTTTACAGATTGTTGCTCTGCTGAAAAGACCAAAAATCTTCCCCACAGATTAATGGCCATGTAATGAAATACCAGTCAGTCCTACTGTTATGGAGTCATTACATTAGACTCTCTTCCAAAAGTAAGACAGCTTGTTAAATCCGATATGTTTCACTAGTGGTGCCTTCAGTGAAATGACAGGAGCTGCTGCTGAGATGCAGACTTCCTGCTCGTGGGATTCTGCACAAAACTAACACATCAATACTGTATATAAGTTTATGTGAAGTTTATGAGAAGTCAATTATGGGCTAAGGGCGTCACAGTCTGATTGGCTGTTAAAGTAACAACCCAGTAAAGTCCATAACCACAAAAGTATTGCACTGTGATACATCACCCTGCTTCATTTGCTTCTTAACAAGCAGTGTTAGTGCATTAGAGGCTGCAGAGCATGCACCAGCACAACTCACATTGTTTCATCTGGAAAATAAGCTGCTCTTTTCTCTAAGAAATTAGGTTACAAATTGACAAGAAAAATGTGCATGTGTTATTTTTAATGTACACAGAAAAAAAAACGTAGCTTCGTGAATCGTATGCACCTTTTGTGTTCAGTAGTATTCTGCTTTCTCAAAGGCTTGTTGTTGTTGTTGTTGTTGTTGTTGTTGTTGGGTTTTTTTGTGCCAAATTTCTTCACAGTAGTAATTTTGCTTTATGCTGATGGCAACTCACCAGCAGCGCACCGATAGTTTTCGGTGTTTGCGTTACAAGGCGTGTGAAGCCGCGTCCTACCGTTTAACTGATTGTAGACCACATCCTCCAGCCTCTCCAGCCTCTGGAGAATAGACTGCCTGTCCACCAAGTTGGAAACTTTGCCATTCCTGGCTCTGAGCCTCTGGTCAGAAATACGCCCCAACTGGATGAGCTCCTCGGATCGGTCCTGTATCCTGCAGTACACCGAGAAAAGGATAATCCCCACAAACACCAGAATGTTGACGGTCAGCAAAGTTTTGATTTTGCGTGCCACAGCCATGAAAGAGAATATTGTCCGGCCGACTCAGTCAAGCCCGGCAGCTGTCCATGTGCGGTGGCCTGCTTTGTCACCTTACTGAGGTTTCGCGGCGGGGAGGCGGATTATCTGCTCCGCGGAGAGAAGGTCAGCTGGTTGGGGGGGAGGACGGAGGACGGGAGGAGGGAGGGGGACCCGAGGAGCGGATCCGTTCAGCACCACGGACAGCTCAGGAGGCGGCGCTCAGGTCGCCGCGGGGCTTCGCGCAGGTCGCCTCAAAGTTCAAGGTGGCGAAGGTTGTTCGGCCGACGCGCGCGACTCCACTTTGTGACCGACGCTCTGACTGGGCTTTTTTTTTCCGGCTTCTCCTCCTCCTTCTTCTTCTTCTTCTTCTTCACAGCTGCACGCGCTCCACCGCCAACACAGCTTCTACATGTTACAAGCCAGCAACGACGCCGCGCACACCAGCGATCTCCCCGGACAGCCGATGGCAGTTGCAAAACATCTCTCCTCCGCAACGTGAGAAGTAGCCAGTTCCTCAGCTCCGATCCGTCTCAGAGGGAACGCGCCGCAATAAACACTCTGGTCGAAGCATCTTCTTCCTCAGATCACTGCTTTGATGTGGCATCTCTTGTCCTCAAAGGCGCTGTGGTCACCCGATCCGTGCCTCTCTGCAAACATGATCCTGAGGAGCTTACGCCCGGAGAATATGTGCATGCTTCAAAGCCAAGGCGGCTCTCAAGTCTCTCTCTTTCTCTCTCTCTCTGTGTTTGCGTTTTGTCAGTCCATCGCTGTCTCCCCGATCGGCGGTGCGGGGCAGGAGGAGCTGAGAGCAGATGCTGTGAGGCGATGCCGATGCTCGGTGTCGGTGGGGGAGATGTGGCCAGGCTCTGGCATGCCGTCTCTCTCCTCCCAGCCGCCGCTGCGTCCTGACGTTCAGAGGCGCTCTCATGAATATTCAGCAGCTGGGCTCGCTTGATGGGACACGCAACTCCATCATGAGCGCAGTGAACACTTTCCAGTTGTCGTAACAGCCTTCTGCCCGTGTCGCTTAGTGAACTGTGAAAACGTGTGATTTATTTATTTATTTATTTATTTTTTATATATTCGTAAAGCTGAGAGTTGACACTTTCCAACTCACCCCTGATGCCACTGCTCGGGGCAACTTAAAGCTTTGGTGCCTAACACCCCCCACTGCATAAACGATGTAACCTATAGGCTTTCATTTGTTTAGACGTTATGTAACTTACCACTGCACACAGCCTGGTGAACCTCAGGAGTGGAGTCATCCTGTCACATCACATGCTTGGCCACAGTTTCAACTCCATCAAGTTTGGGTGAACAAACATCATCCTGCTCCGAATAAACAAGCTATTTTTACTCAAAGCTGCTGGTTCAGCGTGCTTCAGAAAAGATGATCCAACTTTTCTCCAACAGAAAATCCAGCTCACAGCTCGGCACGCACTGTTGACTAATCTCTAATAAGTGTGATGCGGAAACGCAACATCTAATATCAAAGATCTTTCGGGAAGCGGTGGATAGTACAGAGCACAGCCAGGCACAAACACTGAAGTGATCACCAGCAGACACTTTAAATCAGGACCTTCTCAAAATACTCCAACCTCTGCTCTGTTCTACATCTCCATTTCCAAATGACTCCAGTAAACCATGTAGAAGGAGATTTAGAGTCACTGGAGTTTTATTTGATTAAGCAAAACCAGACATGAAACAGGCTGCCCACAGCAGTTTGATCCCAGAAAGCCTCCTATCTCAGATTTATACTCCTCAGTGTGTTTGCTGTTTCGCCATAAATTCAAAAGCCCTTTATAGACAATCCATTAACAGAGGAGGTAAGGGAGCACAATCCTGTAAGTATCCTTACATCTCTCTACTGTCTTGGTGGTATCCTCCTTCACGATGAAAACAATTCCAGTTCCCTGAGAGCAGATTCAAGAGCTTTTATTTCAAACCCAAATTTCAAAATGGCAGAGATGTGCACTTTGGCGGTGGGCGAGCTCTTCACAGAGCACAATGTCATCATTTCTATCAAGGCCCAAGCTCAAAATGCACAAGAGTACCGAGAGGTTTGACAGACCACATCCTTAAGGCGTGCTGTAAATTTAGTTCAATGTGGTTCTTATAGGTGTAAATTTGATCAAATTATATGGAATCGCAAACCCGTTCATGTGATTGTGCCATTCTCTGGGTTGTGATAATACCCTGCAGCTTCTATCATCACCTCTTTGTGTGTTAATGGTAGCCCATGTGCCTATTTTCCCTGTCCTGCAGCTCTCGGGCTTCTCAGCTCTGTATGACAGGAACATTTCAAATGACTGGCTTTGCATGCATTTTTTAATGAGGATTCCTGCTGCACATGAGCCCCATTACAAAAGCTGCTGAATTGATTCAAGTTTTTCAGAAACAGACTGTGGGGAAATTTCGGTTACAGCCACCTCAGCTACCATGCAGGCCTCAGCACAGCTGCTTATGCAGCAGCTACCAAATCACTGCCCTCTGTGCTCCTGTAAGACTCTGAAGACCCCTGCGCTGCTTTCTGCATTCAGCACCCTGCGTGCCTCTATAAAAGCAGACCCTGGCACTTGAGTGTTTTAGCCAGATTAACCTGGTTCACTGCCAGCTGCACCTTAGTCAACCCACTCAGTGTTTCTACATAAGCTACTTGAGCATATTCAGTGGGAGGAAACTGTGCATCTGTCACAGCTACAAGACAGCCAGAAATATCTACAGCCATATAGTCATCAGTGCTCTTCAAAGGAAACAAAGCAGAGGCTTCCACAGTAAAGAGTGGGTGACATTGTTTATGTGAATCAGATTACATAGGGATGGTGTTTAAAGTTAACCTGTTGAACTACTGAAAAGCCAAAATGAAATAGACCCATTATTGTATATATAGTATGTAGTATATATAGTGAAAAGGAAGAAACAGAGGCACTAGGAAAGCACTGCTTTAGCCTCCACGTAGAACGCAAGCCAAGGACAAGTAGTCATCCTTATTATAGTGAAAATAGTCCAGGACATTTTGCCTGTAAACAAACCCATTTTGACATGTGCCAATGACATATGTGAGATTCTAAATGTTCTGGCAAACTATCTTATTTGCTCATCCACCTGATGAGGAGCAACATTTGCATTCATTTGCAGTCTTGTTTCAAGAGACCTTGTAATTCTAATTCCTTTTACATTCCCTCTTGTCATAGCTCTGTTTCGGTGTGCAAATGAATAATATCTGTATTCTACAGCAGGTGAACAGATTTAAAGGTGCGACAGAACAAAAAAGGTGCAGTACCACTAACACAGTGAACAGAAGGATGCCAACATGCTCCGCAGTAACAGAGGAATTGTGCAATCACAGGGCAACAACTTGCTGTATATTCACCATTGCTGCTTTAAAGAAAGAGCAACATGGAACATGCCTTGAATGTAGGTACAGTAGGTGGAAGCTGAGAAGAGTCTTGGATCCATAAAGGATGAAAAACACTGTAAAACAGCAAGCGCTTTGCTGAAAACCATTTAGTCTGGTACACTCAAGTGATTTCAGCTCACAGGGCATTCTCGTCATTTGAAATTGCTTTCCACTGACTGGTCAGCGTAGCTAGGAAGCATATTTGTGTTCAGACAAGATGCTATTAAGCAAGGACAGCCAGAAGTCAACAGATCACATGCCTTTTTTTTTGGTCTTTTATTTTCAGAGAGTTTATGTAACATTTTCTCCAGGTTTCAACGAGCTGAACATGATGGCATTTTCCAAGAACATGAAATGTTCTTTTTTGAGTGTTTTGATAGCATTTGATGAGGTTGTGGTTTATTTAAAAGTAGATAGTTGTATTAAGTACAATGAAAAAATAATTGCTCGTTAAAATTTGCAAGCACTGAGCACAAATAATAAAATTTGATATTACTTGAAACATAACTGACCTTTGAACACATCTATCCAAAAGTCTAAAAACATGTTTGTTTGTTTTTTTTTTATCTTAACAAGAATTAAAATCAAGCCCATTGGTATTCATGGTGCCTAATATGCATAGCATTTTGGCAAAAGCACAAACTAACTAATTCACCACAAACTATTCCAAGGTCAGTGTGAGGATTATTTAAAAAAAAAAAAAAAAAAAAAAAAAAAGGGGGGGGGGTAAAAGAACCAGACAAATGGGACGCACCAGAAGCATGGGTAGTGATGTAGCTGATATTTAATCCATGTTTTTCCGTGATCAGGTGACACCCAGACTTGCTCTGTCGCCTTCAGAACGTAGCGCCCACTCAAAGACACTCAGTGGACACTAATGTAGTGCTGTCTGCACGGCTGCAAGAGCTAAGTTCAGACATTATCACTTTGACCCTGAGGCTAACAGCTAAGCCCCAGTTCTGTCTGCCTTAACTTAGCTCATTCACATTCCACCTCCAGCCATTTCTCCCCACTGAGCTGCTGCAAGAGCTGTTGATTTGTCTAATGCCTTAACTAAATTAGAATAATAACCCTGTGGACTGGAATATGTGGTGTTCTGCTGCAGGCAAGTTTTAACATGTTTTTGTTTTTTTTTTTCCCGGTTTGTGTACAATATAGTTGAGGCAACACTGGGGGCCAGCAGTAGAATGTTTATCAGAGCCGGGGCCTCATTAAGACTCAAAGTGCTCCTTGACCTTGGCAGTGATTGTGGCTGTACCTGTAATGCAGCATTCAGTGCAAAGTGCTCTCTTTTTCAAGAGTACAGACAAAGTGAATATTGACCCTGTTAATGAGAGGGAGGCAGAGGCGCGTCTCTACACACGTTGTTGAACAAAATTGTGACAGGAATTATCAGCATATGGAATACCAAAACATTCAGCTGGAGACTGAGCACATGAAATATCAAAATGTCGAAATGAGTGATTGGATTTATCAATATGAACATAAGCCTGGCTTCTCGTGTGTTTGCATTAATGGTGCAAGAACTCTGCAGACACCCCCAAATGTTTCTTGATTTATGGCAGAAGCAATTACATCTTGCCAGTGTACCGAGGCTTGATGGGCGACTCGGTGCAGGTAATTAGAAAGAATAATGAAACAGGGAGTCAGGGGAATGAATCACTGCATCAAAAAAATCTAATCAAAGATAAATGGACTATCCATATTACCTTGTCATTATGCCGGAAAGATTATTGTTTTAAATCCCTGTGTGCACCAGCTATGGACTCCATCTCAAACAAAAGCCATTACTCTGCTGACACCACTGACTTGTTTGCAGACTGATTGATATTCTATGGCTTGTGAGCGTTCCTCCTATTTATGTTTTCAATTTCTTGGTGAGACAAAGGATGGGGGTATTTCATGCTGAGAAAAACAGCCATTGATGGATTCACAAAAGAAATGTTATTAAAAAGGCACCAGAAAGCATATATTTGAGCTCAGACAGTGACTAATTCACATGCACTGTAGACCAACACGTGAAGCTATGTATGCAGGTTCATTCAATCGATGCATTTAAGTGTGTTGATGATGGAACATTTGTGAGGATTTCTATACTGTCAGTGCTAAATCCTTTAAAGCAGAATCAGCTGTAATAACAAACAAATCCTCGGCTAAGTTTTCTTTTCTGTGAAGTTGCATCCCAGAGTATCCTCAATAACATTTCTGCTTCAGAAAAAAACCACGAAAAACAAAATGAAACACAGCGACTCAGTCTCGCCGGATTTGTGTTTGAAAAGCATTTATTTAACTTTAAAAATGTAAATCTGAACTTTATTGCTTGGTTTTTGTTACAAAACAGGTAGATACAGAGTACACCACATTTATGATATGATAATAGCTATATGACGCACAAGTTAATGCAAAAAAGAAAAATGATCCAAATGTCTTGATAGCATCAGTCTGACATTTCTGAAAGGCCTTTTATCCCTCTTGCTAGAAAAAGGATGAGAATGTTAATATAATTCTCACGTCTCTCTGCTAAATAGAAATCTATTGGCAAGAGGTAGTTTGCTCAACAATGGAAACTGTTACAAACAGTGACTACAACAGCTTTAACATATGAATGAGTGATTTTCAGCGAGGTAGAGTCGATCTCTTTCCTATTTCAAGACAAGACAACCTAATCACCTCCTGGCTTTTGCCTCTTTATGTGCATGGGTATATTTTTTTTCTATGCAAGACTACTAACAAGTACATTTATCCGCAATGTTGAAATATTCTTTATGCAGTGCATACATTTGACTCAACACATTTGAGTTATATTTTCCCACCAACATTTAATTTATTTCTGTTCCATAACAGATTTATTCCCATAAAACACGATTTCTGCATCAGAAACAATGCCATAATACCGTGAAGGAATGGTGTGTGGGGACTTTTACAGATCAACAAGTCAACTCCAACAGCTCCAAAGACTGTCAAACTACTGTAGGGTGCCACTCAACCATTTACTGCACTAGCAACAATTTTATGGACCAGACTATCTTTTATTGACAGTAGCAATCGCTCTTAAATTGATTTTGTCCTTCCTATGTTGAAAGCCTCTCTCCTGCATCTTGCTGCTCTCTGCCTGGAAAATTTTACCTTTCAGCTCCTCTTCCTGGCTGAAGATCTATATCAGGATTATTACTTAGAACTGACACGTAACAAGTGCAAAGGAAAAAAATATCTTAAAAAAAAAAAAAAAAAAAAAAAAAAACACCTCTTGTAATCTGCAAACCATGTGCCATTAACTTTCAGCAGCTAACTCCTGTGACGATACAGATTACTGTTTTTCCTGGCTGATTGTTGTTAACATTTCCAGAGTCTGACTAAAGTCAGGAATCACAGGGGACAAATGAGTTGTAGCATTATTTACTGACAAAAAGCCTAAGGTGCACCTCAACTACACAAATACATGCACATTTCTAAAGCTAAGAAAAAGCTACATACTGGGCTATTCAGAACTTGCACATAAATGACTGTTGTCACCTAATGTCTGGGAATAAAAGACTGGTGAAGTAATTTTAGGTTTAGCCTCCACCCGTATGCACCCATGTTTCTATATGTATAACAGCAATGGATAAAATATATCTAATGCCAGAACAGTAGGCGCTGAGCACGAGGCTTCTCTGAAGGACATTTTCAGCTTTTTATGCCCACTTTTATGTCGACTTTGCCGAAGGGAATAACCCATAGTTCATAGAGCTGAGGTGTTAAACACAGGGTTACCATGGTTATGAAGGGCAATATTAAATAAATAATCACTTTAATGAGATACTTTTAAAAAAGTGACTGAAATGAAACGTGCGATATAAAGATTCCAAAAGGCCGTGGTTTGAAAGTTGTTTAAATAAAGGCCCACTGTAATTCAGAAAATAATAGATTATGACCCAAGGTTTATGAGGGGATAAAATGTCCTCATATAATTTGAATACTACAGTACTATTTAATTACTACTATACCATAATTAAACTAATATTGTCAGTACATATTAGCTAATCTGTTCCTGGTCATTACTAAATCCAGGTGTGTTTTCTTCCCCATAATCTTCTACAGTATGTATGACTTTTGTAACAATCTCATATGCAAATGCAATGAGAGGAAGGCTTCGATCTCGAATGCATCACATGCTTCATGGACACTGTCATCACTAAGCATGGCTATGTTTATGTTTGTTTATCTATCGAAGATGGATATTCTCCTTCAGAATCAGAATCGGCAAATAAAAGATCAACTTTTATTAATAAAACTTAAACTTTTTTTTTATTTATTTATTTATTTATTTTTTATTTTTTTCTATCCTTTGGAGCAATTCTGCTTCAATTTGCCTGAGCACAAAGGACAGCATTGGTTCAGAGTTAATGCATGCTTGCACGTTGAGAGAAAATTTCCCCAAACACTTGAAGGAACATGAAGTGATTTCAGGCTAACATCAAAGTAGTGCATTTTTCCCAACTAGTGGTTGAGAATACAAACGAGATGTGAAGAAGAAATATCCAGAACTATCACATGCTAAACAGTATTGTTTGCCGTAATACGCAAGAGTCTGAGAGGGTTCAGCACTTAGGCCTAAGGGGGACACAGGGACTGTGCTCTGGTGTGACAAGCACACGTTGGCTCTTGCTACCCACATGTTAAAGATCCCTGAGTTATCATTAATGCAGACGAGAAAAGGTCCAAAAATGACAATCAGCTCTTTTCTTGTCATGTCCCCACTTTTGTCCGTGGTCAGGGATTTGAAAATGAGAGACTGGTCATTAATGTAGCTTCCAGAGAGAATAGCCTGCTGCTGCCACCAGAGAAGAGTAAATTACATGATGATGCAAACAAGTAATGGGCATACTCAGATTCTTAATGGAGCAAAACAATCTTCTGAGTTCAGATGCAAGGCAAGTTTTCACTCACACATTAGTCTTATTGTAATTGAAATATATGTAGCTAGGTAAGCATTGCTTGAAGTGATACCATAAAGGCGTGTTTACAAAATGATTTGCACGATAGCTCCAGCTGACAACAGACATACAGCTTCCATTTTTGATGTTTTATTTACACAATAAAGTGATGAGTTCAAGGTATATGGGATGGAAAGCAGCGTGTCTCAATCACTGCGAGGTGGCAGACAGGGAGCGGTTGACTCAGTCCAGTTTCTAGTGCATTTGTGGCCAAAATGAAGCAGCAGCCAACATCTCAGCCAACGCTTTAATCACAGTCTCTGCAGCAGCAATCACAGATCTTAGTGGCTAATCAGGCACCAGAAGCACATACACAAACAGGTCTACATGCGCACAAATACAAATCAGTGTCTATAATCCGATATTTGTGCTTAGTCAAACTGCCTTCAGATAGAAATTTAGCCGTCTCTTTTTTGAAAGAGTTTCGAGTGCTGTTTCATAGTCAAACTGGAATCCATTCCAAAGATATTTGTGAGTATTTTGCATGAAAATGCTAAAATTTAAAGCTTTAAACTGAAATATTAGTATAAATACCTATACCAGTTCTTAAAACACTATAATCTCACCAAAATGCAACTTTGTGCACAGGCGATATGCACTGAGTGAAGAGACTTCTCAAAAGCTACAGTACAGGCACACTGCTGCCCACTCTCTCCTCACACACATACTAATTCCTGTTGCCAGTGTTTCCTCCAAAAGAACAAAGTCGTCGTTGGCACTGGGGATCAAAGCGTGCAGATGGCCAGACTGGAATTTAGTTTCGGAGCAGAACCACACGCTGGTCATTGTTAAGATAACGTTACCACCCAAGAACAAACCACGGATCCAAGATTTCCCAATCTGCTTTAGGATAAAGATACCACACTTTATTTCCCATCGCTGCCAGAGAGAACGCAATGCAGCGCAGTCAGAATGGTGCTGATATGTGAGCATTCTGCTTATATGCCAGGAAAAAGAAAGAGAAAAGTGGAGGGCCAGGAGCAGGCAACATCAAAGCAGCACGTCCAGCCCCCCTGTTAAGGCCCCCGTTTGCTCGATTGTAATTAAAGATAGAGACACACATATGTCTCCCAGAGAAAATAATTATGTAGCTCAGTAAGTAAAGAGGGTGTGAGGGTTTGTGTGAATGAATGTAAGGTTGAGCAGTGGCTGCGATGTGTGTGTGTGTTGAGGGAGGAAAAGCAACTGGGGCCAAAAGTGTGCGCAGAGGACTGTGGGCTATCGCTCCTCACACTTAGTACTGTCCTATATCCAAGATCCTTTAACACACACACACTCACGCACAGACACAAACACACAACTCCCTGATGACTGATTAGAGGGCAGATAGAGAAAAAACACTGAGAGAAAAAGGTTGAAGGGGGATTAGCTGTGTGCCTATGGGTGCCATTTAAACAGTATACCTCCCAGAGGCCAGTTACAGTGCCATGCTTATGCGAGAGGCAGAAAGAAATGATGGTCTATCATCAATCTGTATTTACTGGCAGATATTGAAGCTGTGAAACAAAATTCCATGTTTTACATTTTCAAACCATCAGTGAGCAACTGTTTGTGTTGCACTGCAGCAGAGCAACCTAAATACTCCACAATCACAAGATACACTGAAGCTCATTTCATAGTCGTCCATGACAGCACTTATAATGGGAACGCAGCCAGATAGTTATCCATGATGGTGACCAGTGAGCCAGTAAAGTAGGATGATGGTCCGTCATCAGTCGAGACTATAGTAAAAGTTGTGTATATCACACTGAACATAAGAAAGAGATAAACGCATTTCTAAAAAAATTATTATTAATTGTGAGACGTGATTTGACAAAGACATTAAGCTGTGCAAAATACACATATGTATGTACATACAAAAATAATAAGGAATTATGAATTCCATTTGCAGTACAAGACTTATCATAAGTAAAACAAGCAGCCACTACCATGACTGCATGCTTCCAACTTTAAATGCCTCATTAAAATTGAATTCAGACAGCTTGGGATTCATTTGTCATATGACTGAGGAATTCAGCCCATCAGCTTGTGGGGGCAGGAGGCAGGTGACAGAGCCAGTTTGCAGTGGAATATCCACTAACACAATGTCAGCCACTGCCAGTTACAAGCTAACAAATACCATAATCAAAGCAAAGATACTAATCTGACTAATTGTTCCAATATAGAAATGAGAAGACCATTATGACCGACAAGCATTGTGTGTCCTGGCTGTGGAATCTGTTATGGGTTAATTCCTCAGCTATGGCAGTTCGCCAAGCCAGCCATAAGTAAATATGGACAGAGGAACACATTTTTCAAAATTGGGCCACACTTTCAAACCTACTCAGTACAACCTCCACCCGCTCACCCTTAGCTGTAATTGTGTGTTTGCTGTCAGTCTCACCTGTTGGTTCTGGCTGAGCTGGCTCTCTTTGTGCACATTTCTGTGCTGTGCAAAAAGCCCTGACGAACAGATGGATGAAAAACTGTTGAAATGGCACGGAGGGATGCGAAACTTACAGCAGCGTTTTTATCTGTGGCAGAACAAACGCTCCTGATGGAGCTTTATGAAGAATATAAAGACATACTTATGAAAAGAGGCAATACAGCTGCCATTAATAAGTCGGAGGACAAGGCTCCGGAAGAGACAGAATGAATTGTGCATTGTGCAGATTTACTGCATTCATTTTCCATTGTGTGTTGTATTTCGTAATATTACTCTATGTAATTTTATATTCCATAAAGCACTTTCTATTCCCTTTGTTTGGCATTTCCTGCACAAATAAACTACAATTCACACTTATTTTTTTTTTTTTTATGAATGAACATTCAGATCACTACACTGAGTCTCTATTTCTTCAGGAGCCTGGTTTGTTTTTACATGTAGGTGTAGGATAACTTGTAAGCTGTGTGGACGTGTAAACCTCACTGACCTGTTTAGCCTTGACCTACATATTCTTTCTTGAATTTTAACAGAAGCATCCTCAGTGGCCATTCCCCTCTCTTGCTCACTGTTTCCTGTTGGCTTCTCTGCCAAAGATTGTCTGAAATAAAGGTAAAAGAAAGGTAAGAAAAAAAAAAGTAAAAGGTAAAAAAAATAGCTATAAATATATATAGTGGTATATTTTAAAACAGTAAGTAGCCAATAATGAAATGTGAAAAGTATTTCAGTGAATATTTTCTTTTTTTCTATTTTAAGTCCGCAAAACCAAACAACGGGCCACTGCTAATGGTGGAGGCTTTACACCAGAAGAACGAACACCAGAGGAGGAAATGGCACTTGGCCATTACCGCAAATCATTTCCCACAGTGCTTGGGAGAGGAGACAAGATACATCTGCTAGATCCCCAAACCACAGATGCTGAAATCACACCTGGCCCATGTATGGGTAGGTCCTGCTTTTCTGTGAAACACTGTGCATTAAAAGCAAACATGTCCTCACTTGCTTCAGCAACTGCAGCATTCCTCTATTTGCAGTTACATGGCCCCAGCACATCTCGAGCCTCTGATGGGGACAAAGTAAAGCAAACTCTCCTTATTTCCTGGCATACAGTTTCCTTGGCAAGACCTTCAACATCTACCACACCGTAGAGAAATGCCTGACAGGAGAAGAGCTGCAGTGCAATAACCCCAGACTGCAGAGTGATCAGGGCTTGGCTCCATCATGTGGTTTTACTGAAGTGTGGTTCCAGCAGACAGATAGGTAAACAATGCTAAGCCCGCTGAACCAGTATGTCTCCCACAGGTATTTATCTGGGAGTCAGGTGGGTTCCCTCTGTCTCTGAAGAGCCTTGGCTGTCTGAACGGTTTGGATCATTTGAACATCTTCTGCCAAAAAGTCATCTATAAATGGACAAATGGACAGTCGTCTGAACTATAGTCTTCTGTCATTCTGTACTCTACAACAAGCTCAAAGTTCTCACTAATATTCAGTCTCTCTGTCCTCTTTCTGTCTTGGTCTAATGCTGTCTTGGAATCCCTGCTTAAATAGTGCAGGCTCCTGGGCTTTGGTCTTGATTGAATAATTATTTTAACAGCCAATCAGAGACCAAAATCGTAATGCTGTGTGGGTGTTAATTACATTCAAGCTTTTTATGGTACCGTGTTCGTTTTACTTCATTTCATATTGTTTCATTTCATTAAACCTTTGGAGTTTCATTAAATGTCTAATTGGCATATTTCAATAGGTTTAACTGATTAATTGAATTATTTGTTTTAGGTGGTCTTTTTTGTTTTATAATCTTCAAAATGTGATGTGAACACTGGGACTCACCAAGCAGAAGGGTCATTTTGGACATTCTTTGACACTCAGCTAAACTAAGCCCTACAACAGTTAGGCTGCCCGAGACCAGGCGAATTCACCAGCATAAATTACAATGGTTACTCAGCTGGTTACTCGCTGATGAAAGGGGGTTCTCACTGTATTAAACCTGACTCATTGAAATAAGTGTGACTTTTCCTTAATCCTGCTTTGCTGAATACCCCTCTGGTCGGACTGCTGAGCCTTCCGGCTGGTGTTTCACACTTATGTGTACTCTGTTTTATCCAAACCATCTAAGCACCTTCTCGGGATAGGGTCTTGGTAGTAGGGCCTTTATGATTGTATCAGCATTCATATGGATTAAGGAGGGAACATTTATTGTTGAATTTGGAGAGTTAAGATTAAAATCCCCCACTTGCATAAGCAGTCAGTATATACCACCTGCTTTGTGCACCATCTTCTCTGTGCGGAAAAGCCAGCAACAGTTCGTCCTCCTGCACATGGTCATGTTTTTTATTCAGTGTGAACTGAGAGGAGGGGCTGTTCACAGACCATCCATCAATGTGTTTGTGAGAGAGAGCGCAACAGTTTTTCAGCAGAGCCAATTTCACAACAACCATAGGGTGGAGGGGGGTTGGATGTGTGGTGTCAGATGACAAGCTGAAATGTGTTGTCAACACTTGAATGTGAATTTCATCAGAGATTTAAATAAATAAATAAGTAATTTGTTCTATTTCCACCCATTCAAGGGCCAACTGCAGACCTCTCTCTAACCTTGGGCCAGGATCATCTGTACCCTTTGTGTTGTGACCAGTTTGAAAAAACAACCAAAACCCTGTAGAGGTGTTTGTGCCAGATTATTTGTTACTTTCTGTTAGCTTCATGGCTTTCAAGACTTTGAAAAGTTGCTAGTTGATGTATGTGTTATAATTTAACAGAGCTTAGTCTAAACGTTGTTCTCAGCTTTAATGCTTTAATGCTAAACTACATTAAATATTAATGTACAATATATCAAACTGTTGCTTCAAAAGCTTGCCTGTGTGCTCAGCATTAAGAATAATATTGTTATCATGGACTATTTTTCCAATCAGTTTAAACGCCCTCAGAAAACCTCCAGGACACAGATGACGAATTTCCATGAAGTTGACTTAGAATCTTGTGAAATGTAAACGCAATTCAATGAAATATCTGTATTATTAAGCAAATAAACATCAGCACGGCTGAACTAACCTAGCCACAGTCAATTCGACAAAAATATACAAAATATACAAAAATATAGCGAAGCTAGTCAAATGACAAACAGTGAATAACCACGGAGCTAGCTTAGCTTAGAAACACATTAGCGTACAACTGTATTTCACACAAACACAAAAATAACGCGACATCTTCATGTTACTAGATGAAGCATACTCACAGACGTTGCCTTAGCAAAGAGGGAAAGTGAAGAATAACATCTGAGAAGGTGATAGCCGCTAAAGATGGATGTCTCAACAGGTCTATCACTGATAGCCGCACACGGTAAATCTACTTCCTGCTTCATGGGACTCACCGCCCCTGCGTTGCTATGGTAACATAAATAAACAAATAACACTAAACGGTGTTTTGTAGTGACAAACGTATTTCTAGAGGCATAACAATGGTGGTTGAAGGCAATAAAAAGAGACAATAGAGTAGAATCTGTGGTAATAACCTGACAGAATCAATAAGAAAAACATAATACTTTGAAAAAAAAAGAAAAAAAAAGATGTTATTCACTGACTGGCTGCCCCTTTTAAAGAATGCCATTGTCCATTAGGCCTAATGTTTTTTGCAAGTGCCAAGTCATACTTGTGTTTTCCAGTGATATACATAAAAAAGGATCTAAATAAGAAGGCGAGACGAATGCAGATCATGCATCTTCAGAATATACTAAAATCAGAAATTTTCTGCTGGGGTAATGAATCATTTAACACGCCATTCATTGTCACAGAAGAATCCTCATGAAATGAAAGCACTGCTGGGCCAACAGATATAGTTCCTTTTTGCTTTGAAACAAAGATGACAGTTAAAGCTTTTTTGTTGTTATTTTTTTGTTTGTTTGTTGGTCGGTTGGTTTGATCAACTATGATGTTTGACTTATAGATGACTTACTAAACTTTTAAGCAATGACACCTATTCTATGCAGGAAGAGAAAGGAAGTCACCTGAAGGTTAATTCCAGTGTGCTTGATTAATGGGCACCAGAGGAGGCTTTATAATCTGTGCACTGTTCAACTTTTCCATTTCAAGTCACACAAAGTTAATTATTCTCTGCTCTCTCCTGGACTACAGTCTTTTTTTTACCCAGCAATAACTACCATATAGGAGCAAACTTGTTATTGAAGAATTCAACTGAATTAATATGTAAGTCGGTTGTTGTCAGTCCAGTTGGAAATTGATGTGATAAGTTAAACAGAGTTCATTCCTGAGAATTGGGTAGGTTTGTTTTCAGCAACAGAGATGCATGTCCACTGTGTGCCAGATATGTCAGAAGTAATATCCCATAATAATCAACAGAATATGCAGTTCATGGTAAGAAATGGAATATGACAGCAGAATGTACTATTTTAAAGAGCTGTAAGCCTGGAAAAGGGATGTGGCCTCGTCTGCACTGATACCGTTCAGGCTCAGCAATCTACCATCTGCCATTTTTCATTCCCAATCTTGCTGAGACACTGTAACTACACCTCATTAGATTTGTAAGGGACCTGAGGGTTTTGATCGGTCGCATTATGATTGTCTCATGCACACAGGAATCCTTTTTACTTGTCAAATTAGCAAACACTCAAATTTCTGTTACTCTAATGTCTGAGTTCAAATGAAACTGGTTAGACTTTCGTTTCAAATCAACTGTATGTTGTTGAAAAGTGGAAGAAAGACATTTTTTAATAAAATGAAATATGCCTATATAGACTTAATTAAAATGCTGGTTTGTGTTTATTCTGAAAAAGTAAATAATCTAAGAATGCACAGCTGTGTTTGGTGTGGTTGATGTGTAAATATGAATCTTGTGTTGTCAGGGATGGAGTTCAGTTAAGTTCACATCCTCGAGGGTGTCTTGGCAAAGCTTTCCAATGGAACCATGTCTTTTTCACCACTTTGCTAATCCTGTCTGCATCCCTGCCATTGATGTTTCCACCCCAGCACTCCACTGCAAAAAACACAGTCCTTGCCAACACTGCTTCATAGAACATGTTGAGCTGTGTGTTTACGAGCCCACATCAGCACTTCTGATGGCTGATGTGGAGGACTGTGCCAGCATGCTGGCCTTAAGAGGGAGTGACCTAAAGTCTTTTTAGTCAGTCCACTACAAGTTTGGTTTGAAAAAGTGGTAATAAAATGTTTAGCCAATGCTTATTAAAATATAAATCTGTACTCAGTCATCTTGCAAAAACCATCAAGGTCACAGAGGGCTGCTGACCAATCACTCCTGGTTGTCCCTAAATTGAATTTGAAACACTGGGGAGATAGAGCCTTTGTTTTGAAGGCTCCCAAACTGTGGAATATTTGTGGTTCTGCATATTACTTTTATGTCCTGTCTGTGTTTTTGGTTTTTTTAATGTATTTATGTTATGTTTATCTTTTTTTTAATGTGGTTTAGAATTTTGCTTTTTAAATGTGCTATAGCAATAAATTTGAATTGGATAAAATGATTTACTCCCTTAGCAGTTTAAATTGTCCCTTTATTCATTCAGGCCAGACTCTGGCCATACTCAACAAACATCTTTGACAAATTCATATCCTTTTCTTAATGAGCAAAGCTTGAGTGGCACAACCTGATTATAATAGAGAAGATGAGTAAAAATTATTTACTAACCTGATGAAACAAGGTTGTCATTTTGCTATGGACATGATGGCAAATTATTACCTATTACAAAATATTTATAGCTTTCTACTAACTCAGTTTCATTTCTGGTCATTAACTGGTACACTGCATGTGTCTAACACTGTACAGTTTAGGACATAAAAACTTCATAAAAATAAAGTTACTCTTCCATTATATGGATGATTATTATATGTGCATAAAATACGCAAGTGGATCCATGAAAAATGCGGTCTATATTTTATAAAGATATTACCTCTGTCTTGTTTGTAACTTATTGGGCACCCAGCTGAAAAACTGGAAGACCTCAGAGCACAGAAGATAGATCTTTACAGAGGTGGACAAGTGGGGTAACCTGAGCAATGTAGACTTTCAAACAAAATAGAAATGCCTCTTAATCTGGATTTTTTTTTCCCATGGCTGAATATTGCATTAATCTCAGTATGAATAGCTCCAATTCTTTCAATTATATTACCTTGAAATGCTTCCCTAGAATTAAAGTTTGATTACTTTTGCTGTGTAACACTCTGAATATGAGTTCCATGTATCATAGGGACATAACAACCATTTGAAAATAATTAGATCTACTCTCAGAATGATTGTGCAAATACAAAAAACAAAAGAACATTATGGATAAGCAGAGATGAGAATTGAGAAACAGCCAAGGCGGGTGCAAAATGATGCAAATCCAATACAAAGACACAGAAAACAACCAGAGAGAGATGCAAAACTATAGAAAGGTTTTAAAAACATGTGTAGTAGAAGTAAAGTGTACATTTGAGGTGTCAAGGATCATCTAGACTGATTCTCTGTACTACACAGGTATGTAAGGTACAGAATATATCATTGATTTACTTCCGTTGAAGGATTAATTTTCTATATTTTTGTGGATGCATGAGCAATTTGACTTAAAACACAAACCTAAAGCAGGAAATGACAGCCCTCTCTGAAATTATTGGAATGGCAAGGCCAAATTCCTTTGTTTTTGTTGGTGAAATTTCGGGTTTAATTTAATATATATATATATATATATATATATATTATAGCTGGGCCATTAACAGACTCTTGTCACGCAATGAAACTCTGAGTTCTCTGAGTTCAGAATTTCAACTTTTTTTTCCACAGTCTGTACATTTAAATGTGTTTAACAACTTAGGACATAGGACCTTTTGTATCAGACCAGAACATTTATAGGTGAGCAAAAGTAAAAGATCAGATAGTCTTAAAGTAAATAACATTAGATATTTGGCCTGCGATCCACTGCCATCACCAACCTATTGTATTCTTCATTTGTGACGCCTTTCCAGCCTTTTACTGCAGCCTCTTTTAGTTCTTCTTTGTTTCTGGGGTGTTTCCCTTCTGTCTCCTCTTCAGGAGTTGAAATGCATGTTCTGCAGGGTGAAGATCCTGTGATTGGCTTGGCCAATCTAAAACCTTTCTCTTTTTCCCCCAGATGAAGTCCTTTGTTGTGTTGGCAGTGTGTTTTGGGTCATTGTCCTGCTGCATGATAAAATTCCTCCCGCTTAGTTTGGATGCATTTCTCTGTAAATTGGCAGACAAAATATTTCTGTGGACTTCTGAATTCATTCTGCTGCTACCATCATGAGTTAGATTATCAGTAAATATTTATGAGTCTGTCTCAGAAGCAGACCCTTTCTTTCCCCACACTTTGGCCTTTCCATCACTTTGGTAGAGATTAATCTTGGTCTCATCAGTCCGTTAGACCTTGTTCCTGAACTTTCGCGGCTCATCTCTGTACTTCTTTGCAAATTCCAGCCTGCCCTTCCGAGTCTTACCGCTGATGAGTGTTTTGCATG